>NC_143052.1:186638636-186941666 GCF_052426305.1 Pelodiscus sinensis
TAGCAAATACAAAAAAGGAAGCCTGCAGAGATGAGAACTATTTAAGAAGGAACTGTGCAAACTGAAATATAAGTAAGCCTGGATCACGTTTCTTCTCTGTATTAGAGAGTATTTTTCTATGTAATATGTTATAAGAAGAGCATCAGTGTCGTCCTCTGTTTCTGGAGGACTGCCCCCTTAGTCTACAACTGTAGCAGAAGAAGTTTTGAATCACACAAATAGTCTATCACTGTGCACAGACTGATACACACAAATATCAGCCAATATTCTGCATTATTTCAGTTTGCAAACTCAGTTTAAGGAATAGCCTTAGGTCCTGCCTTAGGATCTGCTCTCTACCAGTTTTGATAAGGCAAACAGACTTTTAGAGATGAAACAGCACAAAATGGCAAAAAAGCTCTAGTCATCTGTGAACCCTATGGAGTGATTTAATAACCCAAATTCACTGATGGTCCAAGTGACAGAAAGTCTGCTGCAAAAGCAACCTTCTAAGTAGACTGCAGTGACTAAGGAGCCAAGAGGGGAGTATGATTAGGGTGACTAGATGATGTGCTGGTTCAAAACATGCTTTTTCCAACCATTGGTTGACCTGTTGTGGGGAGCCAGCGAAGCCTAAAATTGGCATTCCCTAGTAGAAGCATGATAGGAGGTGAGTGGTGGTAATAACATTTTTGATTGGGACTTAAGCACATGCTTAAGTTCACTCATTCTAAACAGGTATGCGCTTAGGATAAATCGGGGTCCATGATTCATGACTTTTTGCACATGGGTCACGAGACACACTTCCCTCCCTGCATCATGTTGATTATACTCTGGCTTTGGGACTTTATGTGAGACTACAAGTAACCAATAAATATAAAAACTTACCATGTCCCAGTAATAAATTTAATTTGTAAAACTTTAATATGAAAAAAATTAAATTACAGACAATGTTGTGGCCACTTTCCAAGACTTTTGCATATAAATATAATGTTTGACCAATGGAGCTTGCCTGTGCATGAAAACTATAAGAATACTTGACTTAGTAAACCACACAGGATGCAATATAGTTCAGTAATCAATTTCCTAATTCACTGTAGCATTTTAATGGTTTGACTTTACTTTGATTTAGGGATTTTTTTTAATCATTTCTATTCTTTCTTTGTTAGGTGGGTCAGAGAAGCCTTTCGGGCATGAAACAGCCAATGTTCCATTAATCCTGTCTCAGATGGTCACATGACCACCAAAAAGAGAATTCTTGAACCAGAAGGATCTAATTATTTCATTATAATTAATCAATCCACACAGGACATGTACAGCTTGATTCTGAGAGGTGTTGAGCACCTCCTAAGGGAAGTGATCTATTCTTATTGACATTAGCGGGAAATGAGGGAGCTCAACACTTCTTAGGATAAATCCCAGGCATGCTGAGGGAAGAACTATTCTAGTCATTCCGTTAACATTTTTGTCAGACCACAGGTAAATCGTGTTGTGTGGTAGGTCTGCTCTTTGGTTTCATATTTCAGAATGCTGGACACCATAAGCCAATTCTGTCACATTTGTATCAAGCATGAGACAAGGAAAGGCACTTAAAGTGGTCACTCTGGCACATGTTACTGATAATTTGTGGGTCTTTTGGGTACTGTTCACTATAGAAGGTGTACTTACACCTTCTACAGTGTAAGTGCGATGCAGAAGGCAACATTACACAATTCTGAGCAGTCCAAAGTGAATCAATTTAAGGATCAATTTACTTGTTTAAAATGGGTAATGAAATCAGTTATTTTCTGGCAGTGGTGAATGTCATCTTAGGCATGTACGTTTTTTTTTTTTTTCAAATAATGCTTTGTAATAGGGTTTAACCCTCCACAGTGGACAACAAAGGGTTAAAGAGCTGCTCTGGACTCAATCAGCCTTATGCTGCCACACCTATAGAGATGCACATGCTACAGTAAGAGTTAAATTGAATGAGAAGAACTCATTGGTAAGTCGGCCCAGGATGAGAAAGGATCTTTATCTTGCAGCTCCCAAAGAATGGATTGGGAGAAGGCAGGGTCTTTCCCTCAACAATTGCCTGAAAGTCCCAACCTCTACTTCCTAGGAAAGAGAGATCCTACTTCTCATATGGCTATGTCTACACTACAGGTTTTTTTCAGAAAAAGGAACACAAATAGTGCTCCTCATTTTGCGTACCTTTTTCTGATTGTTTTTTTCAAAGAGGCTTTTCTGAAATTTGGCCCATCTACACTGGGCCAAATTTCAGAAAAGCCTCCTCTTTCAGAAGAGCCCTTCTTCCTCGTGGGAGGACGAAGACAGGGCTTCCAAAAGAGCACGTCTGCTCTTCCACAAAAAATGTCGGAGAATTTCCCCCTAGCACCTACTAATCTAGTTCGTGTTAGATTTTCCATTTTTTGTTTGTGGACTATCCTTGAAGGGGAGACACTCAGAGCTGACCTAGCAGGAGGTCAAGCCACGAGCTGAGGCAGCCGTCGCTCCAAGAAGGAGAGAGCTATTATGCCACACCCAGTGAAGAAGTGACAAGTGGTGAACGATGCCCGTCAGAGCCTTGTGTGATAGATTATGAACTTTGGAAATAATACTATGCTAGGAGTGGGGCAGCCCGAAGGGTGTATTGAGTGTCTGTCCCATGGGCCACCCTCACTGGGTCCTGGGTCAGAACCTGCTGGAGTGGGAAGTCCTGGGTTCACCTACCGAAACCTTCCTTTGAATGTTGAAGGACGTAAGTCTTAACTACTAGACAAAGACCATCACATGCTTAATTAAATATATCTCATCTCCCACTGGGCCCTCCAGCACCTTTGGTTTGTTTGTGTATAGACAGGGTGAGTTTGTTTCTTATCATACTTTTTAAAAAAAATCTCTTTATTTCAAGTGTTCCTCACAGTTTAGAAAGAAGGCAAACAAGTTCAGGGCATATATATGGGATTGTGTTTGTTTACTTTCCTCTGCTGCCTTTCTCATGTATGATTGATGCAACAAAAATGTAGTGCTAGAAGCACTTACCCAGAACTGCCTGGGTCCTTCTCCCTGCCCCACCCCAACATTTTCTGCAGGACAGCTCACTGCCTCCTCCAGTGGCCACTCTCAGTATCATGGCCTTCTGAACAGCCCAGCCTCTCCCTTTCCAAATGGACTCACAGACAGACACACAAACTGATGCACAAATCTCACTCATATATTATATATACATGTAATGCATTCCTAAAGGATGTGAAGTACGTGGGGTGGAGAAAGACAGGCAGGGGTATTCAAAAGAAGGTGAGAGAGGTAGGTACGTAAATGCTATTGTGCCCAGCTCTTTCGGGCTCCTTTGAAAAGATCAGACCTCACAATATAAGAGAAACTAAAGAAACAGAAATTAAACAGATGCACGTGACTTCAGGCTATGCTACTCTCCTCCTGAAAGTGCAATGGCTAGCAGTCTGAGGAAATAATGTTTCACTGATCATACATTTCCATGGTGTATTTCTTGTTGGTTTTTACAGTGATAAAAGTTTCTGGTGAGAGAAATAAGCCTTCTTTTAAACCACAAAAATACCGTATGGGCTGTGTTTTGTGAATTTCCCTACATTTCCTAGTGATGCCAATATTTTCAAAAGAGGCTTCTAATTTGGGGATTCTTCATTTCTGGGTGCTGGTTTGCAACATACAGTCTAAGCTTTTTAAAAGTTCAGAGTACCCACAAGGCACAAGCTATCAGTGGGAGATGTGGGTGCTCTATACCTCTGAAAATTGTATCTTAAATTCTTAGTCTGGGACATAACAAATGAGGAATCCAAAATTGGCAGTCACTTTAGAATATTCTGGACTAAACATGTATCAATAATACTTGGAGAGGGGCCTCCTTGAGTTATGACAACTTTCTAGACTTCATGCCTATAGAAGCTGTGGTTCACAAAAGTGCATATTGCATAATTAAGTTATTCATCCCTCTTCAGAGGAGCCCTTAAGCACATGCTTAAGTTTAAATGTAAGCATGTGTTTTGCTTAAACATAATCAATGCTTCTTTGCTGAGGGTGCCACTTGTCATGTTGGCTTTAGAACTGTACTATGTAAATGGCATGATCTCAATAAGGTTGGAAAAGAGGCCATTTTTGGCCTAACTCACACATTATGTCATCTGAGTCACACTGACACTCTGACATATGTTTGTCACTATATCTTTGAATTTGGCCCATAATTAAACAGTAAGGGCTCAATCCCGCAACAAGCTTTGAACATGTGGAGGAGTCTCACAGTAAGATCTGGATTCATAATTGTAATTCTATTGATGGGTTCTAGAAACATCATAAACCTAAGGAGTGAAATTTGACACTGGAATCTCAAAATGGAGCTCATTGGTTCAGTTCTTAAGACAATTCATTTGAAGTGTCAAAATGGCAGATGGAAGAACCTTTTTGCCCAGCAATCCTCAACATTTCTGATTTTACAGATTTATGTACTATATTACTTTAGCAAGTTAGGTTACATTTTGCCAGTTTCACTGCAAATATGAGCCAAAGTTACCAACTTGAAATGCTTTTCTTTAGTATTCAAGTGGATTATCACAAAATCCCTTTGTGTTTTGTTGAGACCTCTTCCTTGTTTGTTGGACCAAGCTTTGCCCTGTTCTAATTAAGCTATAGGTATTTAAATTCATCTGTGTCTGTAGCTAATGCTTCTCCGTGGTCTATTAAATCACTGTAATTTAAAAAAAACATTATTTCTGTTCCCCTCCTCCCAAAAAAGTGGATTTCAACCATTTTTCCAAGCTGTGGGTTGATCATTCATTTGTCCCTATTTTCCACATTTTCTCACAATCTCCTATTAACTTTTCCAGCAAGATGTGGCTGCAGGGTAGTCCTCAACCAACCAGACAGCAATCAATTGCATAAAAATACCCAAACTGTTGGATCTCTTCCAAAATGAAGTATCAGCCTGATCAGAGACTGTCCTTTGTTGAGAGTACTCGATAATAATGATGATCCTTCTGTGGTATCTTTTATTTAAGTCTGTTCCATTTTGTATCTATGTTTTTATCCATGGAGATCAAGTGTAAAAATAAATAGTGTATTGAAAATGAATTACATTTTCAGCAGTATACTCACAAACCTTTTCACACCACTAGCCTGAGGTGCTTGTGTCTCCCTTTGAGAAATTCAGCCCTCCCACCCCCAGCATCTGTTCCGAAAAGCAAAACTCGACTGTACGGCAAATGGTTTCTACAAATACATTGAACCTGAATGTGCCATGTATATGTGAAAGTTCACAGCCCTTGCTTGCCCAGAAACCAAGAAGAGAGGGTGAAATCTTTGCCACTGAAGTCAATGGCAAAAATCATTGACTTGAATGGGCCCACAATTTCACATACACAGTCCTTAGACTGGCAGTTAGTATGGTCAGAAGCCTGTCTTCGTTTAGATAACTTTTGAAATAGAAAAGTTACCATATTTCAATAAACCAGCCACAAATCAGTTCTGCTTAAATATGCAAAGTACTTCATACCTGTAATAATAGTATTATAATTACAGCTTAATAGCTCTCTGTGGGGAAGGAAACATGTGGGGTTAAGTTGACCAACCATTGGATGTCACTGTTGAGCTACAGGAATACAGTTGAAAAGAACCCTTACATTTATACAACAGTAATAACTTGAGTCTTAAAGGTCTTTTACATTATGAGCTACAGGTGGTTTGCCATATTTTGGAAACTGTGTGGGCAAGTGTTTTATTGTGTGTATATTTTTAACCTAGGCATTTAAACTATAAGTAAGTAGGAAATACCTGGTCTATTGACACATCTCACATTCAAACTCAGCTGAAGACAGCAGTCAACATAGCCGATGAGGTAGTAATAAGTTTGGGTTTTTTTCAAATGGAAAGGGCTAGTTTAAAACCTTTGAGAATCCTGGAGAAAGAAGAATTTTTTCAGTCTAAAATTAACACCATTTTCCCCTTAATAAACGGGAATTTATTTTTCCATTTGAGAGTGCAGAACTGTAGCAAATATGTGCATATTCAACCAGGGAAAGAGATTAATCAGAAATTCCTGAATTTCTTTTTTCTGTTTTAATGTTCTATAAGCCCTCACCCCAGGGCAAATCTATTATGGAAAGTTAAATAGGAAACAGGAAGTGTTGTGCAAAATTTGCCCAACATACAAGTAGATGTCATTTTAGATATGTAAGCAGCTGGGTCAGCAAATCCCAAAGCTAATATAGACCAGAAATGCAACATTAACTACACGGAGAGCCCTGGCATGTCACTGAGAGGAATGTGATTTTTTTAATTGCTAACCACTCCTTGAAAATGGTATATATGTAAAATACAATGGGAGTGTGCTGACATCTAATCACAGTGAATAATATGTTGCACTTATGTTACAAACAGTAATTAAATCTCACAACACCCCTGTAGGGTTGGTAAGGGATAGGGTGGGGTCTCACCACACCTGCTATGGAAATGCAGCCCTACCTGGGATTTATTACACAACAAAACAACACAATTGTGCAGGACAGGAAATGAAGGACAACTGATGTTGAAAGGGTGTTTGGGAAGATTGCACTTCCCTAAGCTGGAAAGTTTTTAAGAATTACACCATGTGTGGGGAGCGCAGGGGTGGAGGTTAATGACCACAAGTGTTTTTGCTTTTATCTCTCATTCAAAAGACCCTAAATTCACTTTTTGGCCTAAAATCTTTGCTGTATGTTATACTACACTGCACTTGCTCTATACATATGAGAACACAAATTTTGGCTTGGTTTTAACATTGGTTATTTTATTAGTATTTATTATTTCTATGACTATAGAACAAGAGTCCTGCATTGGGGATGAGAAGCCCAGTGTGTTAGGTAGTGTGTGTACACAAAACAATAGGTGGTTTTTGCTCCGGAGAGCTGCCAATATCTACAGTCTAATTTCTTACACAAAGAAATAAATTGTTGCTCTGTTACATTAAAGAGACATCATAATGGCCCTCTGAGCCTGGTCATCCAGGTGGGTGCCTGTTTTTTGGAATGCAATTAGTTACTAACTAAATGTTCACATTTAATCATTGCATTTACATGGGCAAGCAATTATGATTTACTAAAAGGCACTGCACAATGCTTTGTTCTCCATTTGCATCAAGACAAATTATGTGAAGGGTAAATTGGAGTCTAAAATCCATTTCAAAATGTTTTCTCTATATTTATTTATTTATCTTAGCTGCCTTTGTACTTATGGCATCCATAGAGCGGTGCCCCCTTGGAGGCACAGGGAGAAATTGTGGTAGTGGGGACAGCAGAGTGGGGTTGCAAGTACTGTGCTATGAGTGGGGAAGTGAGGAAAAGCAACCTTATCAATTGTTCTCCTATGTCTAAACTACTACTCCTTTCAAAAGAGGAATGTAAATGAAGCTAATCGAAAACGCAAATGAAGCACAGATTTACAAATCTCACATTTCATTTGCATAATCGCGTGAGAGTGCTTTTTCGAAAAAGGGATTTTCAAAAAAGAAATCACAGTCTAGACGGGGTTCTTTAAAAAAAAAAAAAAACTTTTTCGAAAGAACCCGTACACCTCATTTTTTCAGGAGTATGGGTTCTTTCAAAAAGGGTTTTTTGTTTTTTTTTCTCGAAAGAACCCCATCTAGACTGTGGTTTCTTTTTTGAAAATCCCTTTTTCGAAAAAGCGCACACACACGATTATGCAAATGAAATGCGAGATTCGTAAATCTGCGCTTCATTTGCATTTTTGATCGGTTTCGTTTACATTCCTCTTTCAAAAGAGGAATGTAGTTTAGACATAGGAGAGGACTCTGAAGATTTCCTAGAAAAGATAACTGTTACAGAGAGGTGAGGATTTCAGTGTACATTTTGGACAAGGAAAAATAGACATATGCCATTAAATTAAAACTATGTCTGCACTGTATAAGTCAAACTTTTGTTGCTGAAGGGTGTGAAAAAACACACCCCTGACCAAAACAATTTTTAAGTTTCCAGGTATTTCTACCATCGACTTCCCTTGCTCTTCTCATTTAGGGTAGAGTAACAGAGTCAATCGGAGACCTATCTGCAGTTGATTTGGCAGGTCTTCAGTAGACCGACCCAAATCGACTGCTGAGGGATCAATCTCACAGTATCGATCTGGCCTATCAAGTAGGTGTAGACGTATTGGACATAGCCACTGATGGGAAGGCATGTGACCAAGTGCATTGTGATTTCCAGCCAGTGTAATAATCCCCAGAAACATAATTTAACTACACAGCCAGCTCCCGGTCAACCAGCTCCCGGTCAGCCCTAGGATTTTTGAAACACAGTGGCAGCTTAGCATAACTTTTCCCTCTTTCTGCATGTCCTCCAAACTCTGTGTTGAACAGAGCTCAAACAGACCCAAGGAGTCCCTTTTATTTAAGTGTATAAATTAGATGCTTTAAGAGCTAACATTCACTACAGATCTTGCCTAGCATGGTTTACTAAACTGTTACCTGATTTTGTGGATGTATTTGTGGGATGTTCTATTAACACTCTTTCAGAGAAAACCTTATTTGACTCTTGCAGAAACCTTTATTTTACCTTTATTTTTAAGCTATCCCATTTTTGCCTGATTGCTTCAGTTTTTACTATTTCTTTTGAAATGGTTTGCTAGAAGCACAGAATATTTAAAGGAACAAAAAGCAAAATTAAAGTAAAGTATTAAATTTTTACAATAAAATATAGTGTATTGAGTAAGGTAATATTGGAATCCACAAATATTAGAAAATACACTTAGCATATTCCATTAATGTTTTTATCCCAAAAAAGAAAAGAAATTCACACCAGCATCAGATAGCAAACATGTATATTTTATGCTTACATTCTGACACCTACCACTTCAATTAGTCTGAATGAATTGAGTAACTAATACATCCATCCCAAACATGTACTAACCAGCTTTTTATATTGCACCATCCCATGATGTGTTTATCTATGTATGATGTGTTTAACATGAGCCAGATTTTAAAAATTAAACCTCCAATTCCACACAAAGATGCTTAGATTGGCATGTAGGTGTCAGCATACCCATACTTTAAATAAGGGCCTATCTTTTTTAGAAAAATCAGGACTGTGTAGCACTTTAAAGACTAACAAGATGGTTTAATAGGTGATGAGCTTTCGTGGGCCAGACCCACTTCCTCAGATCAAATAGTGGAAGAAAATTGTCACAACCATATATACCAAAGGATACAATTTAAAAAAATGAACACACATGAAAAGGACTAATCAAATTTCAGAACAGAAGGGGGATGGAGGCGGGGGAAGGGAGGGAGGGAGGTAAATGTCTGTGAGCTAATGATATTAGAGGTGATAATTGGGGAAACTATCTTTGTAATGGGTAAGATAATTAGCGTCTTTATTCAAATTTGAATGTAGAGTGTCAAATTTAAGCATGAATGACAGTTCAGAGGATTCTCTTTGAAGTGCAGTCTTAAAAGGTCTTTGAAGCAGGATGAAGGTAATCAAGTCGTTGAGACAATGTCCTTTCTGGTTGAAGTGGCAAGAAACTGGAATGAGGTGTAACAGTTAATTCAAACTAAGGACTTAGTTCTAATTGCCGTTTCACTGCCGCATGTAGCCACGGGCAGTTACTTGGAGCTAGTGGAATTTCAAAATGGCGACCGGAGGGGAACGTGCAAATAAAGCCCGGGATATTTAAATCCCAGGCTTCATTTGCAACTTCGAATGCCTACATTAGCCTCCCTAGTTCAAACTAGGGGGCTAGTGTAGACATACCTTAAGTAATTTGGCCAAGATCATACAGGAAATCCAGAAACTTGTGGCAGTGCAGGAAGCTAAACCCTGGTTTCCCAAGTCTGATGCTATTCTCTTAGCCAGTAGATTCTTCTTCTCCTCTCAAGAGGAGTTGGACACCAGGGCTTGATTTTCAGAAAAACTGACATCCTTCCATTGACTTCAGCTGGAGTCATGTGACTGCCCATCAGCCATGAAAATCAAGCCTGAAGTCTAGAATTTAGTGTCCTAGCTTAGTCAGCCAGGTTGGCACACTGAATTTCTAATATGACTCTCTCACCATCAAACATGTTTGTTCTTGTGAGCGCATGTAGAAGCTGCTAAACAGATTAATAAAGTTTATTATAATTAGCTCTTTAGTATTTTCCTCCTTGGCATGAGCTGCAGTTTTTTTGTTTTTTGTTTTTTGTTATGAGCCAGTTGGGAAGCTGAATCAATGTCACAACCAGCTAATAGTTCCAGATTCACAAAACTACTTAGGAACATATAACCCAGACTTGGTTGACTTAGCTCCTTTTGGACTTCACTGTAATCCAGTGTAGTCTTCAGTGCCCAAGCTACAAGGGTGCAACTTCTCTAGGAGCCTATGCTTCTGCCTCTGAGCATACATACTGCTCTCTCACAATAGGCACCCAGATGCCTATCTCCTGCCTGTACACTGGAGCAATTCACAACCCAGGGAAGTTAGACATTTGGCCAGCTAAGTGGCACGGGGATCTGATCTAATAGGCAGGGCTCGACAAATAATACAATCTACTCACCTGTGTAACCCGGAAGAGCCGAGTTCGGGTGATCTGTGCATGAGCAGATTGCCGGACAGCGCGGCTGGTGAGCGGGGCTTGCCGTGGTTTGGCGAGCTCTGCTAATAGGTGTGTTCTGAGACTGCCTACTGGACTGGATCTAGGGTTGCCAACTTTCTACTTGCTCAAACCCAAACATCCTTGCCTTGCCCCCTGCTCTACCCCTCCCCTGAAGCACCACACACTCCACTCCTCTCGGTTGCTCATCCTCTGCTTATCCTCCCCCACCTTCTCTCCTTCATTCTTGAGCATTTAGGGAAATCATTCTTGGTGCAACTAAATTACCAGCCCAGACGACTTAGATTAGTCACGTGGCAGGAAAAGGACAAGCTGGGATTCCCCATGGCATTCCCCTCTTTAACACTTCTGACAGGTACAACAACACTCACTGGTCAGAGGTTGGCTCTGATTTAAACTGCAGCAAGGGAGGCTTAGGTTGGACATTAGGAAAAATTTCCTAGCTGTCAGGGTGGTGAAACACTGGAATAAATTGCCCAGGGAGGATGTGGAATCTCCATCACTGGAGATATTTAACAGCAGGTTAGATAAACGTGCGTTAGGGATGATCTAGATGGTGCTTGGGGACTGGACTTGATGACCTCTCGAGGTCCCTTCCAGTTCTAGTGCTCTCTGATTCTATGATTCTCTCATTTTCACCCGGCTAGGGGTTGGGATGCAGGAAGGGATGAGGACTTCGGCTATGGGTGGTGGCTCGTGTGGGGCCGGGGAGAAGCAGTGCAAACTATGGGAGGCTGAAGCAGGACATTGAGGGGTAGGAGTGGGTACACACTCTGACCAGGGGTACAGGCTCTGGGATGGGGTCAGGGATGAGGAGTGCAGGAGGGGGCTCAGAGTGTGGGAAGTAGTACAGAGCTAGAGTGGTGGATTGGGTCACAGAAGGAGGTTCAGAGTGCATGGTCCAGACAATTCACACCTTGGGTGTCTCTCCACAAGTGGTGACATGTTCCTTGACATGTCCCTCTGCTCACAGGCACCACCCACACAGCTTCCATTGGCCACACTTCCCAGACAATGGGTGCTGTGGACCTGGCTCCTAGGGGCAGCAGAGAGCCATGTGGAAGTAGCTAAGGAGCCTGCTTTAGCCCCTTGCCAACCAGACTTTATCCCTTTTCAACCAGGTGATCTGGTCAGAAACCAGACACCTGGTAAACCAAAATCTGACTGGAGGAAAGAATGATGCCCATTTTATCATTTTTAGCCCAGTGGTTAGAGCTCTCACCTAGAATGAAGTTCAATTCTCCCTTCAGCTAGAGGGGCAGAAATATTTTTAAGACCCCTGCTCAAATCTTCTGAGGATAGTTCCCTAACCATGGACCTATGGGATATTCTGATGTGGCACTTCCTCAGTATCTCCTGTTGAAACTGTTTCAGTTTGGATAAATAATTAGGATGACTGGAGAGGATGACTGGACTCTTGGTCTAGCACTGCCCAGATGGAACCCCTAACTAGGATATTGGATCATTCCCCTCCCCTGGTCCAATGTCTCTTAAGTATATATTGTCAGAGAAACAGCTTCACATACTTTGTGAGTCCAGGCCTATGAGATTTTTTTTACCTGAGAATAGTAAAAGTTAGACTCTTAGGAACTATAATCTCGTGCATTCATATATTCTGCAGGTACAGTCCGGAAATAAAATATTCCTTTATTCTGTGACTGATTTGCATCCTGAAGGATCTATCTTATTCCCTGGACCATAGCAATAGTTTATTTCCCTTTATCTACCTCAGTATATATTGACGTGCTTTTCATAGGCTGCCAGCAAGAATGACATGTCAAGTTCCTGTGAACTATTATGCAAAATTCAAGCATTACATTTCACCAAGCTCTGAAAAAGAAAAAAAAAGAAAATACCTAAACCACAGGGGGAAGGAAGATTAATGGGAACCAATTCTTCACATACAGAATATGCGGTGCAGCTTCTTTCAACATGCTATTCCTGAAGTATGTGGTAGCCCATCAGGCAGAGGGAAAAGGCAAAGTCTGCTGTCCTCTTGTGTTTCTCAGGGCATGCTCTACTGAATTTCAGGAATGTCTTCTCATAACTGCATTCAGAAATTATCTTTGTAATAATTCTAACAACAGACTTAATGGTAGTCTAGTCATACATGCTCTGGCTGCAAAAATGTGACAGCTTCAGAAGATTGTATTCAGGAACATCTGCTTTTAAAACCCAGACCTTTTTACCTTGTCAGTTAAAGGAGAATTTCTGTTAGCTCTCAGAATGTTTGTTACCCACAATAGCAAGTAGTCTTAATAATAGGGCTTACCGGCTCTGCAGGTCAGCTACTGAGGGTGATTTAGTTTTTCCCTCACACTATTTTATTAGGTCTGACAGGTCTGGGAAAGAGTCACATACATATAAGCCAGTATCTGACAATCTATAAATATTTAGCATGAAGAGTACATGACACTGGAACAGACAATTACTGAACCCAGAATCTTTAAACTCTGTAAAAATTTGTCCACTAGGGGACAGAGGCCAATGAGTAGAGGACTTGTGAATACCAAAGAGTTTTGTTCAACCAAATGCTTGAGTACAGTGGAAATCTGTGAATACAGGCATTCTAGTTGTGGATTTTTGCACTTTGTCAAGCCACAGGGGCAGGGCCCAACAGGGTTGTGGATTCACTTCAAGACAGTCAATTAGTTGATAGTGAGATTGATAAAAGCAACTATGTCACTACTATTACAGGCTTAATACTGGCAAAAGGTTGCACAGCTACTGCAAAATAATACAAATCAGCATAGGCAAAGCAATACATAGAAGAGTAACAGGCACCTGGAAATGCTCACGCCCATTTAGTCTGTGGGAAGTCCTGTTCCGGTTACCTTGCACCTGGGTACAGTGGATGTGGCTCCAGCTAGGGGGATTTAGGACACCCTTCGAGATCTAGGTCCTTGTTGACTCACAGAGGTGTGGGACTCCCAGTGATCTTATATTACAGTTGTTTACTGGGTGTGCATGTACCTGGCTCAACACCATTCTTAACACTCTTATGGGCTGAGACCAATGTCAAACTTGTTTACTACATAGTAGTTTCCCAGATTAAGCCATGGATTAGAGCTGATAAAGCCCAGCTTTTATTTGGGCTTGCAGGGTCCCACACCATGCTAAACTGGGTACAGCAGGGATGGAAACTTCTAAGTTTAGCCTGCTAAGCTGCAGGAACCACATATGACTTTTATGTGACACATTTCAAATAAAAATCCTTCACGTGCCAAGTCAAGATCAACACTGTTCATCAGACATGCATGTATTTGATTGCCTGTATTTGTTGTCATTTTGCATGACTAAAGGATGCATTTTTAAAAGATTTTATCATCATCTTTTTTATAAAGGTGTAAAATCACTATCCTGAATACAAGCTGCATTCCATCCCATTCCAATTATTTTGAACTATATTATGAGGGATGGTTAAGAGAAATTTATTACAGGAAGCAGAATTTTTCAGTGATCATTTTCAGGGACAAGGCATAGATGATATCTAGGTCTGAAAAATAATGAACAAGAAAGTTACCCTTGTCATACAAACACTTAATTGTAATTGATAGTTTTAGACTATGAGCGACTATTTCAGTGCTTAAAAAAGTTTCTTTAAAATCCATAAAACTTTTTATGTGATATGGTCACAGCATTACTTTTAGTATGAGACATCTAATTACTAGTCTCTCCACCCATTTTTCTCCTTGTTAGATGCATTATATTAAAATAATGAATAATCAAATCCTCCTTGTCATAGGATAGATGGAATTTACTGGTCAGTTTCTACAAGAAGCCATAATGTTTGCTCTTTTTAGTGCAGAGGAAATGTTTGTGCTACTCATCAAGGAGAAGACATGGAGGGTTAAAAGGGGGATATAAGAGAGGAAAAGATTTTAAAAAATGATCACACCTGGTACTGAAAAAAATGTGTACACAAATGTAGCTGCAAGGATGGAAGAAGAGGCCAACATCGCCTAGGCTATTTCCACATAGCACTGTGAAATCAAGTGACAGCATTGTGTATCAACAAGTGAAGTGTCAGGCATGAATGTGACAGCTGTGTGATTTAAGAGACACTAGGAAAGCATATGTCAGCTCCCAAAACTTGCTTGGTATCAGTCTCAGGTCTTCGAGATGACTGGACAACCAGTGAGAGAGTTCTAATGATGCAATGCATCCTTCTGGTGCTCCTTTGGATGAGTGTACATTCACTCAGCTTCCCATTGGGAAAGTTGTAAGGGAGGGATTATGTAACAACTGGTCTGAACTGTTTTCAACGTAGAGAATGTTTCTGTCATGCTCATGTTTCATTGAAGCCCAGATGAATTTATCTCATAATAAAAGTAGTAATTTCAATGTGAGTCTCATGATATTTGGTGCTTTTCTTAAAGCCTCACTCCCTGGAGTTATAGGATTCTGTGAGAATCTCAGCTTTCAGTTTCAAAAGCAAAGTTTCTAGCTCTTGTTGTGACAGAAGCAATCTTGAAAATATTTCCCCAAAGTCTCAAAACCCAGAAAGCAAATAGAAGGAACCCAGCATGGATATATATATATATATATTTAAACACAAAATATCTAATGACTTTAAAGTCAATTTCATGATTTCAAATGCTTGGCCATACTATAAGAGCAGACTGTCTATTAGCTTAGGGTATGTCTACACTAGCCCCTAGATCGATCTAGGGAGGCTAATGAGGGTGACCGGAATTGCAAATCAAGCCTGGGATTTAAATATCCTGTGCTTGATTTGCATGTTCCTGGCCGGTCGCCATTTTAGAAATTGACTAGCCCAAAGTAACTGCCCACGTCTACACGCGGCAGTGAAATGGGATTCCGGAATAAAGCCCCTAAATCGAATTAAGTAGTAAACCTCATTCTATGAGGAATACCACCTAATTTGATTTAGGGCTTTATTCCAGAATCCCATTTCACTGCCGCGTGTAGACGCGGGCAGTTACTTCGGGCTAGTCAATTTCTAAAATGGCGACCGGCCGGGAACATGCAGATTAAGCGCGGGATATTTAAATCCCAGGCTTGATTTGCAATTCCGGTCGTCCTCATTAGCCTCCCTAGATTGATCTAGGGGGCTAGTGTCGACATATCCTTACAGGACTCTTCAACAGAGTCGTGAACCTTGGAGATGCACCCCTTACTGCAAGTTAGAGCCTATTTCCTTTCTCTCCATTCTTTTTTCACTGGTCAGCTAATACTGAATGTGTGTACAGCTATGGGTAGCTCCCAAAGTGCAAATTGAGGGTTTCTGCGTAGAAAACATGTGCAAATGAAGTTCTCTCAGTTACTGTTCTTCTCCCTGGTTGCCAACAGATGGGAACCGATTGGTCTTTACCCTGTAGAGCTTCAGCCTAGAGGGCTTATAGTTGTAAAACATTTGACAGTGGTTAGGCAGCTTATGTACTTGGGTCATTGCAGCTACCAATCATTATGCTGTTTATATAAGTCTGTTGTTGTTACCACATATATTCCCTGCCTCTTGGCTCGTCACATTCTTTGTCTCTTAAACTGAAATTGGAAGCTATTTGGGGCAGGAACTGTCTCTCTGTACATTTGTTTAGTGCCCAGCACAGAGGGGCCCTGACATCTAGGCATTGCTGCCAAATACATTATTAACTATCCTCCTGCCTTGTACAGTGCTGGGCGAGTTCCCCACCCAACACTCTGTGACCCATTTGGAATAATACTTTTTTTGGTATATGTGGTGTGTACCATATTAAGGGACATTTTGGAATAGTGCTCTATTTTGAAATTTGGCACAGTGTAGACCAGGGGTTCCCAAACTTTATGACACGGGGACCAGTAAATCCATTCATGAACTTTTGGAGGACTGGTAATTTTCATTTGCATATTCATTAATCAAATGATGAATATTCAAATAAGTTGTTTCTGGTCCTCCCGAAACTCCCAGTGTCAGCTTTAGCAAAGCTTTTGATATGGTCACCCACAATATTCTTGCCAGCAAGTTAAGGAATATGGATTGGATAAATGGACTGTAAGACAGACAGAAAGCTAGACAGACAGAAGTTAGACCAGGGTTTTCCAAACTTTTTACTTTAGTTGGAACCCTTTTTTTTTTTTCCAGTACTGCGTTTTGAAGCCCAAAAATATAAAAACAAAAAACAAACTGAGAAAATACCAGACATATAACACGTCTGGTATTTTCTCATTAGGTAAGTTGTATTATTACTGGATGTATCAGTTTGTAGTTTCAAACTGCCTGGCTGGTAAATGTGCTCAAGCTGCATGAGTGGGTCTACCAGCCAGACAGTTCACAACTACTCGAGGGGTGTGTGTGTGGAGGGACAATAGAATCCCCGGGCCAGGCTAACTCATCCTTTGTGCTTTGCGGGAGAGAGGGGGAACAGAATCCCAAGATCTACATATGGCCGGGTCAGTCCCACTCCCCACAGGCCGATTCATTCCTCTCCCCTGCTCCCCCTGCTGTGCCTCTGGCCAGCCCCACTTCCCCCAACCCTCTCCCGGGCAGCCAGGTCCCTCCTGCTTCTCCTCCCAATCTCCCTTGGCCAGCACTGCTGCCCGCGTCCAGCCCTCCTTCCGGAAGCCGCTTCTTCTCCCCCTCAACCCCAATTTTCCCCGGCCAGCTCCCTGCCCCCAACCTTGCACCCCCCGGCAGCCCTGCTTCCACCAGCCCCCCAATCTCCCCAACCTGCCCCGAGTCCCCTGTCCAGTGCTGCTTCCGGTGGCCAGCTTTCCCCTCCTCCTCACCCCAGAATCCCCTGGCACCTGCACCTTCCCTTAGCCCTGCACCCTCCTGGTGCCTCCCCCTTCCCTTACTGCCCCTGCCCCCTTTGCCCTCTCTTTCCCTGATACCCACCCCTTCACCACTCTCTGCCCCATTCCCCTCCTACCCCTCTGTGCCCTCACACATGACTTGCTCCATCCCCATGTCTCTCATGCCCACTCCTTTTTTCCAGCCTTCTCCCAGCTCCTCCTCCTCCAGCCCCCAATGCCCTTACCCTCTCCTCTCTCAGCATCACCCTGTCCTCCCCTCCCACTGACACCTTCCCTCCTGTCCTTTCCCTCATTGTCTGCACTTGGCCCCCTGGCATTTGTCTCTCTCCCCTGCACCCTGTCCCTTGGTGCCTTCCCCTCCCAAGCCCCTTCTCCTTCCACTCCTCCCCCTCCGCACAAGCTCTGCGCAAGCCCCCCCACTGCCGCCTCTGCCCAAGCCTGTTCCCTACCTTCTGCCTTCCACATTGCGGGGCCGGAAGCCACCGGAGCCAACGTGGCCCCGCCACGTGCCTCCGAAGACTTTTAAAATCCCGGGCTGTGATGTCACGTCATGCCCAGGCGTCCTCCCCACCCAGGTGCAACGCCGCACATGGGCAGCAGCAGGCGGTGAGGAGGAGCCGCGCACAGTGGGGACACTCTGGGGCGGGGTGGGAGGATGCGCAGCGGGGCCGGCGCAGAGGCCCGGGCCCACTCCAGGCAGAGCCGGGGGAGAGACCCAGCTCCACATATCTGTGGAACAGGGTCCCTGGCTCTGTAACTCACCAGCACTTCCGGGTTCAGGGGCGCGGGGCCCGAATCAGCCTAAGGCCGGCCCTGCCGGCAGCCACCAGCCATGCTAAGACACGGTACCGGGCCATGGCCCATAGTTTGGGAAACGCTGGTGTAGACTATTTAGAAATTAACTCGAAATAAGCTATGCAATTTGTGTAGCTCAAATTGCTTAGCTTATTTAGAGCTAAGGATGTAGTGCAGACGCACCCTTACAGTCTCTGTAAATTATGCAGAAGTATACAAAAAAAACCCGTGTAATTCATTTGTGAATTCATTGTAACTATTTTGTTAACTTTTTTCAGTGACTGTCAGAAGTCTTCTAAATATGTATGTAAAATTCATCCTAAAACAGATGTAATGGTACTGTTGATTGTACTACACTAACTCTTCAGCTGGTGCAGTGGTTCTACTGTGTCTCATTTTATTTTAGGTTAACAATATACCTATTCAACAGAATGATACAGCAAGCCAATGGGCACACTTTAATAACGGTTAAAAATGTTGTAAGTGATTTCTTCCTTCATCTTAAGAGTCTAGGCAAGGTCTTAACTCTTAGGCTGTGTCTAGACTACACCTCTCTTTCAATGGAGAGATGTAAATTAGACACTTCGAAATTGCAAATGAAGTGAGCATTTAAATATCCTGCGTTTCATTTGCATAATCATGTAATGGTGCTCTTTCGAAAAAGTGCCATTTCGAAAGTAAAACCGTGGTCTAGATGTGGTTCCGTCTAGATATGATCAAAAAGTGACAATGAGGAGTACAGGATCTTTCAAAAAAGCCTGCCATTTTCAACAACTGCATCTAGACCACGGTTTTACTTTAGAAATAGCTCTTTTTGGAAAGAGCACCATTACTCGGTTATGCAAATGAAGTGCAGGATATTTAAATCCCCGCTTCATTTGCAATTTCGAAGTGTCTAATTTACATCCCTCTGTTGAAAGAGGGATGTAATCTAGACACAGCCTTAGAATCCACATAGGCTTGGATTGAGAACTAGCTGATACTCTGTACAGGCAGTCCCCGGGTTACGTACAAGATAGGGACTGTAGGTTTGTTCTTAAGTTGAATTTGTATGTAAGTCGGAACTGGTACATATTGTACCCCAGGTGTCCCTGATTCAGCTGCTGCTGAAACTGACCAGCGGCTGACTACAGGAAGCCCGAGGCAGAACTGCTTTGCCCCGGGCTTCCTGGAATCAGCCGCTGATCAGTTTCAGCAGCAGCTGACTTGGGGACACCTGGGGACAGCTGACTTGGGGAAACTGACCAGCAGCAGCTGAATTGGACACGCCTGAGGCAGAGCAGCTGGAGTGCTGCTGGGTTGGTCTGGTGCACGGCGGGACCAACCCGGCAGCACCCCAGCTGCTCTTGGGGACGCCTGGGGCAGAGCAGCTGGGGTGCTGCTGGGTTGGTCCAGTAGCGCCGCACCTCGGCACTGTGGGACCAACCCGGCAACCCCCCAGCTGCTCTACCCCAGGCATCCTGATTCAGCGGCTGCTGAAACTGACCAGCGGTGAGAAAAGCCTGGTCTGCTGGGGCGGGGGGTGCACTAGCTGCGTCCCCCCCCCCCCCCAGCAGACCAGGCTTTTCTTGCCGCGGAGGACGGGGGCGGCGGGACCGTGGCGCGTCTTGGCGGTCCCGCCGCCCGCGTCCTCCGCGGCGAGAAAAGCCTGGTCTGCTGGGGGGCAGGAGGGACGCACTAGCTGCGCCCCCCCCCACCCCGGCAGACCAGGGAGATGCGGGTGGCGGGACCGCTGAGACGCGCTGTGGTCCGGCCGCCCGCGTCCTCCGCGGCTTTACTCCGCGTCTCCACTCCCCATCCCTAGTCTGCTGGGGGGCCCCCCCCAGCAGACCAGGGAGACGCGGAGCGGCTTTTCTCACCGCGGAGGACGGGGGCAGCAGGACCGCCCAGACGCACCGCGGTCCCGCCGCCCGCATCCTCCGCGGCTTTGCTCCGCGTCTCCCTGGTCTGCTGGGGGGGCCCCCCCAGCAGACCAGGGAGACGCGGAGCAGCTTTTCTCGCCGCGGAGGACGCGGGCGGCGGGACCGCGGTGCGTCTCAGCGGTCCCGCCGCCCGCATCCTCCTTGGCGAGGAAAGCCTGGTCTGCTGGGGGGGGGGCGCACTAGCACTAGCTGCGCCTCCCCCAGCAGACCAGGGAGACGCTGGTGGCGGGACCGCCGAGACGCAATGCGGTCCTGTCGCCTGCGTCCTCCGCGGCAAGAAAAGCCGCTTCGCGTCTCCCTGGTCTGCTGGGCCCCCCAGCAGACCAGGGAGACGCGGAGCAGCTTTTCTCGCCACGGAGGACGCAGGTGGTGGGACTGCGGGGCGTCTCGGCGGTCCCGCCACCCGTGTCCTCCATGGCAAGAAAAGCCCCGTTCGTAAGTAGGGATCCGACGTATGTCGGATCCACGTAACCCGGGGACTATCTGTATTAATTTCTCCTACAAAGTAAGTGTAAGAACAAAGACTTCACAAGCTTTAGAGGAAGATATATGCTCCTTAAAATTTTGTACAAGCGTTACTGATAATTGAAGGGTAATATATGTTTACAGCTAGAGACTTGCCAAATGGCTGTCAAATAAATCTGTATAATTTTCAATATAAAAAAAATTCCATTCATTTTAATGAATTTCCCCCAAGTCAGATGCAATACTCTGGTAAATTTTGGACCTCAGTGATTTACCACAGTTGAAGAGTTGACCCAGTGTCTCTTTTCAGATATAGTTTAACTTATGAGAGATGTACAGTTTTACATAGGTTGTTATGAGGCCATGACTGCTTACAATCTACAGCAGAAATTTTGCTCTGGTGTTCTGATATGTAAGATTTACTTCTCTTTCTTGCATTTATATGAGTCTGAGTTCCCATCTGACCTTGCTTTTTCAACTGTTGAGATGGCCTTTAAAAGATAAGAGAACTCGAATGAAGTAAAAATGTCAGTTTATGAGCTACTATAGCAGACGGAAAAATAAACAATATTTTTATGACTACCAGCAACGTATGAATTTCCAAAACAAAGAGCAATTGCATTCTGAGGTCTAATCAAGACTTAATTGCATCTGTGTTAGCAGTTTGGTAAAGGACTGAAGGAAATAAAACAGGCTATTGCTCAGTTCAAAGGGTAGTGTTAGAGTACTTTTCAGTAGATCAGAGGTTGCCATCTGGTTGTCAGAAGTGTCTCTGAGTTCTTCTTAAAATAAGCTGCCTTGATTGCAAATGTTATTGGTTTTTTTCCTAATTATCTTTCCATTGTTCTACAAAAGACTTAATACTTTCACAGAATTCCAACTAGGAAATGCTAATAGAGTAGAAATGTGTTTGTTACAGCATATAAACCAGACCAGGTGACCTTAATAATGGCTCATGTTTTGCTCCTTGCCATCCTGGTCCCCATCTGTGATCTCGCCAGGCAGCACACACAGCCCTTCGCTTGCTTTTTAATATGGTCCTGTGTATCTGTGGATGAGCTGAATCTGCTCATTCTGTCCTCCTGCTCTTTTGAGACCCAAGACATTCTGTCAATGCATATGTTCCTACATTATCAGCCAAGTCAAACTCAGATGTAGTTATCAAACCAGCATTTATTTAAGAAAGAACAAAGGTTAAAAAATAACAAAACAATTAAGCTAATGCTAATCTCATCATGAGCTATGGAAAGCCATGTTAATGTGGGCCCGGGGAATTCAAAGATAAAAAAGTTGTTAGCTGTAGGCCATCTGGGTAAAGACAAAATTATTGTTCTCTTCCTCTGTACAGCTCACAAAGCCCATCCGCTCTATTGCTAGGAGCTAACAGCCCTATTGAACAGCCTTTTCACTGAGCTTAGGGCTGGACCTTATAACCATGGGAGTCACTATTCAGTGACTTCAATGGATGTGGGCCTAGCTCCTTACTCTTGTGTAGGAAGCAAATCATCCTTTAAAACCTTTCAGAAAGCACATATCAAGACGTCATTCTCATAGTTTATCATTATTTAGATGTGCATGGCACCCTTTTCACACTTGTACTGCATTTTAGTTAAGATGAATAATGGAATTTCTTATAATGTGATATAAAATCTTAACATTTCAGGAATGCATTGTCCCCTTTTAAAAGAGTTCTTTTCGGCCTTTTGTAGCTTTAGCACATTTATCTTGTTGATTCTCTCAGCTGGAGCTAGACAAACATACATTCGTTGGGAAAAATCTTCCCAATTATTATTTGAATTCTTCCTTTGCGGAGGCCTGGTAGTCCAACCCCTCTTCAAAAGGGAAATCGGTAGGTTTTTTTAATGCAAAAGTACATGGCATATGGAGACTACCAGTAATATGCTACTGCCATTTTAACAGAGGATCTGCAAAATGTCCATTTATCCTCAGTCAGTTGCCACCCTAGAAAACGGGAGATGAAAGAAGGCATTTTTTAGATTCTGATGCCAAGTTGTTTGTTCAGTCTCAGCGAAGAACCAAAGAGGACCCTGAGGCTTTGCATCCGTTTGACTTAAGGGAGCTGAATGGAAGGTGGTCGTGACATCTTGGCTTCTCCTGTGCCAACTCTGTAGGTGCCACAGAGATAAATGGAGTGGGTTTGGGAGCGCTATCACTACAACTGTGCTTGCATACAGCATTGATCATTAGTACCACCAAAATAATTGTTATCAATGTCACCATTCTGGATTACAGATGACATTTGGTTTGGCTGAGTACACAGATTTCTGAACTGCCTTCCGCGATTATGTTGACAATTTGTTTGCCACAGATAAAACTCACTAATCAGATGATCATGACTGAAGTCAGAACCATGCACTTAATGCACATCTTGAATTTATATTTCTGTTACATTTGGGGTTGATCCAAGATTTGGAATAATTTTGTTGCCTTTCTGTTCAAATCGTAATTGATTTTTATAGTGTCCAGTATTCAATCAATTCAGAGTAGATATCCTTATAAAATTCCTTTGCTGGATTTGGGTTAATCTCTCCTGGGTTTGCATTTTCTTAGAACATTTTCTCTTCCACTGAGGAGCAGGCATTTTGACTAGCTCTTACTTCAAACTTTTCTGGTGGATTTGCTCCTAAAGAAGTCCTAGATCTCAATGCATCAGATGAACTAAAGTGAATTCATTTTCATTAGAGATTGGCCTTAGGTTGTTGAAACATCTGCCTGTGTATGGTTTTGTTCAGATTGAGTACCGGGTTTAGGACTCAACTATCTAGTTCAGTTAAAAATTAAGTTGGAAATGTTTCCATTTAAACTCTCATTTCAGGATCTTTTGTTGCATCTTTTGCAACCTCCCAACCTGCATATGATACCAGGTCATTCTTAGAAACTGAAGCCAGTGCCTTAGCAGAGAGTTCATCTTTTTTAATAGTGGACATGGATACCTGGTGACATGATTAACAAATTATTTATGTCCCAAAATATAATATCTTTGAGTGTTTTTAAATAATTGTGTGATTACATAAATATCTAGTGGGATATTTAGGCATCAGCTTCTTCAAGACAGGCCCAACAAAGAAAATGACAGAACACCAGTGTTCATCACCTACAGCCCCCAACTTAAACCCCTCCAGAGCATCATCAACAATCTACAACCTATCTTGGAAAATGACCCCTCACTCTCACAGGCCTTGGGGGAAAGGCCAATCCTCACCTACAGACAACCCCCTAACCTCAAACAAATTCTTTCCAGTAACCATGCAGCACACCTCCATCATAATCATCCAGGAACCCACCCCTGCGATCAGCCCCAATGCCAACTCTGTCCACACATCTATACAAGCGACATCACCACAGGACCTAAGCACCTCATCAGAAGCTCATACAACTGCACATCCACTAATGTGATCTATGCCGTCAAGTGCCAGCAATGCCCCTCTGCCATGTAAATGGGCCTGTAATGGGTTCGACTCACCAGCACACCTCCTTCCCTCAGGGTGGCTTTGGGGAAGTAGCTGGGTGGTCCGACATATCCCCTTTTGGTGTTGTCTTCAGGGCACTGCCCTCCAGCAGTGCCCAGTCTGGTCTTTGTCTGCACCCTCTTCTGGGGGCGGGGATCATTGTTCTTCCTTTCCTACTTCAGGGTCCTCCCTACTCCCTAAGACCCCTAGTTCCTCTACCCAGGAACAACCAGCTCCCTCCAGGAACACCCAGTTCCCTTGTACCCTCCAGGCTTCAGTGGCCCACTGCCAGTCCTTCTCTAGTCCCTGTCTCTGGGCAGACTGTAGTCCCTAAAGGCCACTCTTCTCTGGCAAAGGGTGCAGACCTGCTACCTCTGCCTACCAGATTGCCTCCTGCAACCCTGCCTTCAGGCCTTACAGCCTGAGGCTTCCCTGGCCCAGGCTTCCCCAGCCTACCGCATCTGCCTGTCGCAGCCCGGCCTTTTATGACTACCTCTCACAGGGACTCAGGCCTGGTTTTGTTAGACCCAAAAGCCTCCCCAACCCTGCCCTCTTCCAGGGAGCTTCTTGCTTCCCTGGCAGTCAGGTCTCTACTGCCCTCCCTCCAGAGCAGCAAGCAGATCTCCCTTGTCTTGCAGGAGTCCCTCATTATAGCTCCACCTGGGCCCTCACTAGCTGCCTCAGCTGGGCTTGCCTCTGACTCCATTCTCAGTCCCTTAAAGGGCCAGTGTAGGACAACGCTTTATCACAGGACCAAACTGGACAGTCTCTGCAACAAAGGATTAATGGAACCAAATCAGATATTCAAAATGATAACACATAGAAACCTGTTGGGGAACATTTCAACTTGCCTGGGCACTCATTAATGGATCTAAAAGTGTCTAAATTATTTCAAAGCACTTTCAAAAGTCACCAGGAGAGAGAAGCTGCAGAACTTGGTTTCATTTGCAAGTTTCACACCTTGAATAGAGGTTTAAACAAAGACCTGACCTGGATGGGCTATTACTTTCCACATCCTAATGACATAAAAAGCCAAGCACTGGATACTTAGAATACGTAGAGCCCACTCTATTAGCCTCATTTAGCAGGGACACTCTGACAATATTTTTTTCTCAATTTTTTTCCCTTTTCCTTGCCCTCTCCCCCCCCCCCCCAACTCCATTCATCTGAAGAAGTGGGTTGTGTCCACAAAAGCTCATGATACATGTTTTGTCAGTCTCTAAGGTGTTGCAGACTATTCACTGTTTTTTAAATTTTTTCTTGGGATAGAATCATAGATAACTAGACCTGGAAGGGACCTTGAGAGGTCATCGAGTCCAGCCCTTTGCCCTCATGGCAGGGCCAAATACTGTCTAGACCATCTCTGATAGACATTTATCTAACCTACTCTTAAATATCTCCGCAGATGGAAATTCCACAACCTCCCTGGGAAATTTATTCCAGTGTTTGACTACCCTGACAGTTAGGAACTTTTTCCTAATGTTCAACCTAAACCTCCCTTGCTGCAGTTTAAGCCCATTGCTTCTTGTTCTATCCTCAGAGGCCAAGATGAACAAGTTTTCTCCCTCCTTTTAGATACCTGAAAACTGCTATCATGTCCCCCCTCAATCTTCTCTTTTCTAAACTAAACAAACTCAGTTCTTTCAGCCTTCCTTCATAGGTCATGTTCTCTAGACTTTTAATCATTCTTGTTGCTCTTCTCTGGACCCTCTCCAATTTCTCCACATCCTTCTTGAAATGCGGTGCCCAGAACTGGACACAATACTCCAAGGCTATGTCT
The DNA here is from genome assembly GCF_052426305.1 of Pelodiscus sinensis. Taxonomy (NCBI): domain Eukaryota; kingdom Metazoa; phylum Chordata; order Testudines; family Trionychidae; genus Pelodiscus; species Pelodiscus sinensis. The sequence continues at coordinate 186,664,392 of NC_143052.1, forward strand.
AGACTGGCATGATTTTCCGGAAATTCTTTTAATGGAAAAGTTTTCCGCTAAAAGCATTTTTGGAACAGAGCATCTAGATTGGCACGGACGCTTTTTTGCAAAAGCACTTTTTGCGGAAAAGTGTCCGTGCCAATCTAGATGCGCTTTTCCGCAAAAAAGCCCCAAATGCCATTTTCACGATCGGGGCTTTTTTGCGGAAAACAAATCTAGGCTGTCTACACTGGCCCATTTGCGCAAAAGTTTTGCCCGAACAGGAGCAGCATAGTATTTCCGCAAGAACACTGACAATCTTACACGAGATTGTCAGTGCTTTTGCAGAAATTCAAGTGGCCAGTGTAGACAGCTGGCAAGTTTTTCCAGAAAAGTGGCTGATTTTCCGGAAAAACTGGCCAGTCTAGACACAGCCCAACTGAAGCCTAACTAGCGCAGAGGAGAGCGGAAGAATGACTTCTCGTGTCTTGCTCACAACACACCTGTTAATGCATCCCAGAATCATGTTGTGGCAAAAAAAGAAAACATCACACTGCTGACTCATATTCAGCTTGTGGTCCACTATAACCCGTAGATCCCTTTTTGCTGTACTCCTTCCTAGACAGTCGCTTCCCATTCTGTATGTGTGAAACTGATTGTTCCTCCCTAAGTGGAGCACTTTGCATTTGTCTTTATTAAACTTCATCCTGTTTACCTCAGACCATTTCTCCAATTTGTCCAGATCATTTTGAATTATGACCCTATCCTTCAGATTAGTCACAACCCCTTCCAGCTTGGTGTCATCTGCAAACTTAATAAGCGTACTTTCTATGCCAATATTTAAATAGTTGATGAAGATATTGAACAGAGCCGGTCCCAAAACAGACCCCTGCGGAACCCCACTTGTTATACCTTTCCAGCAGGACTGTGAACCATTAATAACTACTCTCTGTGTACGGTTATCCAGCTAGTTATGCACCCACCTTATAGTAGCCCCATCTAAGTTGTATTTGCCTGGTTTATTGATAAGAATGCAAGACCGTATCAAACGCCTTGCTAAAGTCTAGGTATACCAGATCCACCGCTTCTCCCTTATCCACGAGACTCGTTATCCTATCAAAGAAAGCTATCAGATTGGTTTATTCTTTACAAATTTATTCTTTACAAATCTATGCTGGCTGTTCCCTATCACCTTACCACCTTCCAAGTGTTTACAGATGATTTCCTTAATTACTTGCTCCATTATCTTCCCTGGCACAGAAGTTAAACTAACTGGTCTGTAGCTTCCTGAGCTGTGCTTATTTCTGTTTTTATAAATGGGCACTATATTTGCCCTTTTCCAGTCTTCTAGAATCTCTCCTGTCTCCCATGATTTTCCAAAGATGATAGCTAGAGGCTCAGATACTTCCTCTATCAGCTCTTTGAATAGTGATATTTCAATAATGTCTTTGCATGCCAACTTCAAAGCATGCCCATGATAATGAGTATATATACACACCTCATGGTTACATCAGTCAGTGTTGTTGCTGACACTAAGCCTTTCCAACATAGCATTGTTGGTGATGGTGCTTGATCCTCAGATTTAGATGTAATTATATATATATATCTTCAATTATTTATACTATTAGCTCTGTCAAGCCACAGGCTACGTTGTACAATCCAATGAACCCTTAATGAATATTCATGTCATCATCAATAAGTACTTCCAGCACAAAACCACTTGCTGTTTGTTAGAGAAGTCTATTGTTTCAACTACAAAAATTATACATCACATTCTAGACATTTTTTCAAAAATAAGCCTCAAGATTTTAAGAGATGATTTCCATTATCTTACTCTGAATATTTAGACTTGTGAATTTATCTCTTCTTTGGCCATTTTGAAATACCAGGATCATACTCTGCATGCAAACAAAGCAGTTGAATAACATTTTCATCAGCATCTTTGCTTCAGAACATATTTTTAGCTTGTTCTCTATAATGGTCTTACATTACAAGCCTTTGTCTAAAATGACAGACGTTATTTTGTGTTTTCATTAGAATCTTCCTGTTTTCTTCTGAGCATGTTGAAAACTTTATATGTCACCAGTATTTTTGTGGTTATTTGAAGAATTTCAGCTGCTTTGTGGTGATGTACACAAGCTTGGTGCTTCTCAAGTTTGTCTTGAGCCTTTGTCCAGTTAGAGTGTGTGAAAGCTTCAACTCTGTAGTTAATCAAAAATAGTTTGCAACTAAAGGTCACCCAACAAAAGAAACACCGTATGATGTCACTAGCTTCAGCAAAAAGGAGCCATTACAAATGATCAAACCAGAAAAACAGAAAGTATGAACCTTTTTCCATATTTATGGGGAAAGATTTAATTTCTGGTTGATGAGGTGTCGCAGAAATTTGTGAATAGCGTCAGGCATAATCCATGTCAGGTGGATATTTGATCCAAAGCCTTTTACCAATAGAAAGGGTGCTGTGGTCTTTGGATCAAGTCTTGGGTGAGGAAGATACATTTTAGTTGATGTATTTCAGCTGAGAGAGGATAGTATTTCTCACACAGTTATCTCAAGGCCCATGCCAGGCCCTACCATTCACCCATCCCCATACTAGTTCATTTGCCCTGAGAGTTTCAACGTAAAATCCTAGCCCTCTTCGGGTCAAGAATTTTCCTCTTGAATCCACTCTTGTGTGTACACAGAATTTCTGAAAGAGGGTTTGGGTGGAAAGCCAACTGCTGCAGGGACATGTAAATATGGTCTCTGGAACAGATGTTAATGATCTATAAGATTTTTTTCAGGGTTGCTGTTATACTAGGCTGGATCTCTTAACTTTTACAGAAAATCTGCAAATCACTTCAGATTCAGTTTATTTCTCACTGCTCAAGATAGCCTTTCAGGTGGCCATTTTTAACAAGTACAAAAGGGTTTGTCAAACCACAACTGACTTCCTTTATAAAGCAGTTTGCACTTCCATGTCTGAATGGATTTCTCTCTCCCTTCATTTTTCTCCATCTTTGGAAGCACAATACATTACTGCTCTCTGTGAGAAAACAATAAAAATCTGACTTCGGTGATGCGTGACTTGTTCATAAGCACAGCTCTACTCCATGGCTTGTTTCAAAGGCTCTTCTCAGTGAAAGAGCTCGTTTTCCAAATACGTATGCAAAAAACATGCTGAAAAGGCTCATTGAATAGATGATGAATTTGCTCTTGTAAAGGGCCAGTGGTCCCACTGTGCTTCATTTTATTGCAGATTAATTATGGAAATACTAGACAGGATGATACAATTAACCAACGGGAAAAATTGATAAAGGCTACTAATCTTGCTAAAGATCATTTTTGTACTTCCCTTAAGTGATGATGATAGTGTTGCACTTTAATGAGGCTGTAATCTAGTTCCAAAGTGGCTAAATGATCAGACTGAAGGCTGATGGTCTATCCCAATGAGGAAAACGAATGATTTTAGAGAGAAACAGCACAACAAGCCTTCTATAATTTGTGTTATCATGCACCCAGTTTCGAAAGACAGATTGGAGGCTGTGACAGGTTGTAGCCCATCCATCTCTGAGTCCCTGGGAGCTGCCAGCTTGGGCTCAATACTCTTCCCCTTTTTCCTTCATCTTTGTTCATTAGGTGTGTGCAGCAGTCATCCAGAGCTGGGATGTAGGGAAGAGTGAACTCAGATCAACTTACTTCCCAGCCTTAAATAAGATTTACATAAGGCACAGATCTTTTGTTTCCCAGTCTTTAACGCTGACTCCTTTTAATGAAAAATTACTGGAAATACAAGATGATGTTTAGTACCAGGTGACAGGACCACCTGACCTAGCAGTCTCCAGGATGCCCCCCAGGAAAGAGAAAGATTAGTATCCTCATTGTCTTGTTCTTTTTTCCTAATGGCCCATCACAGCTGATAGCCTGTTGTCAGGTGGGTGTCTCCCAAATACATACCTACTTGTGATTGTTACATAGTCTTTAGGCCTAACTTTAGATACAGAAATGTTACTTGCATTGGATGATCACATTCAACAAATCATAACTTTTTCAATGCTATCTCACATGATCCATCTTGCATAAAACATTTCTTAGTTATGCCATATTTATAGGCTAACAATATTTCTATGAAAAATATGGTGTGCCTAAATTATCTTTAGTTCTTGGTTATCAAAGGTTACCAAAAACTGAAGTGTTACTGACAGATGATTTTACAAAGTCCTGAGATCTGTTTTTGAGGGTGCCTGAAAATCTTTTAGCATACAACATTATTAACACAAGGTAAATATAGATATATTTGTAACCAAAGTTGTCATCTGTTGAGCCTCAGGATTCACATGGCTCATTTACAGTCCCTCAAAGGTGATGAAAAATTCAGTAATAACTCAAGACTCATTGTACGGAGGACACAACTGCTCCCACATGCATACATTTGGAGACGTAGAGGCCCCTACCGTGGGGTTCTGACTCTTCCTTTCCATTACAGCCAGTTCGTGTATCATTTTTCTGTCTCTCCATTCCATTGCTTGCCTCTGGATATCCATGATCCTCTGAAGGGGCTGATTTCTGCTCATCAATTTCCATCTGTTTCAATACCAACTGTCTTAAGACCAAAGCAGACTGTGAAGAGCTTCAAAAAGATCTCACCAAACTGAGTGATTTGGCAACAAAATGGCAAATGAAATTTAATGTGGATAAATGTAAAGTAATGCACATTGAAAAAAACAATCCCAACTGTACATATAATGTGATTGAGATTAATTTAGTTATAACCACTCAAGAGAGAGATCTTGGGAGTCCTTGTGGATAGTTCTCTGAAAATATCCACTCAATGTTTAGTGGCAGTCAAAAAAGCAAATAGAATGTTAGGAATATTAAAAAAGGGATAGAGAATAATATCTTATGGCCTCTATAGAAAAGCATGGTACATCCACATCTTGAATACTGTATACAGATGTGTTCACCTCATTTCGAAAAAGATGTATTGGCATTGGAAAAGGTTCAGAAAAGGGCAACAAAAATGATGAGGGGTTTGGAATGGGTCCCACCTGAAGAGAAATTAAAAAGACTGGGACTTTTCATATTAGAAAAGAGGAGACCAAATGGGGATATGATAGAGGTCTATAAAATCATGACTGGTGTGGAAAAAGTTAATGAGGAAAAGTTATTTACTTGTTCCCACAATATAAGAACTAGGGGTCACCAAATCAAATTAATAGGCAGCAGTTCTAAAACAAACAAAAGGAAATTTTTCTTCACTCAGCACACAGTCAACCTCTGGAACTCCTTGCCAGAGGATGCGGTGAAGGCTAGGACTTTAATAGGGTTCAAAAAAGAGCTAAATTGATACATGGAGGTTAGGTCCATCAATGGCTATTAGCCAGGATGGGTATAAATGGTGTCCTTAGCCTTTGTTTGTCTGGAAGTGGGTGACGGGAGGGATTATGTGAGGATTACCTGTTGTGGTCTCTTCCTCTGGGACATCTGGTATTTGCCACTGTCGACAGACAGGATACTGGGCTGGATGGACCGATGGTCTGACCCAGAATGGCTGTTCTTATGTTCTTACTGTGTTATTTCTCCCTCTTCTCTGCCTGGAACCTGCAGAGCTCTGACTTTGCAACAGTTTCACTATTTTCTCTTGTTTGTTGCTTTTCTGCCTCTGCTTCCCTTACCCAAAACAAGCAAACAGAAAATAAACCAGTTACCACTTTGTCTACTCTCTAGCCAACACACTTAAAATCACCATCAGTTTCTAAGAGCAATAAGCTATGCATGTGATTCATGGTGCCACTGTGACAGGTTGGGGACCTGGCACACCCAACTGGAATACCAGCCCGTTAGGTGACATCCCAGACAGGTGGGAGGATTCCAACCCATCACAGAGGACATTTTACATTTTTGATCCATGTAATGTTCTGAAATATGCCACTTTGATAGCACTGGAAAGTGAAGCTGTCTCATTAGGACATTGTCTAACAATTAAAGCAGGGAATGACAAGTCAGTCCTATTTCTGACTGCCACTGATTCCCTGTGTGATCTTGCTCAAGTTATTTAGAGACAGAGTTTGCCTGGCCCTTAGGCAGATGTACAGAGAGCTGAGGTGATGGTAGAAATTGCCAAAAACTCTTTCAATGGCCTACATAAGGGGTAGGCTGAATTGTAGCCTGTGCGCTCAGGGAGAACAGGGACGTTTCCCTCTGTACTGCCACAAGGACATCTCGAAAGAGGCTGCATCTGGTGTCTGCACGTCATGAGGAAATAAATGGATGTGCTAGTGCCGTGGTCACCAACCAGTAGATCGTGAGCTACTGGTAGATCTCAGGGGCTCTAAGAGTAGCTCTGGAGCCCTCTCTGAACTGCGCACCTGCGCAGTGCATTTACATTAGATTTCCTCATTTGAGGAGCAGCAACTCACCAAGCAACAACACAGGTGAGTAGCTGCAAGGAATGGTGGGAGCTGGGAGGTCAGGAGGGCTGAAATACCCCAGCCAGCTGACTGTGGCTTTCAGCTGAAAGAGGCTGCCCCGCACTCCAGCTGATCGGCAGCTTCTCCTCTGCACCTGCCCATGTGGAGCTTGGTGCACCCTGGCTGAGCGCCATGGCCAGCTGGCCGGGCAGACACTTCTCTTCCCTCCAGCCCGGCTGCCCTGCGCTCAGCCCAGGGAGGCTGCGTCTAGCTCCAACTGTGGGCAGGCGCAGAGGGGAAGCCGCCCAATCAGCTGGAGCACAGTTCAGCCTCCTCCGGGCTGAAGGCCACAGCCAGCTGGCCAGGCAGCTTATTCTCTGCCCCAGCCCACGTGGAGCTTTGTGCACCGTGGCTGAGCACCACTTCCAAATGTTGAAAAACCTTTTTAAAAAAGCAGCAGTATAAGGATTGGGGATAGCAAGTGATGGAGAGGAGGAGAATAGAGAGGGTGGGGCTTCAAGGAAGGGGCGAGGCAGTAGATCTTGGCTTGGTCTGTCATTTAAAAAAGTGATCTTGGGTGTAAAAAGGTTGGAGACCACTGTGCTAGTGACTGTGTTGCCACCTAATGCCCAGGAACTTCAAGAATCATTTCTCCTACATCTCCTGCTGCAATTCTGTATTTTCCCTTGCATTGTGCTATAATGGTGCATACTAGCTATGAACAGAATACCTTTGGGAAGCTCGTCAGTAATTTTTTTTTTATTTTGCGCATCAGCCTCTGTTGGCCAGGCCAATGTCAGAAACAAGCTAGATGGACTATTGTTGTGAACCCATACGATAAATCTCATGTTCCTGTCCAAACCCAAATCCTGGACATTCAGTAATGGATTTGAAAGTAGACACCTGTTTACAAAAGATTTTCAAAAACTGGTTAAAAAGGGAGACACCTGAACTGGAATTCATTTGCAAATTCAACACTATCAATTTAGGATTGAATAAGGATCTCAACTGGTTAATGCATTAAAGAAGTAATTTCCCCTCTCTGAATATTCACATCTCCAGACCAAATGCTAGGAATGACCCACTTCCATTCTGACTTGAATAGCTTCATTACATAAGGAAGAAGTTGCTTGTGTTATACTCCTGTTTCTGTAACTTCTACTCCAATTCATCTGAAGTGGGTTTTATCCACAAAAGCTAATAAATCTGTTAGTCTCTAAGGCTATGTCTAAACTCCATCCCTTTTCTCAAAAAAGGGATGTAAATTAGACACTTTGAAATTGCAAATGAAGCCAGGGTTTAAATTTTCTGCACTTCATTTGCATAATGGCCGCTGCGGTTTTTTTCAAAAAGGGGCTTTTTGAAAGAAAAACAGCTGTTTACATGGGGATCTTTCGAAAATAAAACCCTTTTTCAAAAGATCCTGTACTCCTCAAAAAATGAAGTTTATAGGATCTTTCGAAAAAGGGTTTTATTTTCGAAAGATCCCCATGTAAACAGCTGTTTTTCTTTCAAAAAGCCCCTTTTTGAAAAAAAACGCAGCCACTATTATGCAAATGAAGCATGGGAAATTGAAATCCCAGCTTCATTTGCAGTTTTGAAGTGTCTAATTTAATCCCTTTTTCGAAAAAGGGATGTAGTTTAGACATGCCCTAAGGTGCCACAGGATTCATTATTTTTGCAGATACAGACTAACCGGCTACCATTGAGACTTTTCAGCATGCCTTTTAAGAGCTCTTTGTACATGCTCTTTTGAGAGCACCCAGATGTCATTTGTGTGCTTGAATGAAGGAATTAATATGGCTTAACTGAAATTGTAAAAACTATATGTTACTATAAGAATGCACATTTGAGAATTTGGACAACAAAATCCTTCAGTCTTCCAAGATAACTATTATTTAACAAAAAACTACACTGAAGTAGAATTAATGTTGCTGCCCCAAAACAAAGTTCTTCTGGAACACAAAATTTTGAAGCCACACATTCAAACAACAAAAAAACAGGAAATGCCGAGTTCAGATCTCTCCATGTATTCTCCGTTAGCATTAGCATTGCAAGGAGTGGGGGGAAACAAATCTCAAACTTATTAAAAGCCAGAAAGGCAAAGCTGAGGGTCTGCTTCCCACTCAGCACAACAATGTAACTTTAACTCTGCTTTCATAAGAGGGAAAACAACACTTTGCCCTATCTTACTTCTGGCAATAGAAAATATTTGCCTAACATCACCTTAATTGTAATAGTGCAACTGCTAACAAAGAAGAGGGGCATCTAGTTCAAAGATGGGCAAACTCAGACCTGGTGGCCAGATCTGACCCACCAGACCATTTCTCTCAAGCCTAACCCATTGATTAGCGGGGCAGTGTATACTCAACTGCCCCTTCTTCACCTTGCTCTGTCCTGCAGCCAACTGCTCCCAGGATTCTCCCATTAGCTGTGCAGGAGGATGGAGGGGAGAGAATCATGGTGTTCCTCTGCACCTGTACCCCACTTGGTAGAGGAGGGGTTGTAGATGAGTTACTCTGCCTCTTCCTGAGGGCCCAGAGCAGGCCTGCAACCATCTTCCAAAATCTGTGAAGTGGCCCTCCTCAAATTATTGCCCACCCCTAATCTAGCATGAGCTCTCTCAGTGAGCAGCAATTAGCAGCCATCTTGGTGGTCCCATTAGAATCTGAGGCATGATTTCCACTCTTCCTTAAATATATGTAGGGGAGGGATTTAGCCTTCTAGGAGAGACCTCAAAAACTGAGTTCTCAACTGCTCTCAGTGAATATTAAAGATCCCTTTTTGAGAGTAGGAGTTTGCTCCACTATTCTTGGTGATAATTCCTTTTCTCCCCATTTTCACTGTTATGTAGCCATGTGTTGTTTCAGTTGAACATTGTATCATGCTTAAGGTATCTTTATTTCAGTGGTGCTAATCAAAGCTTGAGATGCACTTTGGCATCCTTGAGAATGAAATGTGCTCTATTTTGGATTTACTTAATCTAGTGTCCTTGGTTAGATCCTTGAAAGTTTTCTTAGTACTTGGCATATGTTGAGGCTTTTTATATAATCTGTTTTGTCTATTATAAATGCAATGCATCCCTTGTCCAAGTTAATTACATGGTTGGGTTAATTGCTTAAGGCCACCTGAGTAGGGAACATAGCCAATCATTAACACGTTGGTTCAAATTGTCTCAAAAGCAGAAGTTCCCTTTCAATAAATAGATTTTAAAATGGTTGCCTTTTGTCAAAACCAGGTACAGACTGGGGGCTTGAATTAAAGCAATTTGAAGTTAATAAGAGTCTTTCCTGGGAAATATTTACATTGACTTCAAAGAGTATTGGATTAGGCCCCTAGATAATTCATAGAAGTAAAGGGAATTATACTAGACTAACATCAATGTAACAAAGGGAAGAAATCAATCCAGAAATTCTGAGCCTACCATATTTTGGAATGACATATACTTTGGCATGTGGGTTCCTGTAAATGAGACAGATATAAAGTATTCTATTACCTTTGAGGAATGGTTGCAACAATGTCTCATAGCCCTGTCTTGACACATTTTGAGAAATATTGGTACATAGGTGGAGTTTTGAAAGTTGAGCTGTAACTGTAAGCAATAAGCATAACATTTTCTTTTGTAATTTGGTCTCTCTTGTTGTAGGTGGATGTGCTTTCTAGTTAAGGAGACTAACAGTATCATGAGTTTTTGTGCACATATTTGTCTAACTCTAAGTAAATAGCTCATTTCAATGCTCTGCATTCTTTTTGATGGTATGGAAATTGTAACTATGTCTGGGATTTTCAAAGAGGCTTTAGGTAATTGTAGTTGGTTTGAGTATTTAATCCCATTTGGATCCTCTGAAAATCCTAGTCTATAAAAATAATTTTATCCTGTCATTAACCATTACAGGCATTTCTTCCTTTTATTGTAATGGGAAGGTGGGGCAGAAGTTTGTTTACTAGAAGTTTCTATCCTCAGCTGGCACTTGCATTGGTGATAGTGAAGACAATGCCTTCCAAAGATACTTTAAGAGTACAGGTGAAATTAAGTACTTTTTCTCAGAAAGCACTTTTTCCATGTTGCATAAGCTATTTTTATGCAAGATTGAATGCCGCTCCATTTATATACAGTTTCCTGTCCCAAAGGCAATGTTTGTTTTCTTTTTTCCAGTAGACAGTGGAATTGGCTCCCTAATGTTTTATTCATGAAAGTATAACTTATGAATGTGGCCTTCAATACATATTAGAGGCAAAAACTAGCACTAAGAATAATGCCTAAAATGATCTTTACTTTGTAACAAATGGACCACACACATTAAATTACCACTACTAACGTGAGCCCAACTCCATAATTGTATCCCAGTTTGGAATGCTGCTAAAGCAATTAACTTAATTCAGAATTGCAAATCAGCAGTTCATTGTTTTCAGGAAAGTAGGACATCCAGTCTTAAACAGATGCCAGTACAGGTCTGTCACGTCTTACAAATTACTATCAGTTTGGTGGAATGTATCAAATTACTCGCTTCTGCTACCTCTTCTTTAAACTGACCTATATATATGTGTCCTCTTCATTCCTTTTTAATAATCATCTATGTGTGCATTACTACTAGAATAAATGATTTGCTCTATTTTCCATTCTGCCTAGATATCATCCCTATAAATTGTCATAAAAAGGATTAAAAATAACAGTTGGTGGTTATGGGGATAATGACACATTATTTACTCTTAGCCTTTTTCAAAATTGGTTATTTTAACCCAGTAAACTGCACCACTACAAGTCACGGTTTACACTGATGAACCCTGTGTACAGTTTGGATTTACCTGAGTGCAGCTGCATCAGTGTAGCTATACTGGCTGCTATAAAAACCCCAATGTGGACAATTGACAACATTTTCCAAAGCACCTAAGTGACTTAGGAGTCTACATTCCATTTTCAAAATCACCTGAATGATGTAGAAGTCTTAGTTCCATTGAAAGACAGTGAAATTAGAATCCTAAATGCCTAAAGGAAAGATTTTCAAAGGCACAAATAGCAGTTACTGACCTATCTTCCATTGACTTTTGTCTGACATAGGATCCTACTTGCCATTTATGCTTTTGAAAATCTCCTTAAATCACTTATAACAAGGAATTTTCCGTGTGCATCCCTCCTAAAGCTTCATGCTCCGTCGATAGAGAAGTATTGATCTTCAGTCAAGGAAATCTGAAGTCATTTTTGAAAATTTTACCCAAAGCCTCATGTTGCTGAATTACAATCTCACACAAAGTTCTGGGCATTTTTATGTCCCTACACTGGAAGAGGAAAAACAGTTATTTAAAAAAAATGATTCCTATTGATTTAGTGTCAAAGTGCAAAGGTTAGTTTACTTTCAAACTGATATGAAATAGTTTGATTTCAATGAAGATTCATTCATGTCTGCATCCCAGTTCTCCTCAGTCTTTATGTATATGGACTAGTAATAGATAATGGCCCTTGATATGGAATAGTAAACTGTAAGATACTGCTCGGCCACTAGGTAATGCTGTGCGTAAAATATCTTATTTAAACCAGCACTTCTCCATTGGCAGAGGGTGCAGCCAGCTGGGGAAGTGTGGGCTGCTTATCCGGGGCCTGCTAAGTAATTCTGCTTGGAGCCTTGGTACCTGGTGGTTATAGCTTGGCATCTTGAGCCCCAGCATTGTGCAGGGCAGAAGTCCTGAACCCGGTTGTTTTGTGGGGTGGAAACCTCAACACACACACGCCACACTTTGAAGCTAAAACCTGGATCCCTGGGCCCCAGTACCCTGTGGGGCTGGTGCCTCAAGCCCCAGAAGAAGCCCTCAGCCCTTTCCCACACTTGTGAGACAGGAGTCCTCCCTCTTTCCCCAGGAAGCCTAGAGGGCACTCCTCTCCCACTGGGTGGTGGCATTTTTTGAATCATGTTGAGAGACATTTGAAAGCACAAGGTTGAAAAACATGATTTAAATAAATCTCAGCCACACCTGGCAGAGCATTAAAAGACCTTATGATTAAGGCTTTGATTAGTTGTGGAGGTCACAGAAATCATGGAATCTGTAACTTCCAGCAACAGCCATGATTTCTGCCTGTGGTGGCTGGGAGCAGCAGAGTCTCCCACTGCCCATGGGGACAGAAAACACTGCCACCCTAGCTCCAAGCCACTATGGGCACTGTGGGAACCCCTGAGGCCCCCGCTGCTGCAGGTGCCAGGGAATCCTGGAGCAGCAAGTGGCAAAGGCACCCCACAGCAGCCTGGCTGCCATGTTCCACAGCAGGACCCTGGGAGCTGTGTCCAGCAGGGGACCCTGCAGCCCACAAGGGCTGCAGGTGGTCAGAGCCCTCTCAGCTGTGGGTGGTGGGGGGACCCTGGAGCTCTAACATCCAACCCACAGAGGCATGGATGGAGCCCCTCATCATGGTGCAGCTGCCCCACCGCAGGAGGGAACCCGCAGATCCCCCATTTTGTCACTGATGCTTTTTAGTAAAAGTTATGAACAGGTTATGGCTTCTGTGAATTTTTCTTTGTTGCCTGTGACCTGTCAATGACTTCTAGTAAAAAATATACGTGAAAAGGGAATCTTAGCTTTACTTATGATGAACACATCTGGTGTGTATAACCAAGCTCTGACCAGTCCATAGTAGATACAGAGAAACTTGCAGGCCTTTCCTTCCTCTGGATCTGCTCCATAGAGATTAACTCAGCCTCCATATCACACTATAATTAGCTGGCCATATTAAAAAAAAATTTCTCTGGGCTAGACATGGAATTATGTCAAGCCCACAGTTAAAGGGTGTTTTTAAGGACTCTTTCCAAATGCCCACAAGTCTGTGTTTGCCCCATGAGCTGTAGTTTCCAGTCATGAACAACAGGAAGCAAAGCAGCATATTGCAAGTTGTTTGGGGATAGAGTCTTTTTATTATATGTGTGTACAGTGCCTAGCATGGACAAGTGTTGCCAACCCTTGTGCTTTCATTGAGATGCCAGCCATGTTTTCTGTTCTCATAGTCCCTGCTTCTGAAGTCAAGTGATTATGTGAGAATCCTTTGCTTTGTTTTTTAAAGTAAGTTTCTTGCCTTTACAGTTCCAGTGGCAAACAGGCTCAGAATTCACCTAAAAAGCTCAAAATCCAGAAGGCAAATAAAAAAGAACCCTGTGAGAAGGGGCAGAGTAGCTGCTTCCTCAGCTGTGATTATTTGGTTGATAAGCAACAGCTGGGGTAAGAGGCTGCAGCCCAGAGAGAAGGGGGTGGTGGATGCCACTGCTAGAAAGGCTAAGGCCCACTCTATGTTAGTAGTACAGTGACAAGAAGCTGCTAGGGGGTAGGATTTGAAGGACTGTGGTGAAACTGAGGGAGGGGAGTCTTCCTAATCTACAATGTAAGTCTGTTTCTCTTCTATCAGAGTTAGGGAAAAATAAAACTCTTTAAGGACCTGCTATCAAAGTCCAGGAAGAATATGGCATAGGGTTTAAGGATAGCAGGAACTGAGCTCAAAGACTGAGCGAATGAGTTCTTAAAAGTGAGTGTAGTTTCAAAGGGCCTGAGAACATGTAAGACGGTTGAGCCCCTCACAAAACCAAAGTGCTTAATATTTTAAAATCTCATAGTTTCCACCCCCATGAAATGAGGTTAAGGTTAGAGGTTTTTTGTTGTTGTGGGGTGGTAGTTTTCTGGGGGGGGGGGGGGGAGTTACATCTGATGTTGGCTATATTGCAGGGGGGCTTGCTCACTGATTAGGAGCTTCTAATGCTACCCTCATAAATGAATAGGAGCAACAATTAATTTAATTATGTTAGCTGCAAAGTTAGTAGCTATGTCTTCTTGCTGACGAGTAGAACAAGAAAATAGAAATTTTAGGATGTTTATAATGCTCAACAGACACTAGGGTTAGTAAAGCTGAACCCAAATGAAGATAATTACACAGCTTAGATGGTAAAACTAAGGGAACCTGTTTTTAGTTCCCATTCAAGGGTTGGTAAAACTGCATACTTAAGGGAAGGGTGTAGCAGATTTGGAGCCACCACAGGCTGCCTTGTATGTGTAGATTATGTAAGAACAAGCAATGTCCTGAGCGAAGGGAGGAGTGCCAGCATGCTCCTTCTTCAAACACTTGAAGTACAATGCAAAGCCTTTCATTTTAAAGATCTAGAAAACGTGAGCTATAAGGGAAGACTGAAAGAGCCGGGCTTCTTTATTTTTAGAAAAGAGAAGACTGAGAGGGGATATGATAGTGGTTTTCAGGTATCTATAAGGGTGTCACAAGGAGGAGGGAGAAAAATTGTTCTCCTTGGTCTCTAAGGATAGAATAAGAAGCAATGGGCTTAAACTTCAGCAAGGAAGGTTTAGGCTGGACATCAGGGAAAACTTCCTGCCTGTCAGGGTGGCTGAACACTGGAATATATTGCCTAGGGGAGTTGTGGAATCTCTATCTCTGGAGATATTTAAGAGCAGGTTAGACAGACACCTGTCAGGGATGATCTAAACAGTGCTTGGTCCTGCTGTGAGAGCAGGGGACTGGATTCAATGACCTCTCAAGGTTCCTTCCAGTTCTAGTGTTCTATGATTGGTTTGATGTGTCCCTGTAAGTGAGAAGGATCAAAACACTCAAAGATTCTAAGCTACAGCTACGTTGTGGGTGGGAAATCAGATCATTATTGGGGAGGCAGAGACTGGTGGGGAAACCATCTGACCCCCATCCTCTGGATGTTGGAGTATCTGGAGTTAAGCTAGGCTTACATAAGCTTTTTAGTAAGCTAGATATACAGGAAAAACTGTTTCTTGTTTTTACAATCCTTTTCTTAAGCTATTTTTGGAAACTTAAGAGAGCTGTTTTGGCTTACAGTCCTTATCACTGATCTCAACTTGTGCAGGGAGAGCCGCAGGTACCAAGTTGGTTATGACCTCTTGGAAGTAACCATAGTTAATAGATCAGGGTGTTGATCACCTCTCTGGGATTCGATCCCGTGGGGCAAGGCTTGAGGCCTTCGATCTTGACCAGGGGCACTAGGAAAGACCCAAAGAGGAGGTCAGAGATATAGTCAGCTCTGAATCATGACAGGGTCTGCTAGCAAAGGAGGAACAAAAACTGTTCCCACTAATTTGTTTTCTCTTGGGAGGCATGTGAAGGTGCGGGGGAGGTCAAGGTAAGAAAGGAAGTTGCCTAATAAGGGTGCTGTCTTGAACAAGCTTTCATTGTGTAACATTAAAGAAGATAAATGACATTTACTTACCCGTGGTAAAGTGGTGGTAATATCAAGAAGGCAGCAGCATCACACACACATATCTATGCATTATGAGCTGTGTGAAACCTTATGGCATGAGTTAAAAATTCATTTAAACCAATGTGTGAATGTACCTGTCGCTTAAGATAATCAAGGCCAATGTTCCCACTAATCCTTTCTGTCCATGTGTGGAATCCATGTTTTATGGGCACTGAAGGATGTGCAAATATGCTTCACCAGCAGCAAACTAAGCTGTGGGTGTACTGCTAATCAGCCGGAATCTCAGCATTTGAATATCTCCTGAGTGGCCACACAAGCACACAGCTAACAGGGAACACTGGTTGAGGCCCCTTAACTCTTTCTTGAGTCTAACACAAGGCCTAACAGAAATCTGACCAGAAATTAGCCCACTGTAACCAGGTGTTAGGAAAGACGGCAATTGAGGGCAGGTCTAAGCTATACAATTGGAGTTACATTATTATGTGAAGACACACCCAGAGAACCGAGACAGAGGCCTTTTCTATGCTGGCATGTTTTGTTGCTAAAACCTGCCTTTTGGCAACAAAACAGTGTGAATATTTATGCTACAATGTGACTTTTTGGGGAGGGGGAACACACCCAATTTTGGGGACACGAACTTCCACCCCTCCAAGAAATTTTTGTCTTCTCTCCTGCCTTCATTGTTGACCACAGAGTCCACACTGGCTCTTTATTTGTTTTGTCAAGAGAACTGGCTTCCATCAGTATCCCACAATGCCTGCCCTGATGTCTGTTTTCAGGGTTTTGTGTTCTCTGCTGCCCTGTAGGCATGCACCTTTTCAAAGCTCCTGGAAGCATCTGACAGCTGAGTGTTCCCAAAATGGAGTAGCTCAAAGAGCAAATCGTTGGAATGCTCATTTCTATTCTGCCCAACTAGAAACATAGTGACAGGCAGACTGCTGCTGCTGCAGGGGTAGGGCTGGAGAGACTGTTTTGCTGCTTTGACATTCCTTGGCACAGAGAGTTCACAGAGCTACGAGAGAATCCCAAGAAGCACAGGGATCAGCTCTTCCTTCCCACAACACTGCACGGTGGGATGCTTACCTGTATTGCTTTGCACCACCTGTTGACAAGGTGCTAGTAATGTGGCCCTGAAGTGTCAACAATGGGAGACAGAAAAACTAGTTTGACTGGCTTTTACTTTTTGTAACTTTTGCATATCAACAGCACACTTGTCACCAAACTTGCCATGTGTAGACATAGCCAGAGAGGGGCAGCAGTAAAAATCAAGAAAGCCTGTGAGCGTAGCATGTGACCCTGAAAAAAGCTAGAGAGTTTTGAGGGTTGTGTTGGCTGAAGAGGCTTGGGGCTACATGCTAGGAAATGGCTCCTTTTTGTTCTTGGTTCCTTCTGCATTATAAGAATACAGGACTTTGTACATTCCTTGTAAACAAACAAGATGGCCTCAAAGAAAATATCAGAATTCCTCAATTTCTGATTCCAAATGGGACATCCTCAAGGTCACAAACTCTAGCTAGCCAATCAGATAAAAAAGGGACAACATGTATTTAAAGAATGAGTTTATTACTCCTTACCATATGTTTATGAAAATTAGTTCTGTACAAAATCTACACAATAACTTGGGAAATTCTGTATTCAGTAGACCCCTCTGAGACTTGTATTTGTCCCAAATTAGCATATTTCAAACTGAATTATGAGGACATAGCCAATATTAGATGTGTCAATGGGTTAGTCCAATCTGACTCATCTTTCTGTCCTATGGTAATTAAATACCAGACTTGTTTCATTCCTGCTGAGATGGTTTTCCTGCTGAGGTGGCTTATAATCTGATTTTTAGATATGACATGAAACTTGGTACTATTTAGTAAAAATACTGGGAGCTAGCAAGCAGTCTAGTCAAGTGACTAGAATTCAGAGAAAAAAGAAAATAGTAGGTAGAAAATCAATTCTAGAAAGCCAAATTTTTCTTTTTGTCATTAAATTCGGCACCTTTTTATACCAGGGATGAGTGTAGTTTGGGAAGATTATATTAACAAAAAAGTTACAAGGTCACGAGTTGCAGCAATTTTAATGTAGTCATACCCTTAGGGTATGTCTGCACTGCACACTTATTTCAGAATAAGCTATTCTGGAAGATATATTTTGAATTCGAGCATCCATACTACAGGGAAGCTTCAAAATTAGTCCAAGGCAACTTCAATTTAAAGACCCAGGAGGATTAGAAATTAATTAGAATGGCCCTGGTGAGGAGCTATTTCAAAATAACAGCACTGGAGTGTCCACACTGCCACTATTTTGAAAAAGCTTTTTTGGAGGAGGAATTCCTCATGGAATGAGGCTTGAAGAAGTTGGAATAAGCTGTCTGTTTTGATATTTCAAAATAACGGAATGGCTGTATAGGCAGTTGCATTGTTATTTTGGAATAATGCTACTTATTCTGAAATAATGGTGCAGTGTAGTCACCCCTTTAGTCTCTACTGGGATTTTAGCAGCAAGGGTCTGTCTACCTTAGGAGAAAAGATGCCTTTTAAATCATAATCATGTTAGCTGATCCTCTCTTAACCTAGGCTTCCTCTTAGCATGCCACATGATATTTAAGGTGTCAGACTGTAGCTACACCAGTTGCCAAACTTAACTCAATTTTAAAAACAGCATTTTCCCCTAGTTAAGATACAGTCTGTGTGTAAACATTATTTACACCAGTGCAACATAAATTACAGTGGTGCATCATGTCCCAATTTGGAAGTGGAGTAGACTGCATCAGTGCAAATTGCAGTGCATTGGCTGTAGACACACAGTTTACACAACAATTTCACAGGTGCAGAAATCCCATTGCATATAAGGGCTTTGAAAATATGTGTAGCTGCCTCATTTTACTGTTTCAGTAACTGCCCACAGAAAGGCTGTGTCTTTTAGTACCATTCTGGATACACCCTTTTGTGGGGCACCATTTTCTAGTCAGCCTGGCTCTTTCCGAAAATCCTAATGCCTGTCTTATTGTTGTATCTCTCCCACAGATGAAAACAGAAGCCAGAATGGACAATTCAATGCCTCTGCTACCCTCTGAAAATTCCTGCTCTTTTGAAGGGAGGTGAAGCAATATCTTGTACCTTCCACCAACAGAAGACGGTTCAGGTAAGGTTTTGGTCCTACACAGCACTTGTCTTCTGGTTTAGGGAAAGATATCAGAGTGCTTGAGCTAACTTCAAGTTGAGACAGATTAAGCATAAGGAGTATCATGTTATAGATGATCTCTTGACATGAAATGTGCAATTGAAGTTTAGGTTTAGATACAGAGGACTAGGGTCAGATGCCCAATTTGAATATAATCTTTTTTTTCTTTGCTGATGGTAAAAACCTATACACTGTATTTCAGTGATGACTAACATGCACATAAAAGTCTGAGAGGGGTAGCCGTGGGATCCTGTAAGTTTTTATAAAAAAAACGTAAAAAACGAGTGGTCCTGTACCACCTTAGAGACTAACAAAAATACAGATAGTAACATGAGCTTTTGTGGGTACAACCCACTTCAAAGTGACCTGTACCCACAAAACCAGATGATACTATCTATGGGATTTTTAGTCTAAGGTGCAACAGGACGATTCATTGTTGTTTTTGTTTAATTTTATATGCACATATAAAGCAAACTTGTTTTGTTTTACAACGCACTATTAGCCAATGCTCACAGAAGCAATTTTTGTATGATACTGTCAGTCAGGTGATCCTATTTTCTTTGGTGATTCTCTTATGATATAAATTGTATTAGACCTTTTGGGGGGGCATTCAAGATTTCATTTCTCTCTTACACTCATGGTTTTTATGAATGTCTGCTCACTATCAATCTCCCTTCTGTAAATGAATCTGATTTTTATTTTGACATTCTGTAGTGAGCTGTAAGTAAAACCTATATCTTTCTGAGAGTACCAAGGGGCCATTATTGAAATTCAACATAATATGAACTTAATTCTGCTCCAAAAGCAGTATAACCTGCTGATTTGCATGTTAATAGACCCCTTACTCCCAAGAAAATGAAAAGGCAATCTTTGGCCAAACACAAAGTTAATTAAAATAAATACAAAGTCATCCTTGAATATTAAAAGAAATTATAGCTACTCTTTGTATATCCAGTATGTTGTCACAAGGAAAGCAGATTGTGTATTAAAAGACTTTAGAAATATCAGGGATTGAACAAATGTGCTGTGCATTGCACCCTTGTGATACTTCATGTATCTGCTTTGATGTTAAGGTAAGATGGAAATCAGCCAAGCTAATAGGGGATTTTGAAACAAATTGCCAAAGACATTTTTAAAAAGCCCCAATTAACTTTTTAAATTACATAGGAAGCAGGTATTCTGCAAGAAGTCCTATGAATTTACTTCAGTTCCAGTGGGAAAAAAGGGACCTGTTAAGGACCATGCAGGCTGAAAGAATATTGCAGAAAACATAAATAATGTATTTGCATCAATCTTTGCCACAAAGAGTTTGAAGAAATACCTCAAGGGGTATTGCTTGCAAGAGGCCCATATGCAGGAATATGAGGAGGGGGATGCTTTTTTGTAGACTGATTTTTAATATATAAAGGAGTTCAAAATAGTCATGTTTATACACACTAAGGCTACATCTACACTACGATCCTCTTTCACAAGAGGAAATGCAAATGGAGCTCTAACTTGCATATGTTGCACTCTCATTTTCATTTCCTCCACAGATCCCTTTTACACAAGAGGTTTTTGTGTAAAAAGGCGCTGTGTAGATGGCTCCTTTTTGCACAAGAGCCATTCTTCCTCATGGGGGGAGGTTGTGCAAAAAGAGCTGTCTACACAGCGCCTTTTTACACAAAAACCTCTTGTGCCAAAGGGATCCGAGGAGGAAATGCAAATGAGCGACATATGCAAATGAGCATTCATTTGCATTTCCTCGTGGAAGAGGCTTGTAGTGTAGACGTAGCCTTAGACAGCCCTTGCTGCAAAAGGTTTACAATCTAAATATGTAATAAGAGACAACAGGTCATACAACAACCAAGGTGGGGGCGAGGAGAATGAAAGGGAATAGCAAAATAGGTCTCATTATTGTCAGAAGCAGTGGTCACAGCGCACCAGCTGTTTAGGTGCCTCATTTCCAAGCAATGTCTGCAGAAATTAAGTTTGCTGCATTAATGCACCTACTGCTCACTCCTTCCTGACTGACAGCTCAGGGCAGCTCCATGCACTGCTGCTTGACAGCTTTCACCGTACCCCAAGGAGGGGAGAGACAGCCTGTCACAGTGCTGCAGCAGCAAGCCTCTGAACTCAGGTCAACACACTTGAGCTTGTACTAAAAACAGCTGTGTAGGAAGTGCCAGCTCTAACCTCCCACTCCCTGGTCTTTGGCAGAACGATTTCTGCAGGCATCTCGCCAGAATTGAGAAAGTTTAGGGCAACACATGCCTCGGAACGTTCTTTCTGACTGGCTAGCTGAACTCAGCCTGGGGTGAGGGGAGGGAGCCACTTTAGGCAGGTATTGTAAACACCATACTCTGCTTCTATTTTATGCATAGTTTGCATTAAACCACGAAGCCTTCTCTAATACTTTTGTATAGAAGAGACTTTGCAGAAATATATGGTGGAATCATAGGATTGAAAGAGACATTGAGAGGTAATAGTCCAATCCCCTGCTAAATGCAGGACCAATCCCAATTAAATAGGTAGCTTGTGAGTAACCTGATCACATAGTTTGAGTCACAAAAGAAAAGTTCAGAGTAGTCTAGGAACACATTTTTCCCCCTTGAATAAATAGTTTCATTTGGAATTTGGGGTACTAAGAAGTTATGGTTTTGACAACAAAGGGAAGAGAGATGTAGTCCACTAATTATTGTTAAAAATACATACACAAGTAACTTTTAATTGCCCTCTTCCAGCATTAAATAGATTCGTTTTACCAAGCCACTATGAGTGATTACTTCTGTTTTTCAATCATGAAGACTTTAGATATAAAAAAAATGCAATGCCTGGGCTTGTAATTGCTTTAACACTGTTCAAATGAGCTGGGGGAGGAGGGGAGAAGCAGCAATACGAATTAATTCAAGAAGATGCATGGTCACTCATCTTGTAATTAGCTGACTGATTTTTAGAGGTGCTTTTTTAAGCTACCCTAGAAAATATAATGCTAAGAACTATACATAGTTTGAACTTTATAGTAACAGTATAAAGTATAGTTTATGGTAAAAGATTGGCTTTTCCTATCTTTGTTTTCTATCTTTGTGTAAAGATTGACCCATTCATCACTAAATGAAATAAGAAAATAAACTTCATGCAGCAGTACAAAAAGAGCTCTTCAGCAGTTCTAAAATAACATTAGTAAATTGCATTTTAATGAGTAATCAGTTAATAAGTTGACCTTTATATTTTAGCAATACTGTGTACTTTGCAAAAATTGCTGAATATTAACCTTATTTTTCAGTTTCCTTACATAATGGCAAACCTTTAAGAACTGAAGTCACATAAATCATGACTTTTATGGAAGTCAAAGTTAGCAACTTTTTTACATGAACAGATGTACTTTAAGAATATGGATTATTTCTACTTCTTACTGGTCTCTAAAGTGACAATACATAGATATTTTTTCTCAAATACTAACACTGTTAATTAAACAAATTGCAGAGCAAGAATACCTTATTATTATTATTATTATTATTATTATTAATTATTATTAAAGTGTAGATACCATTGTTTTAGTCTGCTGACAGTGACAGATACCTCTTTATGTGATCAACTGTACAAAACTCAGAGGCAAATAATGAAAGATGTAACTTCTATAACAAATGCTTTGACATTTTGTTTGAAATGTGATGCAAAGATTAACAAAATCCTAGATCAGAGTTTTATACCACATTTTTCAGAAGCTGTTCTACAGTTCCTTGGTATAAAAATACATCCATTCTTGCTGAGATGTTCAGGAGGCATCAATAGCCAGTGTCTATTTAGGTCCCACACAACTTTATTTTGTATTCTCCAGTGGTTGTGCAGCTGAAGTAGAGAAACCAGCACTTATTTCCATAGCTGTGCTGATATCGGTGATAATTAGGGTATATAAATAACACAGGAAAAGATTGCAGTATCAGGATCCATTAGAAATATAGGGGAAGGGAAAATACTCCTTACTAAAAAGGAAAAAGCAAAAGTAGAAAGGAATTTTAATCTCTAACAAGGGAAATAAACAAATAAAACTAAACAAAAGTAAGTGCTTGACAAAATTGTTCTAATCTTTGAGAAACTGATATTTTGAACCTTTTTTTCCACCAGTCAACATTTTGTGAACCTGAAAGGTAACATCAAGATGATTTGGAGAATGTGTCTGTACAACATACAACTAATAGCACTTAACAGAATTTATATCTGGGACTTCCCTAGTATAAGTGGAATCCACTATTTGTTGACAAGGATTTCATCAGATCCCTCCCAGACCAGAGCTGGTAGTTCAATAGAACTTAGTGGCCACTTGTTCAGGTGACAGCACCATGGAACAATGAGTTAGCTGAAAAGGTAAGAGAACCAGTTTTCTCGCACATCTCTACAGGGGGCTGGAGTATGGAGAGTGGAAAATCTCCAAACGCACCCTATACTGGAAGGGAAAGGTAACTGACAGCCATTGCCTTGCAACGTAGGGACTGTCCAGTTTGGCCGATGTATATAGCAGTGGGGCGTTGTTGGCACATGATGGCATATATTACGTTAGTAGATGTGCAAGAGAATGAACCAGTGACAGTATGGCTGATCTGGTTAGGTACTGTGATGGTGTTGCTGGTGTATATATGTGGGCAGAGTTGGCACCGAGGTTTGTTGCATGGATTGGTTCCTGAGTTAGAGTTATTATGGTGCGGTGTGTAGTTGCTGGTGAGAATATGCTTCAGGTTGGCGGTTTGTCTGTGGGCAAGGACTGGCCTACCTCCCAAGGCCTGTGAAAGCGAGGAATCATTGTCCAGGATGGGTTGTAGATCACTAATGATGCGTTGGAGAGGTTTTAGCTGAGGACTGTAGGTGATGGCCAGTGGTGTTCTGTTGGTTTCTTTCTTGGGCTTGTCCCGTAGCAGGAGGCTTCTGGGTACACGTCTGGCTCTGTCAATCTGTCTCCTCACTTCCTTGTGTGGGTATTGTAGTTTACAGAATGCTTGTTGAAGATCTTGTAGGTGTAGGTCTCTGTCTGAGGGCCATTGTAGATTTTAGTGAGAGTCGGTTGGATCAGATCCATCCTGTATCTGAAAAGGCTGGGACCAGAGGTGCCTGGGCAAGGCACAGTTATCACCATTGATTCTAGAGGCTGGCCACTTCGCACCACAGGATCTTAACTCTCAAGGTGGATGATTAATAGAGGACCTCTACCCTTAGAAATGCCAAACAAGGGGCAGTGCCTGGACTCTGTACACACTCTGGAGGCTCAAAGCATATCAGATCCAGTGAGCACATTGGTCTCCTCATGTATTCTGGGGAGTTCAACTAGACCTGTTAGAAACATAATGTACAGATGACTTTCCATCCTTTCCAAGAGTGATGTGTTGTGCACATGAGTAACTTACTGCAAGGTGAGAGAAGTGAGTATCCCAGAAGAGTAGTGAGGAAGGAGAAAAAAGTGGGCAAAAAGCAGAATTCAAAGGCAATTTCAGTCTCTCTTATTCAGTGCTAAGCTATTGACCAAATGTTTGTGATATCAGAGCTGAACATGAACAATTGTTACTGATATTGACATGTTCAGTGCTCTTGGGGCATGATCCAAAGTCCGTTGAAGCCAATTGAAGCCTTTCCACTGACTTCATTGAGCTCTGGATTTGACCCTCATTCCCCACCAGGGATGCAAAATGCTGTGTAATTTTGTTAACCAGTTTTAAACCTGAAGCTTAACCAATTAAGGGAGGACACAGCCAGGCTGGAGTACACCCCATCCCCACCGCAGGCCAGGGCTGCTCCAGCCCTGCTGAGGCAGCCCCTTCCTGTGTTTTCTCCCCCTCTTCTTCCCCTTTCCCTCTCCCTTTCCCCCCCCCCCCCCCCCAGGTGCCTGCCACAGAGAGGGACTGCTCTGGTCACCTGGTAAACCCCACTCATTAAGGTTAACCTTTCACATCCCTATTCCCACACACAGTAAACCATCTATACTATTACCTTCAGATCTTTGTCTTTACAGTATATCTGATATCCCCATTAATTGGCTAGTGAATGAAAGGGTGTTCCATTCCATGGAATGTATTGTGAAATGGTATCTTTCTTTAGGAACACCATCCCAGTTATTACAAGGTTATCTGATTCATGATATTATACACAGTAAATTGTACAGAAACGTGTGGCCTTCCTCTGTTTGATATGTGTCATGGATACAGTGTACCCAGGAAAAGCTTAACATATAATTACTCCTCTTCTGTTTGTGTCTTTCAACACCAAAACATCAACTGGATTATTCTGATGATACGCAACACCATATGGGGGCGAGTAGATACTGACACTGGGAAGGAATGGGGAAATAAAGGGAAATGACACAAGCACATACACTACTTGAGAGAAAATTCAGATTAGCTTTGGCAAAATTATTCACTGGATTACAATATCTTATGAGGGAGATGAGAAAACCATACCAGAAAATAGTAGGGCTAATATTTACTTATACTAGCGTTTTAGCTGATCAGCTCTTAAATCTCTCCAGTGACAGTGCCTTAACTACTTAGGTAGGCTGTTCTAATGTTCTTCCTCTCCCTCGCTTTTGAGTCTTTTTTTTTTATAATGGAGTGTCCCATGCTTGTTAAAATAGATCAAACTAGCACTGAGAGCTCACTAATTCTAGAAGCAGTATGTTATAGGTGTCGTCACATGGTGAAGTGCTATTACATTTTTTTAAAGGAGGCTTGGCATTGGGATAAGATTAGGGAATGAGAATAAGTGTATGGAAGCCTTGTCCCAAAATATGCCCATAGATAGCCAAACAAAAGTGTGTGTGTGTGCCTACACAGTGGGTAGTTGTATGAAAATACAAATAAAACCATGTGCGGTGGGCGTTGGTAGATATACATGCAGGGGAACATCCCATGTTGTTCTGTCTACCTCCACGCTGTAGTGAGCCAGAAGTAGGCTGGTAATTGGTGGGCATTTTAGATTTTGATGGAAGGCTGTTTGATCAGACCCATCCTGCATAATAGACTGGAAATGCACTAAAAGAGTTCAGAGTGGCTTTAACATTCATCTTCTTTCCAGAATCACTCTTGTGCTTCCAGCAGGAGCTAGCCTTTCACTTTGCTAGCATTCAATTTGGGATTCCCTTGGGCTCAGCAGCAGAGTAATTTTGGAGCCAACCCTATTAGTCTGCACCCATCCCAGAACCTGCATCTTGTTACAATGCTCACAAGCTAGTTCAGGCAAAGGGGGGGGGGGTGGAAATTAACTAGGACCTTCCACAGGAAGTCATCATAATGTTTCTTTTATCCTGAGGGTTCCAGCATCACCATCTGTCTTTCATGCCATTCCCCCTGCCCTCTTTCAGGAGCCAGTAACTTTTAGAACTGCTCCCCACAGAATTCCTCTGAGCGGAGTGCGTTTACAGCCTAATACATCTACCACCGTGTACTGAGTAAGGGTAGCTGACCGGGTCTTTAGACACCAGAAACTAATTTAGCCAACAAAGTTGGGAACTTTAAATTTTTTTTTTTAGTTAATAGAATTTTCCCTATACATATGAAGCTTTTTCTGCCAATTTAACTTCAGGATATATGTGACAGTATACAAGCAAATATTTGGGGTATAGAATTTTTTTTGTCTCCCTGCACCATCTGGCGCTGCAGTGTGAATCTTTAATGAATAAACATCGCTTATCAGTATGTCAGTCACTCATCCATTTGATAGAAACTGAAATGCTAATTTAACCATCATCTTTGTCATATGGTAATCAGGGACAACTTTACAAAACTCCAAGACACAGACTACAAATTAAGGACACATGTCAAAAACAAGCAACACAGATTTAGAAAGTTTAATGTATCTTTCAATTAGACTATCATAGGGAGTAGTATTTTCCTGACATTTTTACAGTTTCTATTTTTAAAATGCCACGTGCCTAAACACACACCCGCACCCTTTTTTTGGCAGCAAGGGATGATGTCGTATTTGTGTAAAATTGGAAGAGACCAGTTTAGATTGTTAGATGTTTAAAAGGGAAATGCTGTAGGGACCACTTTTCTAAAATCATTCAGTGGTGGCTTTCACATAGGTAGTATCTGAATAAGTACTATGTAGTCGCTCGTATATGTTATGATTAATGACTGCAAGGTCAAACATTTTGGAATTATTTTTTTTTTATCAGTTAACTTGTGAAAGCAGATCAACTGAATTTAGTTTTTGTAATTTTGCTATCCCATCACAGAAGCAATTATAGAGGTAAGCATTGAGCCATCCACTGTTACACTGGGTAAAATGTCCTTGATCAAAATGGCATTCTCCTTTAAAACTGGTCTTATTAGCAGGACTTGTTCAGTTTACAGGTTTTCATATCTGAGTACATTAAGAAGCTGCAAAAATAAACCCAGGTGAAGGCTTACTTTTCCATCACTCATTCCCCCTGAACAGTAACAGAGATGTAGCCATGTTAGTCTGGTCTTGCTGAAACAAAAGACAGGACTATGCAGCACTTTAAAGACTAACAAGATTGTTTATTAGGTGATGAGCTTTTGTGGGCCAGCCACACTTCCTCAAATCAAATTGTGGAAGAAAATTGGCATGACCATATATACGCTGAACAGTACCTTTTAGAGCTTTTCATTGCTCAAGATGAACAAAAAAGCAAGAAGCGTGTTAGAGGTAATGGGCAAAACATGCTAAAATAAGAACCCAGAAAAATGTCAGCCTCTTCTTCGAATTAAACCCACTATTTTCAGGACTGTAAATGCTGAGGGTAATTCAGAGCTGTCCTTACCCATCCTGGTGCCCTACACAGTCCGAACAACTGTGTACACGCATCCTGTGGGGGTTGAGCTGTACACAAAGAGGCATGGGTGCCAGACAGGGAGCAGCACAAGCTACAGGCTACATGTGGACAGGAGGCAGCCAGCCAGAGACAAGAGGTGGTTTCCACTCCCGCCAGAAGAAAACAGCTGATTGGTGGCTGGATACAGCATGGGAGGAGAATGGGGGAACCACCAGGGAATGGGGCTGGTCACTGGAGCCAGCACTGCCTAAGCATCCTACAGCTGCAGCAGTGCCCCAAATTTTGTGGTGCCCTTTGCAGCTACATATTCTGTGTGTTTCTAGAGATGGCTCTAGGATAAGTATTTCAGTTAGCCTATTTGTTCTCCACATTGTGCAATCATCCATGTCCCTCACAAATAGCTGGATGCATATACTCAAAAGAAATGTTCCCTTGTTGGTTGGTTGGTTTATTTGTGTTTTTTCTCATCCAAAGACCAGTAGCTTCTTTCTTTTTACCTTTACTGATGTTCCAGTTGCAATACAGGCAGTCCCCGGGTTACGTACAAGATAGGGACTGTAGGTTTGTTCTTAAGTTGAATCTGTATGTAAGTCGGAACTGGCATCAGCCGCTGCTGAAACTGATCAGTTTCAACAGCGGCTGAATCTGGACACCAGTTCCACTTACATACAGATTCAACTTAAGAACCCCAGGCGTCCCCAAGTCAGCTGCTGCTGAAACTGATCAGCAGCTGATTCCAGGAAGCCCAGGGCAGAGCAGCTCTGCCTCGGGCTTCCTGTAGTCAGCTGCTGGTCAGTTTCAGCAGCGGCTGACTTGGGGACGCCTGGGGCAGAGCAGCTCGGGTGCTGCTGGGTTGGTCCAGTAGCGGGCCGCTCTTCGGCACTACTGGACCAATGCAGCAGCACCCCAGCTGCTCTGCTCCAGGCATCCTGATTCAGCCACTGCTGAAACTGATCAGCAGCGGCTGAATCAGGACGCCTGGGGCAGAGCAGCTGGGGTGCTGCCGGGTTGGTCCAGTAGCACCAAGGAGCGGTGCTGCGGGACCAACCGGCAGTGCCCCACCTGCTCTACCACAGGCCCCCGGCTTTGCTCCACGTCTCCCTGGTCTGCTGGGGGGGCACTAGCTGCGTCCTCCCCCCCCCAGCAAACCAGGGAGTCGTGGAGCAAAGCGGCGGAGGACCCGGGCCGGACCGCGGCGCTTCCAGATCAGCTGGAAGTGCCGCGGGTCCGGCCGGGTCCTCAGCGGCTTTGCTCTGCATCTCCCTGGTCCAGGAGACGCTGAGCAAAGCCGCTGAGGACCCGGCCAGACCCACGGCGCTTCCAGCTGATCTGGAAGCGGCCGTGGGTCCGGCCCCGGGTCCTCCGCCGCTTTGCTCCCCATCTCCCTGGTCTACTGGCTCCCCCAGCAGACCAGGGAGACAGGGAGCAGCTTTTCTCGCCCCGGAGGAGGCGGGCGGCGGAACCAGGCGTCCCGCCGCTCCAGTCCTCCGGGGTGAGAAATCCCCGTTCATAACTGCGGATCCGACATAAGTCGGATCCACGTACCTCGGGGACTGCGTGTATATCATATTCTCATTCTCTCTCTCTCTCTATCTCTCACCTCCGTACCTGCAGGATCAAAGCCAGCTGCTAATATCAGACCTTTTTGCACTTTAGGTTAGGGAATGAACAGAACAGCTCATTCTTGGGTATGTCATGAATTCAAACAGGGTATACCCCTGCAAGAACGTCTTGCCTGGATGCAAGTTGGAGAAATAATGGGAGATTAATACATGAAGAAGGGACTGCAAGAGCATGGGCTCGTGGATCAGAGAGAGTTTGAGAGTGAGGGAGAGAGCTTGGTAAGGGAATAGACCACTACATTTAAGTGCTGAGTGTTAGATCAGGTTGAGGTGGGTGGAAGGAGGGGAAAGAATGTTGGCAAAGAACCTGGATCTGCTTGAACTGAGAGGAGGCAGGGAAGGGAAAATGTGGCTGTGCGGAGTATTTTACATGATTCAGTGTGCTGAATGCTCTAAAATCTCAGCTCCTTGAAAACTTGTGTGCTGATCTCCTGACTTTTCATCTAAGCACGCTTTTCCTAAAAGGTAGCTTCTGATTTGCTTTTACTCTTTGAGCATTTTCAAAGTAGCTATATCTTATCAACTTAGCCTCAATATAAATTATAGAATATCCGACTCCAAATCAGTGAAGAAACACCATTGTGTGTAGAAACTGGGGTGCTTCTATGTGTCAGGAAGAAAGAAGTGGGATAATAGAAATGATCCCTCTGCCCTTGGATTGCATTGTTGTTAATTAAAATGTAAACCAACTCCCATTTAAAGTCAATGGAACCATTCTCAGAGACTTAATGGCTGTGTCTAGACTGGCCAGTCTTTCCGGAAAATCAGCCACTTTTCTGGAAAAACTTGCCAGCTGTCTACACTGGCCACTTGAATTTCCGCAAAAGCACTGACAATCTCATGTAAGATTGTCAGTGTTCTTGCGGAAATACTGTGCTGCTCCTATTTGGGCAAAAGTCCTTTTGCGCAAAACTTTTGCGCAAAAGGGCCAGTGTAGACAGCCCAGATTTGTTTTCTGCAAAAAAGCCCCGATCGCGAAAATGGGATCGGGCTTTTTTTGCGGAAAAGCACGTCTAGTTTGGCCATGGATGCTTTTCCGCAAAAAGTGCTTTTGCGGAAAAGCGTTCTTGCCAATCTAGACGCTCTGTTCCGAAAATGCTTTTAACGGAAAACTTTTCCATTAAAAGCATTTCCGGAAAATCATGCCAGTCTAGACGTAGCCAATGAGTTGTTATATATTTAACTTCATTGTTGCTTTCCAAAGAAGTTTTACTTATGCATATCAGTAGAATATCAGAGAAAGTATACATTAGTTTGACTTACATCCTGATTCCTCCACCTTTTCATAATCAAATAACTTGCTAAGTCATGTATTTCCTATAAATTAGCTATCTTGATTGGATCTTAATAGTTGCCTTATTTACACCAGATTTTTTTCCCAACCTAGAGATGACAGAAATGGTGTGGGCCTTGTTCTTCTATGTTGATATTGTACACCTCATAGTTACAGCTCAGACATACATGGTGTAGATGACAGGTAGAAATCTTTTGCAGGCTTTGTGCACAGCTTAAAATTTGAGGAGACTGAATCACAGTTTGTCTCAGAGCTCTCAAAGTCTGTGGGAATCCATATAGCTGTCCAGGTGCACTCCCCAACCCAGAAGAGAGGTATCCATAACAAGTGACTTTGTGGTAGATGGGGGATCAGAGGGCACCCTATGCACAGTCTCTTTGCTTTCCCAATAGGTAAGCAATTCTAGAATATTTTGACAGATTTAGATTTGCTTGCCCATCTCTGCTCAGACCATAGAATTCATAACCACACAAAGAAGCATCAAAGATGGGCCTGACACTTTGAGGCAGAAGGTGGAGGCCTGCAAGAGACTGTAAAATAGCCTGTTACAAAAGACTTTGGGTTTTTCAAAAATCCCTAAGGTCACAGATGCCCTGGCCTTGGATTGGTATCGTTGCCACCACCCCAATGCAAAAACCCAGGCAGATACATTTGGGAATTTCTTATTATGTGGTAGCTCTTTAGCTCTCATGCTGGAGAAAGCTTAAGTCTGTGATTTTTCTTTATAGTTGGCCATGCAGTCATAAGTGCATACACCCAGAACCTCCTGCCTTCTAGGACACAGGCATCAGATCATGGTCGTAAAAAAAGGTTATTTTTATTAACAAAGAAAACATACTTGGTGAAACATTACTTGGTTGCTAGGTATTACAGAACAATTGAAACAAGGAAGGTTAAAACACAGAGAATTGCTTCCTGGGGGTTCTGTTAGGAGAGTTACAGTTTAAGGGGGTAGTTACATGTGCTCTGTACAGAACTCCAAAAACAAAGAGTAGCCTGATCACATCTCACTTATTCTACTCATATCTGTTGTTCCAAGATTAGTTTAGTCTTTCCCTAGGCATGTATGTCATTGGCTACTCCATGCTATGTTCCTAACTCAGTTTGTCTCCTAGCTGTCCTCTGGTCATGCAAAGGGTAGAACAGGAAGGTCACTACTCCTAATTTAAAAATGCATGTTCTGTATTCATTGGTCCTCTGGGCTTTCTGCCAACTCATGTATGCTTCTCTAGCCTTCCTGGAGATTCTAGAATCCACTGTCTGTAGTTTTAACCCTTTCAGGCAATCTGGTTTACTGAATACCTGGAATGTTAAGATCAGAAGGCACAAAAGTTAAAAAAGTTAACATTTTATAACTGTTAAAACACACACACATTGTCAATATCACACAGCAAAACATAAAGGAAATACCCTCAGCTCACTCAAATTCTCAAGAGGCATTTTTCTTTGCCTATCTGCAAATTTTGATTGTGTCAGATGGAAATATTCATTTGATCTGTGTGTGGGGGGAAATCAATGTTTACTGACATGATCTAGTCTTTCCAAGACTTATAATATATAGATAGATAGATAGATTAGATAGATAACAGTGAGTTACAAATGACCCAAACAACTTCTCCTTTAGCCACTTATGGAGGCACTAATGGAGGAACTAATGTCCACCACTGCAAATTAAAACATTGAAGAGAAAACTCACAAAGCAGCTAGACATAAGCATGCTTGGTTTGGGCTTTCGTTTCCATGTATTCAGAGTTGGGCAGTCCATGGCAAGCATGTGATGAATACTTCCCTCTTCGGTGTTTGTCACCACGACGGTAAAAGCTACAAAATAGTGCTCCTCCAATAATGAGCAATGCTGAGCTCAACCAGCCTAAATAGAGGGCAGCTCCCAGTTCTCGTTTGTGGCCTGCGTGGATTGCTGGATTATAGAAGTCTCTAATGATGTTGTAGGCAGTCCAAGACACAGGTATCAGAACTAGAATCCCAGATATGATAAAAATGCTCCCAGCTGCCAGCAGAATGATACTCCTGACTCGGTTGTTATCCCCAACACACCGAGTACATTTCATGCCAGTAATGGTTAACAGAAAGCCAATAACAGAGAGTATCACAGCAACACACATCAGTCCTCTGGATACTTCTAAAACAGGTGGGAGCGCTAGCACAGTGTCATAGTATTTACACTGCATCTTGATGTGGACTTGATAGACACAATTCTTCCATAGCCCTTCCCAAATGTTTTCAAATATCACAATGTTACCTCCAATGAAAGCAGACACTCTCCACTGAGGCATTGCAGCGACTGCAAAAGCCCCAATCATGCCGAGGCCTCCAAATATTAGGCCTATAACTTGCAGTGCAAAAGGAGCCATATTCCTTCAAGAGAAGCACACCCCCAAAAAAAGTGTACAGAGAGGTATTTCCAAAATAGGTTTTCTTGGAGATAAAACAGAGCGAGAATCGTTCCTGTAATATTTTGCTGGTGTGTCAAAATGACTTCGAAGCAGCTTCAGTTTGTATTACTGATGTTCAGATAGGCAGCAGTCCATGCCTGACTAAAGAGAAGGACCTGGTATTTATTTGCCTTTATATTTGAAAGACCTCTGACTAGAGCACTTCACAATCAGGCCTGACAGCTTTCCAGCCAATGAGAGGCTAGATACACCCTATCTAGTAATATCATACTTGACTTCACTGCTCCTTAGTGATGCTATAATTAAGTGTGTGACAGGGTCCCCATTATTGAAAGCAAATTATAGGGTTAATTATTCCACAACGAAACTGCTTCTGTGTTGTGTTGAAACACAGAACATAAGGGCTGTGTCTACACTGGCAAGTTATTCCGGAAAATCAGCCGCTTTTCTGGAAAAACTTGCCAGCTGTCTACACTGGCTGCTTGAATTTCTGTAAAAGTACTGATGATCTAATGTAAAATCATCAGTGCTTTTCTGGAAAAACTATGCTGCTCCTGTTCGGGCAAAAGTCTTTTTCCGGAAAACTGTTCCGGAAAAGGGCCAGTGTAGTCAGCACAGTAGCGTTTTCCGCAAAAAGCCCCGATCGTGAAAATGACGATCTGGGCTTTTTGGTGGAAAAGCGTGTCTAGATTGGCCACGTGTGCTTTTCCGGAAGACGTGCTTTTCCGGAAAAGCGTCCTGCCAATCTAGACGTGCTTTTCTGGAAATACTTTTAATGGAAAACCTTTTCCATTAAAAGCATTTCCAGAAAATCATGTCCGTGTAGACGTAGCCAAGGTGTTAGTGCAGGACTTAATTTCTATCATGTACAATATTCAGATGAGTACAATTATTTCTATGATGAAAGCTAAAATTGGATTTTAAGTGTGATTTACATGTTTCTGGCACTCCACTAGATGGAAAAATATTTAAAAAAGAAAAACCTAGAAGGCACTTAACAGTGGCTCCTGATGTTGATGGAATTAGGTACAGTAGGCTCAAGAGCTGTAATCAACATCAAAGTTTTACTTAAACAGATGCATAATTCATAAGGATGCCAAAACAAGTAGCTGGCATCATTTCATAGCTTTTTTTTTTCATTTGGTTCTAGAAAGAAAGACCACTGATAGGAAATAATTATCTCCATGCATTCCTATTAGCAGGAGAGTGTATTCTGTTGTTATATCTAGTTTCCTTTAATGGTGAGGAGAAAAACTCTCCAACAAAATAACCAAGTACTATTTATTCATTCACATTATAGTGCTTGTCTATTTCTTTAACCACTGGACAACACTTGCAAGAAGGATTAGTGGGCAGGGATACCTCCTACAATATATGTAGCTTGGAATGTTCAGAGGACTACGAGCCAGTTCTCCTGAGCTGTCATCATGTTGCTTATCTGGTTTGCCTTGGCATGTGGTTTAACCTCTCTCACTCCTTTTCCCAGCCCTGACCTGAATTGATACTATATAGCTATGCCTAACTCTAATTACTTTGTGTTAGTAAAGCTCTTTGATGCATGCAACCAGAGCCTCACCTGGCTTATATTGGTATACATCCACAAAAGACAGTGGGCCTATGCCAATGTGCATCACCTAAGGATCTGGCCCATACACTATGAGCTATCTGTAATAAATAAGCTGTCTGCTTTCTTTTCATTTGGAGGGTGAAATATAGCCTTTGATGTTAATTTTTAATGTTTTAGATACTTGTATAAGCACCTTCAGCTGTAACTAAATTTAAAAATAAGGATAGTGATAGAAATGTAGCCGTGTTAGTCTGGTGTAGCTGCAACAAAAAACAGGACTATGTAGCACTTTAAAGACTAACAAGATGGTTTATTAGATGATGAGCTTTCATGGGCCAGACCTACTTCCTCAGATCAAATAGTGGAAGAAAATTGTCACAACCATCTATACCAAAGGATACAATTAAAAAAAATGAACACATATGAAAAGGACAAATCAAATTTCAGAACAGAAGGGGGATGGAGGGGGGAGGTAAATGTCTGTGAGCTAATGAGATTAGAAGTGATAACTGGGGAAGCTATCTTTGTAATGGGTAAGATAATTAGAGTCTTTATTCAAACTTAGGCGTAAAGTGTCGAATGTAAGCATGAATGACAGTTCAGAGGATTCACTTTCAAGTGTAGTGAAAAAGGCCTTTGAAGCAGGATGCAGGTAATCAAATCGTTGAAACAATGTCCTTGCTGGTTGAAATGGCAAGAAACTGTTTTTTCTTTGTAATCCTGTCTAATATAGGAGACTATGGGTCTGTCTCCCAGAGCCTCTCGGAGTTTAGTATCCTGTTCCAATATAGGCTGTAATTTATTGATAATGTGTTGGACATTATCAATAAACTACACCCTATACTGGAACAGGATACTAAACTCCAAGAGGCTCTGGGAGACGTACCCATAGTCTCCTATAGACAACCACCTAACCTCAAGATGATTCTTGCCAACAACCACAGGACATACCACACTAATACCAACCCTGGTACCTTCCCTTGCAACAAACCCCGTTGCCAGCTTTGTCCACATATTCACTGTGTTGATACAATTATTGGACCTAACCAAGTGAGTTATAAGATCAAGAACACATATTCCTGCACATCCAGAAATATAATTTATGCCATCATGTGCTGAAAGTGTCCGTCTGCTATGTACATTGGACAAACGTCTCAGACACTTCGCCAAAGGATCAATGCCCACAAAACAGATATTAGACAGGATCACAAAGAAAAAGCATTTACCTCCCCCCCCCCACTCCCTTCTGTTCTGAAATTTGATTTGTCCTTTTCATATGTGTTCATTTTTTTTAAATTGTATCCTTTGGTATATATGGTTGTGATCCACTATTTTCTTCCACTATTTGATCCAAGGAAGTGGGTCTGGCCCACGAAAGCTCATCACCTAATAAACCATCTTGTTAGTCTTTAAAGTGCTTCATAGTCCTGTTTTTTTGTTTCAGAAATAAGGATGACCTCCATTATAAAAAGATTCTGCCTACACTGGCTTATAGGGGCAAAAAACTCTCAGCCTACCAGCACTAATTCCAACTCTAACAGACCAAGGAGGGGCTGGAATTAATGCTTTGTAAAGTAAGCTGAGTATTAGAAATGGACTTTCCCTACAGGTATACAATATCCTGTAGAAGGGATGAATCATAATGACCTAAAAACTCCTTAAGGAAGATGTAGTGTTTAATATCTGTATAGCTCTTGAAGTGCCAAGTATTTTTAAAACATTCTCTAATTCTCAGAACAGGCCTATGAGGTAGATGAGAATTATTGTCTCTAATCTGCAGATGTGGAAGGTGAGCCAGGGTGATTAAAAGCCTGAGAGAGAGAGAGAGGTGTTAAAGTTAAGCCCAGAGACCAGATGCAGGGGACAGATTGCTGTTTCCCAGTCTTGAACATAGAGCATCAAACAACTCAAGTTCAGGCAGGATATGACTCTCAGAGAGTGATTTTCAAAGAAGAAGCCCAAATTATGGAGTGTGCATTAATACGCTTGGATTGGGGTCCTCTCTCTGCTGCTTCTCACTTACACAGTAATTAAACTCATCAAATTCTTATTGTATCACAAAAAATCATTTACTGGCTTGAAACAGAACAATTTTTCTTTTTTCAAAAATATTAATCAACTTTTTTATTGAAAATATCAACACTGATATTGGAAGGCTATTTATGGGGAGGAAATGATTATTCAGATAACTTCAACCAGCTTTGGTAGATACCCAACTCTGACTTATCATGTCCAGTGCCCTGATAACCTGTTATTTATTGGGATTGTCTTAAAGCTAAGTGTTAAAATCTTGTGATATTTGGAGGATCAGCTTTTAACATCACATATAAAACTACACTGTGGCCCTCAGAATGACTAATGTGGGACAATGGTTATTCCCAGAAAAATGTTAGAAAAATGTCATAAGCCATTTCATGGAGCCATTATATCCAAAACATTTTAAGTACTTGAGTGCTTTTTCTAGACTCTTACCAGCTACAGTAGGTGACATCCCACCATATGTGTTAAGACTGATGTTACCACACCAACTATACTGAGATACTGTCCAAGGAGAGGATAATTGTTAGTTGAACCCTATTGGAATGAAAGGAGGAAAGGACAACCAAAAAAGTAGGAGAGACACGAGGTGGTATTTCCTACATGTATACAATTAGCTGAACTGGAATTGAACCATAGAGCTTTCTGGCCCACAAAAGCTCATCACCTAATTAACCATCTTGTTAGTCTTTAAAGTGCTGCATAGTCCTGTATTTTGTTTGAACCATAGATGGCATGCTAAGAAAGGCATGGATTAGTTAATGAACTCTGTGTGTTTCCTTTTCCTAATTCACCTAAAAACAAACATACTACCAAAATGGAAGTGGGATTTTTCAGAATTCCCATGGCCTCACTCATTTCAACAGTTGTTGGATGATCTATTTGTTTCCTGGACAAAATATTCAACATCCTTTGAGATCTTTCTAGTCTAATCCATTTCAGACATTTTATGAGGCACTTGTCACCTTTGTATTTAAGTGTAGAGAGCCATAGTCCTTATAAAGGTATGCAGATTAGAAGACTGCCCCCTCTACTGCTTTAAAACAAAAGGCCAAAGGATTCAGGTGATGGTCGACCCAGGTAACACTTAAAGGCAGGAAAGTAACCACAAAATACTTTTTGAAAATGTTGATTGAACCACTCACATTGTGCTGTTGAAAATAAAATGAGGGAGAACCTGCAAAGTGGAGTGGAATGCCTTTTTTGAGAATTAGCAGTAATATGTACAGATAGAGTAGTACTGGATGAAATGTGAAACTAAATAACTGAAAGAATTGTTTATGATAAAGAGTTGTTTAGTCACAGATCAAAATGTAACAGCACATAAACTGGCTTGCTAGTCATGTAGTGATGGCAGAGGCTAAGCTCTGGCACAAAACACTATGAACTTTGGACTTGTGTTGGAGGCTGAAGCAATAGCATTTTGCAGCAAAACATACTAGTTTTGCTTTGGCGCTGGGTTTATTAGCACTCCCATAATCAGGATCAGTCTCTTGGATCCCAAGACTGTGTATACTGTCTGTGACTAAGTACACTATTGTTTGAGCCAGAACCCAGTGCATCCATATGTGTTATCTATAACAAGACTTCTCACTGAGTCTTGGATTGTCTGTGGTTTCTCAGTGGCAAAAATGGGCAGCTACTTCCATGATCTTATATAGGTTTTCTGTATTGCATGTGATAGTTCACACTGGCATGCCAATCTCCTGGTAGCAAATCCCTGTCCAGTGAATGGGAACAAAAGAATTAATCTGCACTGGGTACTAGGAATGTAAGGGACATGTGCTTATCGGGAAATCGAGTAGTCACTCACTAGTTGCTTCCCCCCTTGCTTCCCCTGTCAGAGAGAGGCAGCAAGGGGATAGAGCAGGAACCAGTGCTGGGTGGGATCCAGCTTGAAAACCTGTTCCCTCCAACACAATCTCTGCAGGGTCAGGGGAGCAGAGGTGCAGTGGGGGGGAGGCAGCTGATTCCTGGCTCGCTCCCAGTCCCAGATGCTGCGCCTCAGCAGAGTTAGCTCCTGGAACAGGGAGCTAAACCTACTGCAGCTGTGCAGTTTCCCTCCCTTATCGACTAATTGAGAAGTCAATGGAAATTCCAACAACTACTAGATTAGCTGATTAAATGCTGTGTAACATCCTTACTGGGTACCCTGGAAAGAAATAGGTCTCTGACATTCCTAGTCCTTGAGTGGAATCAGAGAGCAGTACTGTGCTGAAATCTGGATCTGATACTTTAACATTCATAGTATCTGTCACAAAACCTTTGAAATAGCCTTGATTTTTGCAGATTATACCACAATACTAATGTGTGAAACCATTATGGGGAGAAGAAAGATAGTGTCTGAGTCACAAATAATTATTAGCATTGTGTATATTATATAGAGTTAGAATAGTCAGAGAAAAGAGGTAAAAAAGATTAACCAGAAAATAGGAGGAAGGTGGTTCTGGGGATGGTTACTTATAGCAGCTTCAATATATCACAATAGAAGGACAGGGGTCTTCACCAGTTTTGTGCCTTGTGTGTTGTCATGTTTTCTGACCCCATTTTGTGAAATGCAATTGCATCATCTTGTGTGACTGAACGTGGCATTGGAAGGAGAACAGGACAAAGGAATATATGTATCTGAAAGGAGTCCATGTCCACAGAACATCATACTATCTGATAAGCAAAAGCGTGTGAAGTTTTCAGGCATACAGAGTCTGAATGAAGAGGGGAAAACAATTACAGAAAATGTAGAAATGGTGGAGATACTTAATGACTTCCTTATTTCAGTTTTCATTAAGAAGGTTGGTGGTGATTGGATGCTTAACATAGTGAATGCCAATTAAAATGGTGTAGGTTCAGAATCTATAATAGGCAAGAACAAGTTAAAATTTTCTTGGATGTCTTTAAGTCACAAGAGCCTGATGAAATGCATTGTAGAA
The DNA here is from genome assembly GCF_052426305.1 of Pelodiscus sinensis. Taxonomy (NCBI): domain Eukaryota; kingdom Metazoa; phylum Chordata; order Testudines; family Trionychidae; genus Pelodiscus; species Pelodiscus sinensis. The sequence continues at coordinate 186,703,750 of NC_143052.1, forward strand.
TACTCAAGGAGGTAACTGAGGCGATATCTGAGAAATTAGTAATTATCTTTGAAAAGCCATGAGAGATTCCAGAAGACTGGAAAAGGGGAAACATAGTGCCCCTCTATAAAATGGAAATAAGGACAGCCCAGGAAATTCCAGGCTAGTCATGTTCACTTCTGTACCAGGAAAGGTAATGGAGCAAATAATTAAATAACCCATTTGCAAACATCTAAAATATAATCTGATCAGTAACAGCCAGCATGGATTTGAAAAGAACAAATCTTTTCAAACCAACCAGATTCCTGTAGGCATCCATAATCTGCACACAGTATTCAAGATGTGGGCGTGCCATGGATTTAAATACAGGCAATAAAATATTCTGTCTTATTCGCTATACCTTTTAAAATTATTCCTAATTTTTTTTTTTTTTTTGGACAGCTGTTGCACATTGAGGGGATGTTTTCAGAGAACTATCCACACTAACTCCAGCTGCTCTCTTGCGTGGCAACAGCTAATTTAGTCCCCATCATTTTATATGTATATTTGGGATTGTTTTCCAATATTCATATTTTTTGTATTTATTGACATTACAATTCTTTTTAACCCTATTCAGCTGGGTCTTTGTTAGTAAACTATAATAATTCTGCTTCAAGCATGGTTATGTCCACAGAACGGGCTTTCTGAAACTGCTATTCTGCTGGTTGTGGTTACCAAAGCACACCTGTTAGCAGCCATTTTATCACTTGTCATCTGGCTCTAATCTGTGTAATCTAATCTCAGCAGTATATAATAGTGGTTTTACCATTGGTAACCCCAATGAAAACTTTTCTATCAATAGGAGCAATAGTGGGAGAATGTCAGAAAATCCTTTAATACAGACAAGGACTTAGTTACTGAATAATAAATCATTAATGAAATCTTAAACCTTCACTCACTTGAGCCAAAAGCCTTGCCTGGCACTTGGGTAGTCATTTTTGCCAATGTAAAGAAGGCCTAAAATGCTAGCCAACAGATTTACACAAGGTGATCCAGAAATTTTATTCATGTGTATCAAAATTCAGTTTCCTAGATAACCTCTTCGATCCATAAACAAAGCATATAATATTATAGGATAATACCTGAAATCTTACCAATAAATCTATATGAAGTTTGTTTTTCAAATCTGAAAAACAATGAAGTACAATAGTTATAAAAGTATACATACATTTATAATTTAAAATAATCAAAATTGTAAGAGTGAAGAAAAGGGAAAGAATTCTCATTTTTGGTGTTTCAAGTAGAGTTGGATAGAAAACACGCATTTTTTTCTCCATTTTTTTTTCTCCATCAAATTTAGATTTTTCAGCCAAAAAATCAGGAACCAAAATTTTTTAGCTAAAAACCAATTTTTATTGAAATATGCTGGCCTAGTATCTCCCAATCTCAACTATGAATCCTATAATGCAATAGGGTTCCCTCCAGTTCTTCAGTCACCAGAGTGCCTTGTGGAAGTCACATGGCTCTAGTGAATCATAGTAATTGTAGTACAGCTCAAGAATCTTGTCTGTAGAGGGACATGAAGCACCCAAACTACCACTCCCTGAGTTACTGTGGCAGCAATTCAGAATATAAATGTTCAGGTTTTTGTTGCAATGTTTCAGTATTCTAGTTTTCCTTTTTTGACAGTCAATATTCTGCATTGAAATTCTTGGATGGAAAATTTTTAACTAGTTCTAGTTTTGAGAGTATTACTAATTAAAGCCAAGATTTTTTTTTAAAAAAAATTATACCTGAAATACTTTTTTAGGCTTCTAAAAAAGTCCCTTAGTTTTCAAAAAGAGCTGAAATTAATTAGGACAGGATTTTCCTAAATGGATGCCTAAGTTTCTATAAGTATGAGATCAGCTCACTCAACTTTGTTCTGATTTTTCAACTTTTATATTTCCATACATTAAGCTCACGGTTTTTTTCCACCTAGCTACATTCACATAAGACTCAATGTTGCATTCAGATTGGTGCCATCAGGTTTTGCAATCTGTGGCTATCCTCTTGGAATGTATGGTTCTTCTGACTGAGGAAGCAGTTTTCTGTGAATGGAAGTATTTTCATTCTTAGTATTGTTTGTTCACAAGTATGTCTGTATATATTTCCTTGTATGAAAATCTCTGCCGGGGCTACTAAAGATTTGTTTTAAATGAAAAAATTTTTCCTATTCATAACTGAAATTTATTTTTGGTTGTCCTGAATAGATGATGTACATGATTATATTAGGAGGGGGAAGGGGACATGTTGTATATGCCATCCAGCAAAGTGCAACCAAAATGATTAGGGGGCTAGAGCACGTAACCTGTGAGGAGAGGCTGAGGGATTTGGACTTAGTCTGCAGAAGAGAAGAGTGAGGGGGGATTCAATAACAACCTTCATCCCCTTTGCAACCTCCCTTCAGGAAGTTGGAGAGATGGTGTTCTTAGTAGTGACAGATGGTAGAACAAGGAGCAATGGTCTCAAGTTATAGTGGGGGAGGTCTAGGTTGGGTATTAGGAAAAACTATTTCACTAGGAGGATGGTGAAGCGCTCGAATGGGTTACCTAGGGAGGTGGTGGAATTTCCATCCCTAGCGGTGTTTAAGTCTCGGCTTGACAAAGCCCTGGCTGAGTTGATTTAGTTGGGGCTGGCCCTGCTTTGGGCAGGGTGCTGGACTTGATGACCTCCTGAGGTCTCTTATAGCCCTATGATTCTATGATATACTTACAGAATAATCTGATTTGCATAGGGATTCTGGGGGACAATTTCAAAAGCATTAAAGTCCCATTGATGAGACTTGCACTCCTAAATCCTGTAGGCGTGTTTAAAAATCTGTGCCTTTTTATGTGTCTTTGTACTATGCCTAGTATGTTGTGTGCTGACAGAAATAAATAGGTTATAATTATGTTTAATCTAATATATAAAGGAGAATGTTTGTATGTTTGTGTTCTTATAGTGTCCAAGTTATTAGAACTACCGCAACCAAACTTTGCATGGGATAACCTTTCATCCAGGAGAAGGTTTTAAGATACTTTTGGACCCGATTGGGCCTGAGCTCAAGCTGTAAAAATCAAAAAGTAACCCGCTGCTCTGTAGGGGCCTCCCAGCCCACCCTAGGTTCTGTGCCTGCCGCCTACGGCCCCCAGCGCCGTCCAGGACTTGCCCCCTCCCGCCTGTAAGGTTACATAAGCGACCCTCTTCTCCTCCCTCACCCAACACCCCGCGCCAGCACGCAGTGTCCCGACCCCCATACGCACAACGGCTCAGGCACCCGCCCTGCCCCCGCAGTCCTGCGTGCAAGCTGAGGCGCCCCTCCCGCGTGTAACTTCCCCTCCACCCGGGGTTGCGCGCATACACCCCTCCCCCTCCAAGGATGAAGCAGACCTATAGAAATCAGTGCAACTTTTCTACTATTCAAAAAAAAAATAATGGACTACTGTTTTTCTACATTTTGTTCCTCCGGCTTCCTGAGCTACGCCAGGTAACTCCAGCTCATCTTCTATATATTTTAAAGGGTTTGTGAGTGTCTGTTCAAGAACTCCTAAACAGTAAGAGCTAGGACCATGAAATTCTATATACAGCTTCCTCTTATCAGAATTTAAAATAGAATAAGGGTTTGTTTATGCCAGGAAAATGGGATCTACCTGGAATGGGACTGCTTCTCATGAAATGGAAAGTGAAGACTCTGCTATATAATGACCACATGGGGGAAGCAGAGGACATGGGATGGAAAGCAGCGACAGTTATACTGTACAATGACCACAGGGGGAGCAAGGAGCTAGAGTTGGGGACCAGGACAACTATAACCCCATTGTGGCAGCAGGGAGGAACAGACAACTATCTACCATATATGTGAGAGAGTTTGGCTGTTTGGGTGGGAAGTGCAAGGGGCAGATGAATCTGGACCTGCCCCAGTGTGGTGATTTACACCCCTCCCTGGCTGTGCCCCTTGGAACTGCAGCAGCTATGGAGAGTTGCTTCTTACATAGCCTCAGCTGCTGCAGAGAGAGGGCTGGGTAGTCCTCTCTCTCCCCCAGACAGCCTGCATACTGAACCCCTCATCTCCAGTCCCACCCCAGAGCAATTATTTAAATGAAGAAAAACAAAGACTACCTGAGTTAAGTATCCAAGCAAAGCTGGGTAAAACTTCTAGTATTATAGATATTGACCATACTAAGTATACAAACTTTTTATATTGCAAGTAAAAAGTTACTTATCTGTTTGTATTTAAAGTAAGATTCTTATTTAAAATTCACAGATAAATACTATATGCATGACACTGTAAATAACTCTAGTACATCAGTATTTACACCCTTTTGAGTAGGACCTTGTGAACTCAATAGATGGTTTTTTTATACTCATTGTTATAACCCCCAGGAAACAAAATAGGTGAAAGTGTTATGAACAAGGCACTAATACAGGAAGACACAATACTTTTTTACAACATATATGAAAGCTTGAAGCTATACGTTCTACATAGAACAACATTCACCTACTGCAGCATAATAACCCCCCTCCCACACATAATAGGACTGCAAATATACAAGATGAACAAACTAGTGTAAAACACAGGCAAACTGTGCTGTATAACATACATAGTGCACATATGTATTACACACATACGTATGCAGCTAGGAATAGCCTTTAAAACAGTGTTACCCAAACTGTGGGTTGCGACCACCAGGGGGGTTGCGAGCAACTTGGCAGGGGGAGGGAGGAGGTCGCAGCTAGGGTTGCCAGGTGTCCAGTATTCAACCGGGCAGTCTGGTTTTTGGGCCCTCTATCCGGTAAAAAAATTCAGAAAATACTGGACATGTGCAATGTCTGGTATTTTGTGGTTTTCCAGTTGGGTGCCTGACGGAAGTCAGGTGGAGGTGGGGCACGATCAGTGCTGAGAGCCTCTGGTTGCGTGTGATGCCTTGGGGAAGAGGGGAAGCCCTGTACATGCTCCTGAGCGCTGGTCAAGCGCGTGTTAGAGCCGCAGCCGAACTCACTCACACTTTGCTGGGACTGTGCACCCTGGGATTTGCATGTGCCCGGGTCAGTCCCGCTCCCCGCCGGCCAATTCGTGCTCCCCCCAAACCCCTCCCAGCCGGCTGGTTCTCCCCCACTTTTCCTCCTGATCTTCCCCAGTCCTGCTTCCAACGGCCAGTTCTGCCCTCCTCCTCCCGATCTTCCCCCGGCCAGCCCCACTGCACCCAACCCTCCCCCTCCCCCCCGCCAGTTCCCCTGCCCAATCTCCCCCGGCCAGCCCTGCCTCCCTGACCAACCCTCTAGCTCCCCCTTTACTCGTGGCACAGTGAGGGTGGAGGGTCACACAAATTCATTTAGAATTTTAGGGGGTCATGGTATTAGAAAGTTTGAGAGCCCCTGCTTTAAAATAATGAGGCTACATAGAAATATATGTATTTAGACATAACTTAAAAGGCATGTCTATTTACAATTTTAGGTTGCTTGTAAAACAGCATAAGGATTTGGACTTCTTTAACTCTTTGGAATATGTACTTGTGTAATTTAAAGAAAAATTTGGTCCCTGATATTTTTCAGCTAGAAATATCCTAAGGATAGTGGATTGCATTGTAACCTTTTCGCAGAATATTTAATCAATCCAAATTCTAAAATAGGGATCTCTCTCAGACTCCATAGTTAAAATTCTGATTCCACTGTAGTTGAGGTAAACCTAAACAGTAAGAAGGTAAACCTTCCACTAATTTCACTGGAGCCAGGAGGTCACCACCTCTGCTGGGTTAAAAACATCTATTACCATTCTCTGTTAATTTTGATAAGGAATGTAGAATCCAATTGGATTAGTTTCTGTAGAATCCAATTGGATTAAATTCCTATTTCCTTATTTTCCAAAATTGGGTATACAGTGACACTATTAGAAATCTTCTCATTTTGTAAATGAACAGTGAATAAAACATTGAAACATCCTTCTTTTTATCCCTTCAGGCCTTAGTTCTGCCCTCAATTCCACACGGGCATACCTCTTCACTGAAATCAGTGGGTCTTGGTACAGATGAAGGAGTCTTCCCGCACAGGAGTCACTGTAGTATGAGGACTATATTAAATACCCATATTGAAAAAAGAAGATATTGTACAGTAAAGATCCAGAACATTAATTCTGTCACAGGAATGCAAACTAGTCAGGCCTTTCTCTCTCTCTCTCTCTCTCTCTCTCTCTCTCACTCTTTTTGTGCAGGATAAACTTAAAAAACAACAAATAGTCTGGTAGCACTTTGAAGACTAACAAAACATGTAGATGGGATCATGAGCTTTCATCTGAAGAAGTGGGCTGTGCCCACAAAAGCTCATGATCCCATCTACATGTTTTGTTAGTCTTTAACGTGCTACCAGACTATTTGTTTTTTAAGTTTATTTTCAGAGATATTGGCCTCCCTCTCACTGCAGAGCTAATCCTTCACATTACCATTTATTTACAATGTATTTATCCCTTAGTTATTGTTTTTTTAAAACAGTTTCTTTATTATCTTTGCTGTCTTATCCTCCCTCCCCAGACAATAATTTGTTTGATCCATTATTTTCATCACAATCAATCTGTATTTTATATAACAATAAACTCATTTAAGCCCTTTTGTTGTAATTTATCATATGTAACATAGCCCCTCCCCTCCCCAAAAAAACCCTAAAATTCTTTCCAAATAACTATTTGATTTCTTTTTAACATTCACTTTTACATGAATGCTAAATAGTTTTAAAACAAATTGAAGCTTTAAAACATGGTAAAAAGTTGTTGTTTTTTCTTTTGGGATTAAAATGTAATACATTGTCTGCTTGACAGGGTTCATAGAATTAACTAAAATCCAAGGATTTATGCATGGCTACTGTGGTTCAGGTATGAAGTACAAATAAAGTTTCCTTGGATCTACTTGTAGTTCACTGTGAATGTTGAAGTCCATTCACAAAGACTGACTTGCTGAGCTAAAAGACCAAAAAGCAACTAGACATACTGACTTCTGGAATATGAACTTTCAGTTTTCCTTTGCACGTGATGAGTTTTGTAGGATGCTTGATGTGAAGGTGCTGAGAACCTGTAGCTTCTGGTTTTCTCGTTACAATGGCAGAAGCTACAGAATATTGCTCCCCCAGCAACGAGGCAGAAGGCAGCTACCCAGCCTATGTACAGGGCTTCCCCAAGTTCTCGTTTTTGTGCCACATTGACAGTTGGATTGTAGAAGTCTCTGATGATAGTATTGGCAACCCAACATACTGGGATGAACACAACAATACCAGATAGGATGAAAAGAACTCCAGCTGCCAACAGAATGTGACCCTTGATTCGCTCGTTGTTCTCAGTGCACTGAGTGCACTTCATGCCCATAACAGCTATCATAAAAGCAAGAAATGAGAGTGCTGAAGCAGAACACATTAGTCCTCTGGATGCCTGTAGATCAGGTGAGAGTGCCAAGAGAGAGTCGTAGACTTTGCACTGCATCCTGATGTTGGCTTGTCTGATGCAGTGCATCCAGAGTCCTTCCCAAATGGTCTCAAACACGATGATGTTGTTTTCAATGAAAGCAGTGACTCTCCATTGAGGCATCCCAGTGATTGCACAAGTCCCAACTAAGCCAATGCCTCCAACTACCAGTCCAACGATCTGCAGTGCACTACTGGCCATACCTCTTTCTGAGATAAGACAGCACAGTAAGTTCCTAAAGCAGTTTCCTTTAAAGACAAAAAGTAAGCAGCTGAAGTGATTTCCTGCAAAATAGGTCTTGTTTATGCGAAGAAGCTTTTAAATAGGCTGTCTCCGCTTCTTCAAATCAGCTTAAATCTGGTGTACGCTGGCTAGGACTTAGCTGCATTTCGTTGTCTTTAAAAATCTATTGACTCAAACAGGTAAACTGACCAATCAAGAGTAACAACTTTTCAAAGCCAATAAAAGTCTAGTGAGGGTTGGGTTTGTCTAAACCAGCAAAAAATGCTGAAGGTAAATGTAGTCTACTTCCCTTCTTTTATATATAAAAAAAAAATCTCAGGTTTAACTCTCATTTATTCCATAAGTGTTTTTCCACATGCCAAGGAAATAGACCAGTCTTTGTAATGAGTGGACACACAGTCTTATGCTACAGGTCATGTGGATAAAGAGAATATACTATCTCCCTCAGAGATTTGCTTAGAGAAAGTGTCAGAAGGAAAGCTGAGATACATTGACTGTTACAGGACTGCTGCCTTTATTTGGGAAACTGCTTTTTTTATTAGCTTTTCTGAAGCTTCAAGTAAAATACTGCTATGTTGGGATCAAGGAAGGACTAAACTACATTTTAGGAAAAGCATGACACCATTAATTAAAACAGATGTCTTAGTCGAGGATAACCAAAGCTGTAAAAGACCACTAAAGGGTGTAATAGAACAATAGAAGGCCCCAATCTTAGGAATATTTAAATACTTGCATAGTTTTATACTTGTGGATCGTTCCATTGAATTGAATGTATGCAGGTATTCATGTGTTTAAATGGCTACAGAATGAGAGGTGTGGAATGAAGTTTTTCTTAATGCAGAAAAAGATTCCTCTCCTGAAGCTAAAAGAAGGGACTATCCCTTATCTAGCCCCAGGGAAAATTTCAACTTTGAAAGTAAAACCATTTGAGTTATCCCAAAAAGAAAAAAAGAAAGCTAAAATTCATAGTTGGAAAAAAAGCTTCTAAATAGATCTTGGTCAGATTTCTATCCACCTCCCAAAAAACACCTCGCATGTGGGCTGATAGTAATCCTAGAAAATCTCAGCATCAAAGAATTTTTTTTCTGGGAAAAGTCAGAAGCAACATAAAACATCAGAGGGAACTCCCATGAATACAATGGGTTTCTCTGGATTTTCACCAGCATAAAGAAGGATTTTGCCTGTCTGTGTCTTTAACATGAACAGTGAATCTACACACATAAACTGAGAAATATGATTATAAATTACTGCCCATATGTTGGAGATAGGTCAGTCACTTTCTCAAAGACAAGTTAATAATATTGCTTACTGGAGTTTTATGGTTTTTGTTTTTTTCCCTTGCTTGGTTTTTGCTTCTTCAAAGCATACTATAGGAGTTAAATGGAAAATTTTACAATAATGCAACACTAAGCCTGAAAAACTAATTATTCAAAAACCCAAGACATTCGAAAGTCAAGGTTCCTACGGGAATGTTAACTTGACAATATTGCACACAGATAGTATTTTATGTTCCTGTTTTGTGGGTGTCTGTGTGAGAAAGTTGCTGCCATACTAGTCTTTCCTTTGTTTTTGTTCAGGGTGATTTTTTTTCATATCCACCTATATTCCTAAGTGGCTTGTGGCTAACCACCAACAGTGTTCTGTGCTGCCAAGGCCATCTGCTCCAAATAATGTTAGAGAGAGGTGAGGTCATATCTTTTATTGGACCAACTTCTGTTGGTGTAAGAGACGAGCTTTTGAACTGCACAGAGCTCCTCTTCAGATCTGGCAAAGGTACTCCCAGCAAATGCATATACTAGATAGCTTTGACCTTTTTATCTGCTGAAAGGCCTACTGGATCTGATCCAGATCCAACCTCTTGTTTCTTGAGTCCTGACATGTGTCCAAGTTCAATATGTAGTTATTCCCTTTCCCTTAGGCTCCGAAATCACACCTGTTACCTCTGCACTTTAAAAGTGGCATCGGGTACGTTTCCCTGAAGAGTGTAGTGATCCCAGTGGTGTCCCTTTTTTGCCTGAAGTTCCCAATGCCTTTTTTGGATTCCAAGAGCTATTCAATCAAACCTGCTCAAATGAAAGGTGTGCAGTACTTTGCAGATATCTACTTCACAGCAAGGCTCTGCTGTGCCTGCTGTATTCTGCTTGTCCTGCTTTTTCTCTGGTATCAATGTGATTACAGTTTTAACCTCTGTTTTTAAATATCTACTACAGCTAGCTATCTCTGATAACAATACATGGGCATGGTCTAGTATTCTTCATTAAAAAACAAGTAGTCCTGTAGCACCTTAAAGACTAACAAATACATAGTACCATGAGTTTTTATGGGGAAGACACTTCCTCAGATGAGCAGAATGGAGAGAAAAGGGTTTGCTAACATGCTCTGAATTGTCTTGCCCTTTTCATTTTGATCAGGCACCCTTTGATTCTCTGGTATGATACTATGGGTGCACAAGAGAGGATAGTGCCTTCCTGTCAGAAGTTGAGTAGTCCTATTCCAGCAGGGAGTTAGTATCCCAGCAACGAGGGCCTGGTTTCTCTCTTCTCCTTTCCCTCCTCCACCCCCACCAAAATTCATGTTTGGGTTGAGAGTAATCTTGGGAAATGTTGGCACTGAATAAATTGGGTGTGGGGGGGGAGTCAGAAGCAACAAAAAGCCAGAGTCATTCAGACACACTTCAGGAAAGGTAGTGAATGTCTCTGGTGTAAACAAAATGAAGAGATTAGTCTGATGGAACCTTAGCATGTATAGTGATGGTACAGTTATGAACTGAAAGTTTATAATGGCAAACTATAGCCATGTCTGGGAGGTGTCATTTCCAAAGAGTTGCTAAGTCAGTGACTCTCAGTGACAGCACAGCTATTTTGGAATAACGACTATTATTCCGAAATAACTATGTGAGCATTTACACAGCAATTCCATTATTTCGAAATAATTTCAAAATAACAGACGGCTTATTCCAACTTCTGTAAACCTCATTCTACGAAATAAATATTTTGAAATAAGCCATATGTAGACGCTCCACTTCTGCTATTTCAAAATAGCCCCTCACCAGGACCATTCTAAGTTATTCCTTCTGAGGTTCTAAATCGAGATAGCACATCTACATCAGGGAAGTCTGCCTCGGACTAATTGTAAGGATTCCCTGCAGTGTAGATGTGCTATTTCAAAATAGCACATTTCGGAATAACTATTCGGAATAGCTTATTCCGAAATAACTGTGCAGTGTAGACCTAGCCTCACTGGGCCAGCTTCTGGTCCCATTTACAATAATATTAATCCAGAATAACTACACAGAACTCTATTGTGTTACTCTAAGAACCAAATGAATTAATGTAGTTTTAAATGTGTAACAACATGCTTAGCAGGTGGCAAGCAAGGACTGTTCTACTTTGCCATAGGTGATGAGTTGCTCAGAAAAGAGCTATGACAAAATTTAAGTGTGTGGGTTGAAATTTTTACAGTGCTTTCTGAAATTATGATGGATCCAAGCCCCACTAGCTTTAATCCACTCCTTCCTCAGAGTATAATCAACTGAGAGGTTTGTTGTGTTGATACTAATTCAATTTTCTTGCTCAGATATTATGAATTTCTGTGGGGAAAAAACCCCCAACATATTATCCAAATATGATACAAGCAACATGTCTGAGTTTTCTTCCAATTTACTGTACAGGACATGGAAAAGGATTAAATAGAACCAGGATTTGCACAATTTTAGCAGGATTACATTTTTTTGCCTTATTCCATTTAAAATTCACTTAGGAAAAAGAAGTTGAACAATCTTATATGTAAGAGTTCTGGAAAACATCTGTTTATGTACAGTAACATGGGGAAAGATGCAAATTCTCAGTACTTTTTTTGTCACTTATTCTTGTACCATTACAATCAAAGATGCAATTACAAATGAAGGATAATTTTAGGTACAATTCAAATGGCAGGGCTATCTGTAATTATATAATCAAACTTTCTAGCTGGCCACTGTCCTAAGTACTTTATACATTTCATTATAACGTGAGTGTATCAACAGATCGTTTACATTTTGTATACAGCACTTTTGAAAAGTAGTCAGCATTTACCTGACTCTGGTCCCATATGAAGTCAATGGTATCCATGTTCATACTGAAAATTCCCATTTGTGACTAGCGGTTTTAAAGTATGAAAAGACATAGCTTCTCACTGCTCCTGGCAGGGAAAAGCATAGAAAAAGGAGGCACATACCACTTTACTCCACATTTTCCCTATTTAAACATTGAGGGCACGTCATTTTTGGTGACTTGGGGAAATATCAAAAAACATTAGGGCTGTTTTCAGTCTCAACCTACAATTAAATAATCAAATTAACTGTACATTTCCCCTGGGGGCTCATGAAAGGCTAGAAAGTATAGCTCTTTATCACACAGAGGAAGTCGTGCAAACTAAGTGGAACATATTGACCATCTCCTCATACTTCTGGAGTGGGTTCCATATTGCTATAGGGTCTTAACTGCTGCTTTTCTAAATTTTCTGTCTCCATTAGGCAGAGTGTCTGGGGAGATCTCACTTTTGAGCCAATTTAGTCTGGCAGCTGTTATAAGCAAAGGAACAAATGTCCTTAATAGCTTATTAGGAGGGAGATGCAGAGCAGAAAGACATTTCAGAGAGAGAGAGAGAGAGAGAGAGAGAGAGAGAGAGAGAAAGAGAGGGGTGATCACCCAGATTTGTTCCTGGACATTATGCTAGAATTCCTATTCTTTTGGACACAGCCAAAATCTGTGCGCCGCAGTCCATGGTTTCCAGCAAAATGGGTAAAATTAGCTATATTGTGGTGCCTAACAGGGCCTTGTGTTCTATAAGTAACTTGAATTTCTCAGAATATATTAAGAATGAACATATTTTAAAGCAATTCTTCACTTTTCTGCTTAATGTATTAATTGTGATACCTCAATCGTTATCCCATTCACTGTGTTGTTTATATAGCAGGTCAACAATCCAGTTGAGTGTATATGAAAGAGAGAACCATTTGTGCTCCAGTAAATAGGACTGACATTGAGCAGATTCCAAAGCAGGTCATATGTTGAATTTCCAGAAACTAGAATAGTTTGAGTGAATGTTTGAACCCACCTCCAAGGTCAGGAATTTTTTTACAAATAAAAGTTGTATCATTTTATCAGCAGCTTTCTCCTTTAAATTAGCAATGACTCCCCTGGCTTTTTTTTTTTAAACTTGGTCCCTGTTTAATTTGATGTTGAAGCTAGCTAGGCATCCTTTGATAAATTTGGGCTTGGTTCATTGAGGCTTTAGACATTTTCCATTGCTAACCACTGAGCTCGTTCTTTGCCACTCATTACTTCAATCCTTGTCATTTTAATGCTTCGACTTAAAGGTTAAAATACAAAGGGGAAAATTCTATTAAGCATAACACACTTCTTGTTTATGAACATGTAACCTTTTCTGATTTTTTTTTTCAGGAGCTATAAGCACATACAGCTCCAGCTGGTGCCAGAAGGAGAGGTTGTTGCTCACCACCTCAGAAAATCAGGCCTCAAATAGCCCTTTAAAAAATTTAGATTTACTGAGTTCTCCCAGAAAAGAGAAGTTCAGATGTCAGACCAGTTGTTCAGCATTTTCTTTCTTGGAGGGCTGTTATTACTGTATATGTATACTAGCTCTTAGTTTGCCCCAGGTATCCTATAACTTGCATTTCTTCCATCAAGATATTTTACCTAATATACTGAACTGGTTTTTCATGATTTTCGCATACACTGCAAGCAGAAACACTCCCACACATTCATAACTGGCTCCACTACAGAGTCATATCTTTCTAATCTAGGCAAGATTTGCTTCCATACCATGCCTCTCCGCCAATTTGATAATAACAAGAGTCTAGCAGGCAGGAAAAGAATGGATCAGTGAGCAGCAGTGTAACAAATAATAACTCTTTATACTTCTTCTATAGCATGTTTTGACGGAGGATCCCAAAGAACTTTACTCTGTTCTTTGCATGTTAATTAATGCAACTTCATTGCCAACTTTGCTTAGCCTGTAAACTTTAGTATCCATCCCCCATTCTGATCCCAACTCCCTCATGTTACAGTTAACTGTCTATTCCAGAGAGCGCCCAACATGACTCTCTAGTAGCATGTAAGTTTCCCTTGAGCCCTACAGTTTGAAGAGGCCAAAACCTCTTCTACGTGCCATTCCTTTTCCTTCTCCCAATTCAATGTGGACATGTTCCATACTTGGCAAAACTTAAGTTTTTATAACAAGTTATTTTGATTTGGTTTTTCTTAGCATTCCTATTCCCTCCCCTTCTAAATCCTCCCCCATTGCTACCTGATCTCACTGGATATGAAGGCTTCTATTATTGTCATTATTTTCTAAGGTCCCTATTGTGCTCAATTTATTGCTGCTCTCCTAATACCAAGCAATCTTTCAAAAAATAAATTCCTTTTCAATGTATTACCTATGCTTATGCCAAAGAATTCACATTTCCACTTGCATTGAATTTGGGGTATTAAAACATATTTAGCCCAATGGAGGCTTACGGTGCACTTTCAGGTGCATATTACAAAAACAATTATCAAAAAATAGCTTCCAGAAATAAAGCAATGATGTTAAAATGTTTTTACTACACTAATACTGTTTAAAATTTAATCCAAGAAACCAGGCAGGCACAGTCACTCTGTTCAATAATGACCACAGTTTGCATTAATGAGACATACATGTAGAACATTTTAAATAATGGGTTTTAATGCCAGGTCTCACTGATTTATTTCACACACAAATAACTAGGAGATGTTTCATTTCTCTCAGCAGTCCTTTGTCCAGTGTGATAAAGTATTCTCCTAGAACATTAAACGGAGGTCTAATTGTGGCGGGGCCCCAGCGTTCACAAAAGGTAGGTCAGTAAAGGCACCACACCTCTTTGGAGTGGTGCATGTCTGCATTGTCCCCAGCACAGGCCTATCCTAACAAATTGCTTGCTCAAGTTTCAGGTACCAGGGCTGTGTACAGTAACAAGACTCTATCCTGATTCCTTCAATAGTAAAGAGAAGAATAAAAGTGAAAACAGAAAAAAAAATCTATTAAAAATCAATGCTTTTAAACACATGCCCAGTTAATTCTGCAGGTTCAATAGCCAAAAGTAGCATTAGCAATATAGTTTTTATTGATTCAGAGAGAGCAATGAATAACGTGTTATTGATCAATCATTCTTAGATTTCTGCAGCACTAATTGGAGGAGAAATGGGGATCTGCTCCTGTTCTCATTAAAACCTTTGGCAAAACTCCCATTGTCCTACTTAACCACAGATGGTTTTTTACTGAAGAAATTCATGCATGTAGCCTTTAAAGGCTGGCAAGCCCCTCACAAGTGCACAGGTAATGGCTGCAGAGCAAGTCAACTTATCCAGAGGAAAAACTGACCTGCCGCATGAGGGGGAAAACTAAACCCAGCTTAGGAGTGAGTAGCTCATGTAAGTGACTGCACTACTATTCACTTCTATATGCTCTGCTGGTGTTAAACCGCCTACCAGAGGTGCTTCAGCCCCAGAATTGTTGGTAGTTGAGAGGGTGACTTAGAAGGAGCAGATCAGGTCTAAGTCTGGCATTTTTGTTGGTGGGGCAATAGAGGGGTTTCCTTGAAATGGGAGTGAGGGACTTTCCCACCCTTCAGTCATTGTTGTATAATGACTGGAGCCCCCACCTTTTCACAGCTAATGTAGAAAGCATCTTCCTTCTTCCCACCTTAGAATATGTGAGGATATTTAAGAAAGGTATAGATAAATTGGAGAGGATCCAAGGAAGAGCCACAAGAAGAATTAAAAGATTGGAAAACATTATTTATAATGATAGACTCAAGTGCTCAATCTGTTTAGCTTAATAAAGGGGAAGTGAATGGATGGCTTAAGTACAGTCTGCAAGTATCTACACGAGAAACAAATATTTGCTCATAGGTAGCAGAAAAAGATACAACCCCATCCAATGTCTGGAAATTAAATCTTGACAAATGCAGAGGAGGAAGAAAGCATATGTTTTTAAGAGCAAGGGTAATTAACCACTGGAATGATTTACCAAGGGTAGTGGTGATTCTCCAATGTTAGTGATTTGTAAAAAGAAGTTTGTATGGCTTTTTTCTGAAAGGTGTGCTCTAAAAGTTATTCTATGGCCTGTATCATGCAGGAGCTCAAATGAGATGATCACAGTGGTCCCTTCTGGCCTTGGAATCCATTCATCTCTAGCCCTGTGGCTTCTTCCTATTTGAGCTCCTTTGTAGTCTGTGAGCCAAGGATACTACTTAGGCTCATTCAGAGTTCATACTGTTTAAATGTCTTCGTATTCTGTCTGGCAGAGAAACCGGAAAGTCCCCATCTCTCCGTAGGTCTCTGTGGGATTCAAGTAATATGATTTGTCTTATTCCCAAATCTGTAAATTCCTCCTCGGTGCTGTTCAGGACTAGCCAGCAATGTAAGACCAACCTCAGCAATTTTGTTCTTCATTCTGAGGAATACTCAACTGGACAGAGAGGAATGGAGAGAAGGAATTAAGAGCACATTTCTTTGGGAGGTGCAGCCCCACTGATGGGGGAGATAATGGGAGCAGCTGCCTTGAGGCCCAGCAATTTAAAAGGCCCAGAGTTCCTGGCCACCACTGCCACTATGGTGGGAGCAGCAGTGGCCAGAGCCCCAGGCCTTTTAAAATCACCACTGAAGCCCTCTGCAGCACCAAAGGCCTGGCTGGAGGAGTCTCGCTCTTTGCCCCTTCTCCCTGAGGAATCCCCTTCTGGGCACCCAGAGCTTCCCTGCCTACCTTGCCCAGGGCATAGCGAAGTGTGTTGGATGCCCTGGTGAGGTGCATAGCAGGCACTCATAGGTCCTATATCCTGGAATTCTAGAGAGGAACATGTCTTCCATTGGGGGCAGTGCAGCCAGAGACTGCTCAGTACTATGGGCCAGGCCTGAGTGGCACAAGCAAACACTTAAGTGTTTGCTAAAAAGCTGGCAAAAGTGGCAAGGTAGAATAGGTGTGTTCCTAAGCCTTGGCAAGAAACATTGAAAGCATTACAGTGTGTGCTAAGCTGTCAAGTTTAAAAACATCTCAAAGTTTAATGACTATTTTTAGGGGTGATATGCAGGCAGCATGTGTACTCTCTGACTGATCGGCCGCAGCCTCCGAAATAAAGGAAGTCAAAGATTGTTAAACCCCTCTGTGGACCCAATTATTAAGTCTGCTAAACAAAGATTTCTATTGCCTGTTAACGCATCCCGAAATGTGAAACAAAAGGTATAACAGAGAGGCTGCTCCCATCTCTAATTTTAGATGCAGTTCTCCAGACAAGATGTTCCTTAACACATATTCATTGCAAAGTGACAATAGAGGCAAAGTGAGATGTACTTCTCCAGGGAGTCATGGGGTTTTCAACACATTTGACTCACTTTTTTTTCTTTGGGTAAACAACAGGCATTTCAGGATAGACAGACATTATTATATAAGCATGTGAATTACCAACTTGCAATTCAGCACAGAAGGTGCAATCTCACAGTAGCCTGTTGTGGCATATATTACAGCAGAGGAAAAGAATGGTAGGCGGTTGTGTTGGGGTAGAAGAGGGCAGAGAATCACCATTATTTTCATCGAAGGTGAGCAAGCGGTGTTCTGGTGTGTGGGAAGATCCAGTTTGCAAATGATGATTAGACTGGAAATGAGGGATTCTTTCATATCAAACAAAATTATAGCAATTACTTAAAGGCGTGCCTGTAGAATCTATGAGTGAGGAACTGATGAGCTGCTGTACAGAGAAATTTTATCCTCCTAAAGATAGCAAGAATGGTGGTCAATTCCAGTTTGAAGAAAACCATTAGATGCCAGAAATGAACAAAAACCGCATACGCAGCAAGAGCAAAACCATTATGAATATAAAATAGGAATTAGTTATTGTACGTATCTCCAGAACTCATTGGTGCTGCCAAATCTAAAGCTATTCATTCCAGTATTTTTTAAAGGATGTATGCTGTTGACATGTAGAAAATGGTGAGAGAGGTCAGTCCTGCATTTGCACATGGACCATTAAAGTAATCCCTGCCCCTAGGACAAGGTGGGGAAGGCAGCCATGAAGAGGGAAGTAATGGGCACAGAAAAGGAGGTGAGACACCAGGCCAGAAAGGTAACAAAGCTTCATAAGTTTTGCAGGGGTGGTGGCAGGAAGTGAAAGTATGGGGAGAGGGAGGCACCACCAAGGGAAAAAACAGGAAGATCTGAGGGAAAGCATGAAGCAGAGGAGTGAAATGAAAAATAGTGGTCCCAAAGGCAGAATGAGGAAGGTTAGGCTCTGGTTCAAAATTCTCCAGAATGTGTGGTGGTTTGGTTGAGAGTTTGAACTGAATTCTTCCCAGAAAGAGGAAGAAAAGTGTATTGCACACGTGTTTATGCTAGGTGCTAAGTGGTGTTTGAAAGCATGTGAGCCAATTCACATTTTTAAATCAACTTTTTTTTCCTAGTTGTAGAGAGAGAGCCAGATTCCCTTCTCAGTTACTTGCCTAGATCTGATTTGTTCATTGATATCAGTGGTGACAACTGAAGAGGGGGCAAGATGAATAGTACAGGTAGCCACCTAAAGACTTAATGACCACGTCTATACTTACCCGCAGATTGACACTCCAGAGGTCAATCATCTGGCATGCAGTACTCCTTTTGTGAGGAGTAAGAGAGGTTTGTGAGGTTGCTCCTGTCAACCTCCTGCTATGTGGACAGCATTGGAACGCAATTTAAGATATGTCAACTCCAGCCATGTAATTAACGTTGCAGGAGTTGGATATCTTAATTCGACTTCCCGTTGTAGGCCAATGAGTAGGAGAGTCAACAGGAATGGGGAAGGAATGGAAAAGAGGTCACTCATCAAGTAAGTTTGTGTGATATAGGTTTATTGGCCAGGTTGTGGATTTTAGGATTTTGAGAGAGCAAGGAGAAAGGTGAGGCAACTTCTCAATTATCAGGTAAACTAATGTTTGTGCCATTTGTCTATTTTTGTCTGAATCCCCACTAACTAAAAGAACATAGGCAGTACTGAACTCTCCCAAAAATGTTTCAATCCCTGATAATTTAGGTTTGGAATTGATTTTTTTTTCAAGAGTAGATAGTGATGAGTCCTCGTACAAGATCACTTACATGAGAATTTCTAGGTTTTAACATTCAGTTGTGTTGGAGTTTTGTTCCAGGAGTTCTATAGGAAAACTAGAGAGAGGTGGAACAGCAACACATTTTATTTTAGGCCATCTGAAGAACTGTCCCCAAACTTCATGTATATCCCATTCTATTTCATCTTTCTGTCCCTGTTCCCTTGGATGTCTCTCCACCACTCAAATCACAAAAGATGTCTCCTCTTCACAAAGTGTGTCTGCTCCTTGCAACCCCAATGCCTTGAACAAGCACCTCCTTCTCCCCACAGATCCAAAAGAGCATTTCCTCTCCCCCCAGATACCCACTTGGTGTATCCCGATCACCACCTCAGACCCAGACCTTCACTTTCCACTGTCATTCATGCATTCTGATCTGTGGTGCATTTTATGTTTGTCTAGAAACCAAACAAGAACTGTTTTTCTATGCAAGCTTGCTTAAAATTGCAGGAGAGACAAAAATGTAGCAGGAGACATGAAAATAAACTAATAAATAAAATAATGAGCAAAAGTCTGATCTCTCACCAATTTTTCCTCAGTGTAATGTCCTGACTTGCACAGGTGCAACTGAAACAAAAATCAGGCCCAGAGTTTGTACTCATTATTAGAATACTGATGTATTCAACAAGACTGGTGAGAGAACAGTTGCAATGAGTTTCTATGGGGAAAATGTACATAACAAAGACGTTTTAATAGCTTTAAAGGAAGGCTGTGCAAGAAATCAATATATTGATGAGCTGAGTTAATTATCCAATTTATCTAGAGACTTTTTTATAAAAATAATATATGTACACACACATTGATATAAAATAATAATATATTGCTGATCCGTCCATCCCCCAGTGTTCTCTACCACCATATTTTAAATATTTTAGTTCTTTTCCTGTGCTCAGAGTAGAGAGCTGTATGGATTATGCATTAGAAGAGGCAGGAAGGATCTGAAAGATTGTTTTCCTGTGCTCTTGTTAAGCTCCTATCTCTCAAGCCTGATGCCCATATGGCCTGTTACTGTGGGATTTATTTGAAGTAAAACTATTAAATTAAGTATAATGCAGGATAACACTCACTTAATGTGGAGCGTGTATCCCAATGGGCACCAAAAAAATCTGAAATATACATTTAAAGAGGGGAAAAATGGAGAAGCCAGCACAAGCACTTTTATAGATATTTGGGGATTCTAATGAGTTTTTGTTCTGTTGCTTTGATTGTGAGATGATCTAATTTTCACGTATTTTATCTTCGTCAGTTTGGAGCAAGTGGTTAGACACTAGAGGCTGGCAAACCTACACTAACATTTTGTAAACTGACCTCGCACCACCAAAAAGTAAACTTCAAACTACATTTACCACACAATTACTTCAGGGACACAGCAGTTGCTTTGTATCCTATAAGGAGATACATTGTGCCATAAGGATAAGATAATTGTTTAGTATCAGAAATGACTCTGGTGAGTCATCTGTATAATAATTGAGAATAAATGATGCCTTTTAAATAGAGAAGGCTGTGCAGAATGGTTACGGCTTTTCTGCAGAAGCCTTGTTCAGAGAAAACAGATAAAAGGTGAATTCCCTGTTTGGCAAGTTTGCCTACACATGATTTATTTAGGTATCATATGGTATTGTCATACATGAAGGTCAAACCCCCATAGTAATGTACGTTGTAATTAGGTTGCTGATAAGTGCATGCTTGGTTATCTTACCAGTAGCACAGGACAGTGTTGTGAAAGTTTCATAACATACTTTTGAACATTACATGTCTCCATCCTTGTGCTTAAAATTTGAAATGACTACCAAAATTCCCATTGACTTCAGTGGGAGTTGAATCAGGATCTTACAGCCCCCAAAATCCCTCATTTAGGGGAGCAACAAAAACCTCAAGTTTTAATTGTTTGACATAAAATTCTTTTAATGATTAGTCACCAATGATGATGCAATTTCCCCCTTATTTCACCTGTGACTCTGCAGCTAAAAAAGTGCTAACTTGACCACAGGAGAAATTATTATAGTTTTTTCCCAATATCCACAGAAGACTATTACATTCATTTCACTTATAACATAAAGTACTATAAGGTAAGAACTCCACTTCTGTTACAGCTCTGAAAAACAAAACCTATTACTCACCTGCTATTTTACTCTTTTGCAGAATTCTATAATGGTCTTTCTGTCCCAAAGCATTAGTAAAATTTAGTTGAGAAAGCAAGCTTTCATAAAGACTCGCCAACTAAGAACTAGCACTCTAAAGATATATGCAGGTTCATGTTGGACTTTGTATATTTAAAACTGTATTGATGCTAAAAATGACCTGGCCATTCTTGTCTCAAAGTGTTTTTTTTCTGGAAAAAAATTCCCCTTTCATTTTGTTCTGAAAAGCTATTCTATAAAAATGACTGGGTGGGGGGGCTCTATGTCTTACTGTGGCTCAACTATTATTATCATGACTCCAGATCAAATTTGATCAGGCTACAAATTTGATTTTTTTTTCAAACTGCTAGTACTGCAAATAACTCTTGGAGCTGAGTCAAATTGTGTTCACTCCTCAAATTGTGTTAATTTGAGCCCACTTCTGAGTCAGGTCAGGAGAGCCCCACAAATAATAGACTTGTAACAGTTCCATTGCCCTTTTGACTTTGGGTAAGGCTTTGCCTAAGAAGGTGAAAGATCTCTGAGGACTCAGGGAAGGCTCCAAAGATAAACACAGTCTCCCATCACAAGAACCAGCTCCCAAGAAACCCTGGTGTGCTTCTAGGGTCAACGGTTTCAGATGTCTTGCTTTCTCAGTTCAGTAGTACTAGGTAGGTAAAAGACCCTTTCTCTGGTACTGGCAAAGCAAGAAGATCCAGTAGCACTTTGAAGAAACACAGAACCAATACAGCCCAATACTATCCATCAGCAGATCAGCACCATCTATTTCAGACTTACGTGCCTTCCCACTTGGATCCACTGGTGGCAACAAAATTGAAGCACACACTTTCAGACACAGTGCCTATTCACTCCACACCAGTAGTTTAATACTTCCCCTTTTCTTGAAGGTGACCAGATAGAAAGTGGGAAAAGTCAGGACTGGGATGGTGGATAATAGGCATCTATATTTATTTTTTTTTTAAAATTGAATATAAGGACTATAAAATCAGGGCATCTAGCCACCCTAGACTAGCTGCTCTTTCCTTTCTTGTACTCCCATCTTTTGTTAGTATCTGTTGTGTCACGTCTTCATTTTCCAGCTTGCCAAACTTGTTTGAACACTATTTCTCCTTCACTAGCTGTCTCTCCCCCTCCCTTGTTCTCAGAGTCACATGCTTCCACTAATCAGTTCCCTCGTGGAGCAATATACAATGGTCAATAAAAAGGGTGCTAACTTGTATTTCCTGCAATCATACTTGGCCATGATTGCCTGATAGTTTGGAATCTGAAATTGGAGATTCACAGATGAGTAGGCCTTCTATTAAAAAATGTCTAAGCTTTTCTGGTTCTTATCATGAGGAGTAGATCTGGAGTGATACAGTCTTCCCTGCTTATCTGTGGCATCCACCACATGGGGGAATTAGGAAGGGGATGGGAAAAGAAAAAGAAAATTCTAAGTCGCTGACTGGGACATCATAATCCTTATCTGCCCATTTGCAAGTTGGTTATATGATAGCAAGTGCGTGCTACAAGTTCTTTGCTAGATCTAGGAGTGCTTCATTAACAGGAAGTGCCACAAGTTCAAAGTAGTAGTAAAGGTTACTTATCTTGTGTAGTAATAGAAATGTAACCGTGTTAGTCTGGTGTAGCTGAAGCAAAATACAGGACTACGTAGCACTTTAAAGACTAACAAGATGGTGTATTAGATGATGAGCTTTCGTGGGCCAGACCCACTTCCTCAGATCAAGTAGTGGAAGAAAATAGTCACAACCATATATACCAAAGGATACAATTTAAAAAAATGAACATGTTCATTTTTTTAAATTGTATCCTTTGGTATATATGGGTATGTCTACACTACCCTCCTAGTTCGAACTAGCGGGGTAATGTAGGCATACCGCACTTGCAAATGAAGCCTGGGATTTGAATTTCCCGGGCTTCATTTGCATAAGCGGGGAGCCGCCATTTTTAAAACCCCGCTGGTTCGAACCCCGTGCAGTAAAATGAGGAGTAACGGTAGTTCGAACTAGGAAGCCTAGTTCGAACTGCCTAGTTCGTGCCCCGTGTAGCCGCGCTGCACGGGGTTCGAACCAGCGGGGTTTTAAAAATGGCAGCTCCCCGCTTATGCAAATGAAGCCCGGGAAATTCAAATCCCGGGCTTCATTTGCAAGTGCGGTATGCCTACATTACCCTCCTAGTTCGAACTAGGAGGGTAGTGTAGACATACCCTATGGTTGTGACTATTTTCTTCCACTACTTGATCTGAGAAAGTGGGTCTGGCCCACGAAAGCTCATCATCTAATACACCATCTTGTTAGTCTTTAAAGTGCTACGTAGTCCTGTATTTTGCTTTATCTTGTGTAGTAGTTCATTTGAGATGTGTGCTCTACTACCCACCTTCCTTCCTCTGCTTTAGATTGTTCTCACTGGACATTTGGATAGATAAGGAACTTTGAGGAGCAGAGTTCACCATTACAAGCCATGTATACCTTTGCTGTGTGGCATAGAGTGTTTGTGAAAGCCAAACAACACTGCTAATTGAAAATCTCCAATCAAGGTCTTGAGAGGCACATGAGTACACCTTTGGGTGCTTTATTTCAGGTGTGCATCTCAGAGAATCACCATTACTGTCCAAAATGAATAACAGTTTCCATAACCACAGATGAACTATTAGATGAACAATAAAGCTAGAGGCCAAATTATCATGCAAGTAAATTGTTAAGAGGGTGTTAAAGGCAAAAGTGCCATTGTACATATGAGCAGATACTGCTCCTAACTATGGCATGCTATCTCAATCCAGTGAATATGGCAACTTCTGAAAAACCCCTACTTTGTAAATGGTAAGAATTTGTCAGTATAAATCAAATATAGGTGTCTGAGATTCACATGTATTCCAGAGTCCAGGAGTCCCTTGATGGTGGTATACTTGATATTTACATAGCACTTTGCTTGTTCAAAGCACTGTGCAGTCATTAACCAATTATATCTCTAAACATCCCTGTGATACAGATGGGTAAGCATTCTTATTTTATAAATGGGAATACTGAGGCAGAGGTGAAATGAATTGCAGCAAGTCAGTGGCAAAGTGTATATTTGAACGTAGCAACTCCTGATTCTATCTAGATTGAACATAGAGTCTATCTGCGTGACCCTATATTGCCTCGAGCATTTCTGATTGTTGCATGAGCACCATAGATCAGATTTCTAGTGACATGCCTTACAAGCCAACTATAGTATATCCTAGATCAAAGCTACTCAGATATGGGCCACAATAGCCAGAAACAGTTGACTTTTTTTAATTCATGTATTTTATTGTCACTCTATAGTCCACAGCTGCATGTATTGTACTTCATACACTACAATCATGGAGTTATAGAATTGGAAGTGACTTTGGAAGTTATCTCGTCTAGTCCCCTGCCCTCAAAGCAACACTAAGTATTATCTAGATAATGCCTCACTGGTGTTTGTTTACCCTGTTCTATAAAAATTTCCAGTTACGGAGATTCCATAACCTCCCTAGGCAATTCAACCACCCTGACAGTTAGGAAGTATTTGTCCTTATTGAACTGCATCTTATTTACTTGAGACCACTTCTCCAGTTTGTCTTTATCATTCTGAATTTTAATCCTGTCCTCCAAAGCGCTTGCAACCCTTCCCAGGTTGGTATCATTTGCAAACTTTATAAGTGTACTCTCTTTGCCATTATCTAACTCATTGATAAAAATATTGAACAAAACTGGACCCAAAACTAATTCCTGAAGGATCCCACTTATGTCCTTCCAGTATGATTCTGAACCATTGACAAATATTCTCTGGGAATGGTTTTCCAACCAGTTTTGCACCCATTGCACAGAAGAACCATCTAAGTTGCATTTCCCTAGGATGTTTATGAAAATAACATGTGAAACAGGATCACATGGTTTAGCTTTACTAAAGTCAAGATATACCATTTCTCCCCAGTCCACAGGGCTCATTACCCTGTCGAAGAAAGCAATCCAATTGATCTGACATGATTTCTCCTTGGCAAATCCATGCTGGCTGTTGTTTTTTCACCTTATAGGTGTTGCAAACTGATTGCCTAATCTGTTAAATTAACCTGATTGGTCTGTAATTCCTTTGGTTGTCCTCATTTCCCTGGTTAAGGTGTATGGGGCATGGCTCTGCGCTTCTGCAAGGGGCAGAGCTGGGAGTAGAAGGGCTAAGAGTGAGGGCAGCCAGGCCTCAGCATGCCTGGAGCACAGCACACCTCCTCCCCAACCCTCAGTGCTGCCCACAGCATGTGGCCTGGTGCTCTGGTGGTGATTTAAAGGGCCCAGAGCACTAGCTGCTTTGAATTGCTAGGTTCCAAGGCAACTGCTACCTTTGCCTCTCTCCCTCCTCACTAGCCTTTTAATACTAAACTTCACTGTCCATTTTTTGATGAGACATTTTCTATATTCATGTATAGAGTGTTGTTTAGTCATGTTGGTCCCAGGACATAAGAGGGACAGAGGGTGAGGTCATATCTTTTGTTGAACAAACTTCTGTTAGTGAGAGAGAGAAACTTTCAAACTTACCCAGAACCAGACCTGGAGAAGATCTCTGTAAGCTGTTCTCTCTCACCAATAGTAGTTGGTCTAATAAAGGATACTATCTCACCCATCCATGCTGATACATGGCAGTCCATGTAAAACGTACATTAGCTATCCATTCAAAAGCTTAGATTTTGGCTGAGGATTAAATTAAGTGTTCTTACTTGATGCAGACAAATCTACTTTAGCTTCTCAGGACCATGACATTTCTAGTTTAAAGAGAATTTACTGCACAGAAAGCTGCTTTTCACCGTATTTAAAGTATATGCAAGAATATTATAAAGCATAATTCTTCATAATCTATTCACTCCTATATACTGCCCCAGTTACACCTGCTTTTGCAGAATTTAGATGTGCAGTTTCTAACACTAGTAATGAACATTTGTTTCTAATTCATACTTTTTCTGAGAAGAGAAATAGCAGTGCAATGTCTCATCAAATGATGAAAGGAGAAAAATGACTATGAAATCTAATACACAGGATTCTGTGCTTTATATATTATGACTTTAAAACCTATTTCACATTTTCCTCAGTTTATAGTTTCATTGTCCAAGAGCAGGGCCCAGTCTGCAAAAGTTCGGAAGACTCTAATTTAGATAAAAAGAATGAAAATATTTTGCAATTTGTAAAATATACCTTAATTTTCATGAGCACATACCTCGTAATAAGAAAATAAAAATAAATAAAACCTTTATTCACATGCAAAGTTTGAGTATATAACATAAAAACTTCCTGTGACCTATCTATAATATAAATCATCTAAGTTAGTCCAATATACACTTTTACAAGGCACAAATTATTACTGAAGCAGAAAAACTAAGATATAAAAGATATTCTTGTGAGAAAATCAAGAATAGTTCTAGCCACAATGTGAACACTTTTATCATTACAAGTAATATGTTAATGTCCAATGTCTGCAAAAGTTTGATACCACATGCAAAGTAGAATAAGTATCATCTGAGGAATCATCCATGGGGTTTTCATAGGATAAAAATAGTCAGTGAGTGAGTTTCTGTGCTAAGCTTCTCATGGATACAAAAGAGAACTTGCAGTTCAGGAGGAAGAGGTCCATGGTGGCTCAAAATCATTTTTATGCCCTTCTAACATGGATAGACAGCTGAGGAAATGCTGCCAAAATTTAGACAGCGGCCCACTTTGAGAGATACTGGGTTAGATCATATGAATTACTGTTGGGAATTCTGGCAGCTAATTTATGCTGACACTAAAAATGAGTATTTTGCCCTGCCCTTTTACTTCATAATAAACATCATCTCTCTATTGCAGCTGAGTGGCACACAAATGTAAAATCCTAATTCTACTTAAATTAATTGGATTTGGGAGACGCCACCAACAAAAACCATAACCAGTGTATCATAAGCATGTAAGACATTCTGAAAGATTAGAGGGCATGTATTTCATAGATGAAACACAGCCTTAAGGATTCCAACACATTTTACCTCCTTGCAGCCCATTACTTGTTTTCTAACAGAGGGAGCTAGTGAGGTGCAGAGTACTTTAAAAGTCTCCATAAAACGTTATCATATACATACAAACATCATCAAGGATTAATTTCTTGTTGTTTTAGGCTGAGAGAAAAACTGGTGCATGTAGTGGTACATAATATATACTTCGATTTTCCCAGTGTTTTATTTCACTGAAATACCATACTCTGTACACTTGCCAATCTATTTGTAAGCCAATGGAATAATGACATTTCTGTGTATCTTTCTTTCCTTATACTATGCAAAGAATTCCTGCAATTAGGTCTGTCCTTTGTGAGGAGCCAGCCACAGGGAATGGGATCTGTTTTCACAGCTTCCTTTGTATCTTGCCTTCCCTTCCAGGGTAATTGTCGAGAGGACTGAGAGAGACCACCTCTCCCCACTGCCTCCAACTCACAAAAAGCAAAAACAAACAAAAACAGTGCCTTTATATCTGTTAAAAATGCAGCACTGTATCCTCTTGATGCTCTGAGACTATAATCCCTGGGTAAGAAAAGTTTATGGTAGTCCCTGAAGACTAACACTTTCAAAATATGTTTAGGCTGTTTCGAAACTGTGGATGGTGGTGATGAATTTAAAAGCATCTAGTGAAGAGAATAACAATGCATATTCAAAATCCTGTTTTTGAAAGTCCACAAGGTCAAACAGAGAGATTAATTTCAGTCCTAAATACTTGCTATAGGTGAGAGTCATAAAAATAATAAAAACAGCCATACTAGATCAGACAAAAGATCCATCTAACCTAGTATCCTGTCTTCTTTCAGTGGCCAATGCCAGGTGCCCCAGAGGTACAGAACAGATAATCAAGTGATCCATCCTCTGTCACCCATTCTCAGCTTCTGGCAAACAGAGGCTAGGGACACCATTCCTACCCATCCTGGCTAATAACCATTGATGCTCCTAGCTGCCATCAATTTATCTAGTACTTTTTTGAACCCTGTTACAGTCTTGGCCTTCACAACATCTACTGTCAACAAGTTTCACAGGTTGACACTGTATTGTATGAAATACTTCTTTTTGTTTGATGACCCCTAGTTCTTGTGTTACGAACGTCTTTCACTTTCTCTATTCCAGTCAAGGTTTTATAGACCTCTATCATATCTGTCCTTAGTCATCTTTTTCTCAAGCTGAAAAGTGCCAGTTTTATTAATCTCTCCTCTTATGGGACAAATCACAAACCCTAATCATATTTTTGTCTTAACTTTTCCAATTCCAGTGTATCTTTTCTGAGATAAGGTACCCATGTCTGCACAATTTTCAAGGTATGGGCATACCATGGATATACAGAGCGGCAATATATTTTCTGTCTTATCTATCCCCTTCTTAATGATTCCCAATATTTTGTTTGCTTTTTTGACTACCCCTGCACATTGAGTGGATATTTTCAGAGAGCCATCCATAATTACTCCAATATCTTTCTTGAGCGGTAACAGCTAATTTAGACTCCATCATTTCAAAATTGTTAGAATTATGTTATCCAATGTGCATTACTTTGTATTTATCAACATTGAATTTCATCTGCCATTTTGTTGCTTAGTCACAGTTTTGTGAGATCCTTTTATAGCTCTTCAGTCTGCTTGAGACTTATGTATTTTGAGTAGTTTTGTATCATCTGCAAATTTACCAGTCCCATCTCCGTGTTTACTCCTTCTTCCAGACCATTTATAAATGTTGTATGTTTGTTTTTTCAAATTATTTTTGGCCTTCTTAATTATAAAAATATAATTTTGCCAGATGTCATTTGCTAATTTTTGTATCTTCCTAGGATTTAACTTCCACTTTGCAAAGGATGTGTTTTGTCTCTCACTGTTTCTGCTTGTTATTTAGCCTACATGGCACATTGTGGTGCTCTGTTTTTTAATTTGGGTTATACGTTTGTCAGGGGTGGGCAATAATTTTTAATGGGGGGCCACTCCAAGATTTTGATAAGTGGTCAAGGGCTGCACTTCTGTGGAGGGTTGTGGGGTCTGGGATGGCGGTTGGAGTGTAGAAGGGAGTCTGCGATAGAGGACTGTGGAATGAGTGTGGTGTCTGAGAGGAGGAGGAAGTGTGGTGTCTGATAAGGAGTTTGGATGAAGGAGGGGTTATGACCTGGGGCAGGATTATGAGTGCAGGAGAGGATTCTAGCCTGGGGGAGCCATATAGGAGGGAGTGCAGTGTCTGGGAGGAAGTTGTGACCTGGGGAAAAAGGGTTGCAAAGAGTTTGGGTGGTGACATGGGGCAGGTAGTTCGGGGGAGAGAGGAGGAAGGGTGCCCAAAAACAGGCTCTGGCTGGGAGGCACTAACCTAGGCAGCTTCCAGCCAGCAACTCTGCAGGAACCTGAGACAGGCTGTATGCCTGTGTGCTGGGCTTTTTCCATGTGGTTCTGCTCCAGCACTGGATGGGAGGAGGCTTCATTGGCTGCCCCTGCTTTTAGCAAAATTTCTCAGCTCTTATTAACCAGTAATTGGCCAATGGAAGCTGGGGGATTTTGCTAGGGGGCAGGGACAGAATACAAAGTTGTTTTTTTTCCTTCCTGCCCTGGCTGTATAGCCATTAGCAGCCTGCTGTTTAAAGTGGCTGCAGCTGTTCTGTGGTAAGGGTACCAATGTGGTGGCTGTGGTCTGGTTTCTGTGCTGCCTATTACATCAATATCCTCATTTAATATGAGGCACTCTAGTTCACCTATCATATTATTTGGACTTCTAGCATTTGTATATAAGCACTTTAAAAACATGCCACTTTTTAGCTGGCTGTCATGCTCTTGATACTTTGAAAACTACCATTAAAACACTTTCTCCCACCAGCAGCACATATCATGTAACAGAACTGCCATTATATATAGCTGTTATTAGCATGGTGAAACCTTTATGTTGGTGGTCCTACATCCTTTTGGAAAAGATATGGAACTGTTTCCCCATTTTTGGGTGGGGAAAATGGCCTTTAACAATGATCATTATAATGACTGAAGAATAAGCTTTCATAGAAAGAACCCTGTTTGGATCTCAAGAGGGAATTTTGATAGTACTGAAACCTACTGCAGCTTATGAAGACACAAGATAATTGTGTTACAAATATTACATTGTAAAAATGAACCATCAGGTGTAACTGAGTCACTAGGTCAGTGGTAAGTAAAAAGCCACTGTGGGAGATGATTAAGAAGTCTGTACTCCGTTTGTCATATGTGTGGTAAGAACAAGTCTCTTAGGCCTTACGGTTGTACTATGAAAGTGTAAAAGGACCACAAAACAAAGGATACATCACTTGGTATTAAATCAAATTATCTTCAGCCAAATAACTTTAACATCAGCTCTTAAAAGACTTCCTATGAAGTCCCTTCAAAGAACATTATGATGTATGCATGTAGGAAGTGTACACTTGAAATAGCTGCTAGAATCTCAGAGGGATATGTAACCTTTGTACATATTTTAATTAAAATGAAAATTGTGTTTGTGTGCCCTGGTTGTAGACTTTGCGCTTGCATGATCATGGAATTGTTCCTTAACTTTCTTGCAAAGAAAAATGGTACAGTAACTAAGCTCACAGTAATTAGAATAACAATACTTTCTATTTGAGATCTGCTTTGTGCAATACTAAACATTGTAGGATAGATTGTGAAGTCACAAAATCAATGTTTGTACTAGCATATCTGATGTATACCTCCATTTCATTGTCTGAGTTGTTCAGTTGGTATAAAATCTATCAGACAGATACACTGTGAAAGCAAGGGATACCACAAGAAATGAAGATGAGCTAAGGGAGCACTTCACCTTGATATTGTCTGTGTAAATAAAGCTCAGTTCAGTTGTATCCCTATGAGAGCTATCAGGAAGTAAATGTGAAATAATGATCCCAGTAGCTCATGGACCAATGCCCATGTCATAAAACTACCATAAAACTCCGTTAACATCCTTAATAAAAAGTATTGAGAGAGACTACTAAGTGCATACATATAAAAATGAACTTCCCTCAGGTGTCCTCATTCTGCCTGGGGCTGTTTGGAGGTTAGGGCACTTCACTTTCTAGGGCTGGCAATGTGCAATCTTTTGGCAACATTACAAAGGATGGAAACTAATGCCATTTGTTTTCAATATTTTCAAAAAAATATTTAGGAAACATCCAAGGGGACCGACAGACTTTCTAGGCCCCTCGGTAAGGGTGGAGGTGGCTCTATGCTCCCGGAAAGGACAGTGGCACCTGTAGCATGCTGCCCTGGTGTCCCCACCTCCCAGACAGCCCTGAGATCCACCCAGAGTTTGCCACATGGGGCTCCAGAGGTGGTTTAAAGGGCCCAATGCTCTAGCCACAGCCACTTCTGTGGTAGCCGCAGCAATGGCCAAGAGCCATGAGCCCTTTTGAATCACTAGGCTCTGGAACAACTGCCCTCTTTATCTCCCCCCCTCCCTTCGTCCCCATTGGTGAGCCTGTAAACAACATAAGTTAATACAATAAGGCTACATCTAGAGGCATGATTTTCCTGAAATGCTTTTAACGGAAAAGTTTTCCGTTAAAAGCATTTTCGGAACAGAGCGTGTAGCCAGACAGGAACTCCCCTTGTAACATCCATTTTTGCTTGCCTGGATATGCAGGCTCAGTGAATGGCTGTAAACAGAGATATGCCAATTGCTGACCAAGAGGCTGCCGAGGAGTACCCTTGACTAAAACCCATATTGATACGAACACACAGCCGTCCGCGGGGCAGAGGAATCTCCCGCCCAGCAAAGAATATCCGGCACTCCTAATTTAGCTATCTTCCTCTCTTACAAGTGTAAATTATTTGAAACTCCCTTGTAAGAACTGGAGCCACAAAACGGACCAGTACAATCTGGCATCTTAAGATAAGAAAGAGGATACGGGCCCCCAGGGGTATAAAGATGGGTCCAGCAGCACATTTACTCTGAGTGTCAATTTACCATCTATCTGCTGGTCAGGTTAGGTGTTTGACCTCCAGAGGTTCCATGGGGACGCCCACCTCGTATCCGTCTTTCCTAGGAATTGAGGGACCGGCCCTGGCCTGACACGCTGGGACCGAGAGGCACAGAAGGGGGTAAAAATTGTACCTGGATGAGGTCCTTTGTCTTAAGATGGATGAGATGGGGGGAGGGTCTGTCTGGCTACAGGTACCAGATTTCTTAGGAGAGTTTGAGAGATGGCATTATAACAGAGGGTGATTTGCAGATTGCCATGAATGCAGTTTTTTATTTAAACTGTTTGGGTTATCTACACTATTAAATGCCATTTCTTTTCTGGGCATGACACAAAGCAACAGCCTTTACTTCGTCGTTGTTGTGCTTTCTTAGGGAAAAAGCAATGGATACCTTGATACAAGAAGTGAGTTGTAAAAGGGCCTACCTTTTACAATATGCCTGCAATGAAAGTAAAAGATGTGATTGTGGCATGAGTAGGCATGATAGCTTTAATTTAGCTAACGTGTAACTATTTCACTGTAGATATGCTAGCCTGGGCTTTGGCACAGGCTAGCAACCAAAGCACAAGTCTTCCAGGGACCTAGAGTAAAAAAGAGGGGTCACAAAAGAGAAGAGTGAGGGGGGATTTGATAGCAGCCTTCAACTACCTGAAGAGGGGTTCCACAGAGGATGGAGAGAGGCTGTTCTCAGTGGTGACAGATGGCAGAATGAGGAGCAATGGTCTCAAGTTGCTTGGGGTGGGGGTTTCTAGGTTGGATGTTAGGGGAAAAGGACTGGAATGGGTTGCCAAGAGAAGTGGTGGAATCTCCATCCCTAGAGAATTTTAAGTCCCAGCTTGACAAAATCCTCGCTGGGATGATTTAGTTGGGGCCTGCTTTGGACAGGGAGCTGGACTCAATGAGTTCCTGAGGTCTCTACCTGTGCTAGATAAATTAAAGCTAGCATGGGTAGGCATAGTTGTTCTACAGTCATGCCTCCACAGGAGCTACATCTACACTGCAGAATTCATTTGGCGCGATGTAGCACGCGCACACATGTAGGGCCCCTGGCATGGGTACACAGAGCAGTGTAGACAGTGAGGCACAGATTAAGCCAGTAAAGACAAACCTGAATAGTGCAACTATGTACCTACCCTACACCAGGGCTACTCAACTTTGGAAGCCCCTGGGACCACAGTGATACGCGCAAGCACATTCCAATGGCCACAACTGAAGTGTGGTTGCATAAATAGGCCAAATAGCTTCTTTCACACTGACCAGCATGAATACAAAGATTAATGCAAAAGTACACAACACACAGGCCCCATTTGTCAGTTCTGCTGGTACTAATAAAATGCAATAGTTACCCAATTTCCACCCATATGACAGCACTTTTAATGAGCAATGCCAGTCCAGAAATTTAACTACTAAAACGCATCTCAGCAGAAGACCATTCTATTGACTATTTTTTTGTTTGGGCCACGTGGGCCTGCGTAAACTCAAACTGCACCGTGGGCCGCAAGGAAACAGGCTGCAGGACACATGCGGCCCGCGGACCATGTGTTGAGTAGCCCAAGCCCTACACATTCCCTGCTGGCCTGTCAATACTGCTGTTGTACCCATGTAGGGTCCCAATGCCTTCCACTGCAGAAGCCTTCCCCCTTTTCAGGAAAAAGACTCAAGTAGTGGAGAAAAGATTGTGCACACCGCTTTAGTTAACATTGCATCAGCATTTTCATTATAATCCTATGCTTTTTTGAGGGTTAACTCTGTGCCCCAGGCTATTTCTTGGCATACTAAGCATCAGCCTGAACCAGGATTTTTTTTTTTCAGATATTGCATCACGTTTGAAAGAAGTTAGTGAGACAGTGTGCTTTAGTAGCAGAAACCCCAGAACAGAGGCCATCCTAATGGTGGAGTCACTACTGATTCAGTTTTCTTATAAACAGAATTATTGAATACTTGTTAGGAGGAGCACACAATTAATTGATTTGAGACTGTGGGTTACAGAATTGATGGGAGACTGGAGAAATTCAAGTAATTGACATGGGGCCAGGTGATGCTGCATTAATTATGCTGGAGTGCTAGAGGTGCATTATTAATTGATGTGTGGCTGAGGGAAAATGAGAATATGGGGCTGGAGGTTCACAGAATTAACTAATTGGTCTTTTAGGAGAAGCTGGATTCCTTTGTACCAGCTGTACTTCATGTGAATTTGTGGGTTTTATGCCAATGTCTGCAATTTTATGCAAACCAAATCTACTGATTTTTGTCATAAGATGTTGACAGGTATAACTTTGATGGTATAAAGGTCTATATAAAAACTGTAACCATTCTTTCACGTGCAAGTAGCAGCAACAAGAGCCTGTATCAATCTGTCTAGGGTCTTTTTCTAAAATATATGGAACTAGAGCTGAAGCCTCCATCCAGAGCCATACCCCTGTGGTTGTCTCTGGAAAATTAAACCAAAACATTTCTGTCCCCTTAGCAGATGAGTTTATTTCCAACCATAAACAGAGAACACACGTTTCCTTTTATCTGGGGAGAAAGGAAGGAAACAATCAAAATAAACATAACCATGTAATTATAACAGAAAATAAGAAACCCAAATCAGAAATTTAGTCAACCCCACTATTCCAAATATTAATTGTCCTACAGCTTCTGCCAACCTGTAAAGACAGCTCAGAAGTACTGCTGTCTGTCAGGCTGCTGCGGGGTGAGCCAAATGTCACTACTGATCCCATCAAACTTTGCCGTGACATCAGCTCTACTCCACCCCCAATCTGGCAGGGCCTCAGTTCAAAGTCAGTTGTGCACTGTGACTTCCATTCCCCACAGGGTACGAAATCTGTAGGTAGAGAACCCTGAGCAAGACAGAACCCTTGGACAGAGGCCCCTGCAAGGACAGAGCTTTCTCTTACGGCTTCCTTTATTGAACTTGGATTTTGTTACCAAACCAAATCCCACTAACTGTACATTCAAGGTGACCCACTCGCTCCAGGGAGCATTCTACACAATCCCTGTGCCCTTTCATGAGCACAGTAATTATAATAGCCTATTATTCTTTTTGCAATCAAAACAAACATTCCAACCAAACGAAGAAAACTCAGTAGGTGAAATTATAGGTACACAACATTATAACATATGCAAATTAAGATAGCCAGACCCGACTTTTCCCCTTCCGCTCTATGCAGAGAATTCCATATCTCTAAGGGATGTCTGTATATCAAAAGTGTGAATCCAGTTAGTAGAGAGTGCAGTGCAAGCTTCAGGGTGAGCTAGTGAGCCAAACCTGTTGTGCTGAGCTGGTACTATCTGCATTGTCTTCACTGTGTAGACAAATCCTACATTCCTTAGGCCTTGGGACTTATAGTGCCAAAGACCAGTCTGGACTCAGTGAAAAGGTGCAATTTCCAGTGATTCAGTTTCTCTGTATAGACAGTATTGTGGCGTGTTTCAGGGCGTGATGGGGGAGGGGAATTGAGGGTCAGAGATCCTGGGCTTATAAATCAGGGTTTAAGAAAGAGTTCAGTGCTGTGTAAGTGAAAGGGATGGAAACTGTCTGAGGACAAAAAGCTCTTGACTCCTCTAACTTGAGCCAGGGGTCAGTCTTAAGCTCAGAGGAAGCAGAAACATAGCTTAGAACCATTTTTACCTCACATGCCTCAGATGAGCCAAATGCCTCCGGGGATCAACTCTCAGTGAATTCTTGTTTCAAAGTCTTGTTTTAATTTAGTGATTATGTCTGATTTCATTGTGGTTGCATCTTGTAGTGTAAAAACCTTTTCATCTACATTAAACTAACTCAGGTTCATTTCTTTTAATTCGTTTTA
This sequence comes from Pelodiscus sinensis, assembly GCF_052426305.1. NCBI lineage: Eukaryota > Metazoa > Chordata > Testudines > Trionychidae > Pelodiscus > Pelodiscus sinensis. The sequence goes on from NC_143052.1 coordinate 186,739,475, forward strand.
TCAGCAGCTGCAATTATTTCTCTTCATAGAGATTCATTGCCTTCTGTTATCAAATCTAAGACCTTGTGCAGTCAAGCATTCATCAGGCATGAAGAGCACTGCTTATAAATGGTGTCAGCTCTTGAGCAGAGGAGAATTCATTTTAGAAGACAGGTGAATAAATAGGTTCTGTTTACTTTCTGACATTTTACTTCCCCAGGGCAATGATACCAGCCAGTCCACCTGGAAAACACACAAATGCACTCACCCTTTATTTTAAAAGAAATTTACTGGAAAAAAAACTAAGCAGAACAGAGAAGCAGAAATAAAAACCAGCATAAGCTCCCTCTCCACTACAAAATGTGTTTTTCATGCTAAAATTATTGAGAATTTTCTGACTAACCAGGCTACATGTTATGGCAGCATAAACTGGATAGAAAAGAAAAATGAGTCTCACAGCAAGCTGTCTGGTTGTACAGTTCAGTCATCGTTTGACCTTGGCTATCTGTCTAGCTATTTATCTGGCTCTCATCACTGTAATGTGTGAGTACCATCCAAGTATACAAAAACAGAAATTTCAGAGCCCCATCTCTTTAGATTCAAGGCCTCATTTCATGCTGTTCCCAAGACTTCCATCTCTCTGTGGTTCCATGAATGTATGTTTCTTTTGCTTGGCAGTTCTTACACTCTGCCCTTCAGCTATACATCCCTCCCCTCTAGTCCCCTCATCCACTCAGTAAGAGTCCCAATTTCATTGCTTGTTAATTACCTTCTTCAGATGCTCAGTGATTCTGTGATGCTTTACAGAACTCATGTTCCTTGCACTTATTAATAATACCAAGGGAGAATTTCACGAACTCCTTAGTTTCTTTAGTTGCTATTGAAATATTTTAGAACGTCTGCTTTGTAGCCTCTAGGACATTATTTTCCATTTAGCAGTCTCCTTTGGAAGGAACACAACTCTTGATTTTTTTTTTTCAAATAGAATATAAAGGGAAGGAAAGTGGCACATTTGGTTAAATTATAGGCATTTCACTTGTCTCAGCCTGAAATGCCTAAAGGACCAGGTGAAAATTAGTTTAGTGACCTCATCCTTTCTTGCTTGTGCCTACATTATAAAAAGCACTGTCCAGTTTTATAAGAACATAAGAATGGCCATACCGGTTCAGACCAAAGGTCCATCCAGCCCTGTACCCTGTCTGCCAACAGTGACCAATGCCACATGTCACAGAGGGAGTGAATCAAACAGGTAATGATCAAGCCATCTCTCTCCTGCCATCCATCTCAGCCCTCTGACAAACAGAGGCTAGGGACACCATTCCTTACCCATACTGGCTAATAGCCATTTATGGACCTAACCTCCATGAATTTATCTAGTTCTCTTTTAAACCCTGTTATAGTCCTAGTCTTCACAGCCTCCTCAGGCAAGGAGTTCCACAGATTGACTATGCGCTGTGTGAAGAAGAACTTCCTTTTATTTGTTTTAAACCTGCTGCCCATTTGTTTCATTTGGTGGCCCCTCATTCTTATATTATAGGAACAAGTAAATAACTTTTCCTTATTTATTTTCTCCACACCATTGATGATTTTATAGACCTCTATCATATCCCCTCTTAGTCTCCTCTTTTCCAAGCTGAAAAGGGATTTCGCAAGATCCCTTCCAGACTTATATTTCTAAGGGTATGTCTAGACAGCAGGGCTATTTTGGGATACCAGAATATTTTTCAAAATAACATGCGCTATTCCAGCATTCTTGTAACCCTCATTCTATGAGTGTTAAAAGAAGTCTCAAAATAGTGCATTTTTTCAGAATTTGTCACTGTGTAGACCCTCCCTACTAAGTAGAGGACCTACAGCTTTATTTGATTTTAGCTTTTTAGAAGTTTTACATTTTTTTAAAAAGATGAGTATAGTGCCCATGGAAGGAAAGGACACACAGAATGTGTTCATAGATGGGAGAACAGTCACATGTATACCATCTAATATGGGCCAGTACGGAAAGGAAAGGAAAGGAAAGGAAAGGAAAGGAAAGGAAAGGAAAGGAAAGGAAAGGAAAGGAAAGGAAGAGCCTTGACTAAAAACATTCTCCCCATCATAGAAATCATTCCATGTGATGATATCAGATTGAAGATAGGAGATTCTTAAAGATATGTGGCTCTTTTTTAATGCTTTGGAAACACAAGTGGGCTTTAGGTAGAGGTAGAGTTCTGACTGACCTACTGTTTGAATCATCTCTACCTTTTGCATCTTAATTTACCACATGCTATCAGGTTGACTTTGTTTTACCTTGTCTCTCACCTAGAGATCCAGCGCTCCCATAGTTCACAATTCCTGGTTCTAGCCCCATAGCTGAGCCATTGGACCTGCAGCAAGGTGTTCAGTGTTGGCAGGGAAGAAGCTCGTGTGCAAACCCAAGCTGAACCTATTCCTCTTTTGCCCAAATCTTGCAGACGTTCAGACGTATTCTTGGTCAGTGCTTTCCTCCCATGCAGACAAGGTGGTCTGAGTCTGTGGCCCACTTCCCTGTGCAGGGACAGAAACCCTATGATGATGATAAAGAACAACATTCATGTGTTCTTTATGAAATACAACTGGCTCATACATCTCCTTAGCAGTAGTGCCTCTTAGCTATTGACTCCTTGCAGTTCTGCATATTCTCTTCTATTCTAGCAGCATTTTATCTGGTGGATGATTCAGTGATGTGAGACTCCCCTGAACTCAGCATTAGTTTTGTCAAATCCCTTATCCACTGTGAAAACAGACAAGCATTTTATTGAAACAATAAAGCCGTTATGTCAACACAATTAATCCTGTTCACTGACTCAAAAATTCTGCTGAGGAACAAAAGGCATTGGTCTAATATCTTTATCTATTTGGCAAAATCCAAATGAGCATCAATGCTGTATGTTTAACCCATGGAGATCTTTCATGCCAACATACACTTGGCAACGTTAAGAGAGATTTTTCAACAAAATGATCTAGTCACTTTGGGTATGTCTACACTTTGCACCCTCTTTTGAGATATACAAATGAAGACATTCAAAATTGCAAATGAAGCCAGGATTTAAATAGCCCACACTTCATTTGCATATCCACATTATGGTGCTATTTCGAAATAAGATACTGTTGAGACGCAGTTATTTCAAGAGAAAACCCTTCTTCCAAAATAATTGGTAAACCTCATTGTGTGAGGAATAAAGGTTATTTCGAGAGAAAGGTTTTCTCTCGAAATAACTGCATCTTAACCGCATCTGTTATTTCAAAATAGTGCTATTTCAAATGCCATAATGCAAATATGCAAATGAAGTGTGGGATAGTTAAATCCTGGCTTCATTTGCATCCCTCTCTCGAAAGAGGGTGTAAGTGTAGACATACCCTAGTTAATGCAGAATCTAGTGAATGCAGCACCTGATCTGAAGACCTAGGTTCTTTTCCTTATTGTGCCAGGAAAGTGCTTTGTGACTTGAGACAAATCACTCTGCCTTTCCCCTTTGTTTACCTTGCCTATTTGGATTGTGAGCTTGATGGTGAACTGTCTCTCACTATGTGTTTGTATAGTACCTAGCACACACTTTGGGTCAGGGACTATCTTTTGTTATGTATTACTACAATGCCAAAAAAAAGGGTTCTGGTTCCTTATTGGGTAGGTACTCTAAGTGCTATTACAATGCAAATAACTAATAATCATTATAGATCCTGCTCTTGGTTAGGACTTGTAAATGCTATTATAATGCCAATAAGAAATAATATTTTAAATGTTTTGGTATAAATAAGGGGGTTGGTAGCTCAATGCTGCCTTATGAGGCATGTTATCCATGTCTCATATATATTTAAAGAAACAAGTAGCACATTTTGCAGTCCATGTAATTACATTTCTTTTTTCATATGTATATTTTTCAGAATACTGAAAAGTCAGTGGTTCAAATCATAACATAACAGGGAAAGTGAAAAATTGTTCATTCCAGGAGTACCTATGGCCCACTTAAGCACTTAACTACGGAGAGCATATATTCAGGTGTGTGCCCTCTCCCTTGTGAATTTTGCCCAAAATTTCACAGATGGCACCATTCAGTCATACTTCAGTGAGTGGTGTTGTGACAGAGCTTTCTAATTCAGGGAAAAAAAGATAGCCAGACTTTCCATTACAAAAGTTTCAAAATGGACAAATGGGTTATTAAAGTCAGCCTCTGAACTCTATAGGCAGCTAAGTAAATAGCTTGGTTTTCAAAGGTGAAGAGTTTTTGGAAAATGAAACTTTTGCATCTTTTGAATAAGTACTTGATGCAATTTTAAATGGCTTTGCACCCAAGAGTCAAAAGCTTTTAATTGTGCAGGAGACCTTCACAATTCATGGAAGCGCTATTTATGGTTCCACATATTCATGGGTCTCCTAGCCTGGCCTGGGGAGAAGCAGGGGTCAGGAACTGCAGGGAACTCACCATGGCCCCCTGCCCTCACACGAGTACCCCGCAACTGCCTAGAGTCACGGTGAGTTCCCTGTGGCTCCCAGCCCTGTCATGAGTTCAGGAGCTGTAGAGAGCTCACCACAGGGGCTCTGAGTAGTCACAAATTTCACCATTCATAGTGGACATGGGAAGACATCCACCACAAATGGCCAGGGTTTCCTGTGCATCTCGTTCCGGAACTGGGTTTTTTTTTTTCTGATTTGTTCCTGTTACTTTTTTTATAATTTCAACTGATAATATTGATTTATACTAAGCATTATTTTCCATTTTCATCAGTTTTAAATGTTCATAATTGTGCAAAATGATGGGGTTTAAGAATTTTTCCTCAATTTTTATCTTTTACGTTTTCAGTTGCAGGAAATTATGGGGAAGCCAGTAATTACTTAAGGACAACAGATGTTGAGAGTCAAAAGATTAAAGCTTTGTAAACTTAAAATAAAGACTCAACATCAAACTATACAAAGTAAATATCCTTGAATCAAACTTTAATAAGCGCTCATGAAGCATTTTTCTCACTTTGCTTACCTGAAAATTTCAATAATCATCAGGGAAAATATTTTTCATCAGTTTGTGTGTGTACAGTCAAATCATTGTTTATCCATATTTACCAATAAAGTGTAATCCTTTCACACCTACTTTGTTTGCTTTGCTAAAAGAATGTGTACCCAATCAGAATATTGCTGGCTTAAGATAAATTCAAAGTATACAGGACATACTGTTAATTAAGTGTGTTAGATCTGGTGTTCACTTGATGAAAAGATAATAGTCAGGACAAAATAGCAATTTAGGTTCTTTTTTCCCTGAAGGCACAAGCTCCCTCAACTATGTGACAGATCACCATGGCCTTAAATTGAGCTGGCAATAAAATTGAGCTGTAGCTATTTTCTACACATAAGCTAAAGTTTCTGTATAAAGAGAGAAAAGACAGCAGCTGGGGATAAGGGCAAAATGTAATTACTTTTACTAGCAATTACATATTTCCATAGAAAGATAGCCCCCATGTCTAGGGCCCTACCAAATTCATGTCCAGGAAAAATGTATCACAGACCATGAAATCTGGTCTCCTCCACCTAGTCTCTGAGGTGCTTTTACCCTGTAATATGATTTCATAGGGGAGCCGAGAGTTTCTCAAATTGCAGGTCCTACCTCAGAAAGGAGTTTCAGGGGGCTCACAAGGTTATTTTAGGGAGAAGGGTTGCACTATTGCCACCCTTACTTCTGTGCTACCTTCAGAGCTGGGCAGCTGGAAAGCAGCATCTGTTTGGCTGGGCACCCAGCTCTGAAGGCAGTGCCCTGCCAGTAGCAACACATAGTAAAGGTGGTAATAACATACCATGCCACCCTTACTTCTACCTGCCTTAAGCATTGGATGGCCAGAGAGTGGTAGCTACTGACTGAGGGCCAAGCTCTACAGGCAGCAGCACAGAAATAAGGGTGGCAATATCATACCATGGCATTCTTGCTGCTTTGCAGATGTTAGAGGTGGCTCTGCCTTCTGAGCTGGGCTCCCAACCAGCAGCATCCATTCTCCGGACGTCCAGCTCTGAAGGCAACACTGCCATCTGAAGCAGCACTCAGGAGTAGCAGTATCCCTACCCCCCGCAATAACCTTGTGACACCCCCCCCCCCTCCACACAGAACCTCTACAATATCAACACCATGACATTTCAGATTTAAATAGCGGAAATCATGAAATATACTATTATAAAAATCTTATGATTGTGAAATTGCTGCAGTTTCGCTGAGTTCAGAGCTGAGGATGTGACCCATGGCTCTTACCTTCCAACTCAAGTCATTTTTGTTGCTCTTCTCTGAACTCCTTCCCTCTCCGATGGGTCTGCATCATTCAGAGCTGACTACAGTGTTCATGGAGAGATTGAGGCTTTCATCAAAGCAGACCCACAGATAGAGGGAACAAAGGGGGGAGTCTTGCAAGAGTCTGGTGGTTAAAAGGGGGGCCCAGGGCTCCAGCTGCCACCACAGGAGCAGTGACAGAGGCCAGAGCTCTGGGCCCCTTTGATTTGCCCCAGAACACTGCATCTCCCAGCTACAAGGCAGTCCAAGTGGCATTTATGGCTGGCTGCCAGGCCCTGCCCCTTCCACCTGAGGCTGTGCACCTTCAAGGGTGGGAGCTGGGCTCCCTCACACACAAGCCTTGCCCCAGGCCGTGGTACCCATTAGCCCTACTGCATCAGAGAACAGACTTTCAAAGTATTCCCTTCCCTGCTTTTTTATCAGTAGCCACTAAATCAATGTCTTACTTTAGAATAGTCCTAATTTCTTTATTAGTTTAAAGAAAAGCAGCTCAGTGTCTCATCTTTAGTTATCCTTAGCATCATGCCCTTCCTCATTGCATACAGCTTTGCTCTTTCATTACTACTAATTTTTGCTCCTGATATCTCTCTATATATACCCCAAAAAATTCCTGCAGAACGAGGGTGACATCATCACATCATTCTGCATTCCATCTGCCTCCTTCCTCCCCTTTCGCCAGTGCTCAGGAGCTGGGGCTGCCACTCTAGCTTCCCTCTTTCCCTCTCCCTGATGTTTGGGGGTAGGGAGACAGGGCTGCCGCACTGCAGCCTCGGCCTACCAGTGTCTGGAGGGAACGAGCCAGTGCTGGCCCCATCTCGGGGTGGCCAGGGTGAGGGGGAGAGCTGGGACTGGGCCAGCCTCAGCCTGATGGCTGGGGGGAGGGAGAAGGCCAGGACTGCCACATCTCAGCCTGGCTTTCCCTGGAGGCCGGGGCAAGAGCCAGGGCTGCCTAACTTCAGAGAGAGGGGGATTAGCAAGAATAGTGAGCACAGGGCACATACCCCTAGTACCTTATTTTCATGATACCTGTTCAGTAGCATCAATGTCATTTTCCTTTTCTGCTGCCCTCATCTTTTCCCTCAAATAATTTAGGGTATGTCTACACTACCACCCTAGTTCGAACTAGGGTGGTAATGTAGGCAACCGGAGTTGCAAATGAAGCCCGGGATTTGAATTTCCCGGGCTTCATTTGCATATTGCCGGGCGCCGCCATTTTTAAATGTCCACTAGTGCGGACTCCGTGCCCTGCGGCTACCCGTGGCATGGACTAGGTAGTTCGGATTAGGCTTCCTATTCCGAACTACCGTTACTCCTCCTTCCATGAGGGAGATTCAAATCCCGGGCTTCATTTGCAACTCCGGTTGCCTACATTACCACCCTAGTTCGAACTAGGGTGGTACTGTAGACATACCCTTAGAGTGTTCTTCTCAGCTTCCTCCCCCTTCATTAACTGTAGATGTCATTTTTATTTTAAATCTCTCAATAATATTTTAGGGATTTCTAATGTGCCCGCTGCTGTTAATTTTTATGGATTGTGTAGCAATTTTCAAAGCAAACTGACCCAACAATACTAGGGCTTATGTGCCCAGACAAGAAGCTATCACACAGTTTGAGTATAACTCAGGGGTGAGAATCCCACCTAAAATGTTCTTGCCTAAATAAAAAACAGAGATTTGTAATTAGTACATAATTTAGTAGAATAATGGTTTTCAAAGCAATACAATGCATTGCAGAGCTTCAAAAGTAAAACAACTTGGAAACTAATTAAAGGGATATTTTCAAGATTTTAGGTACAAAATCTGCTCTTCCTTTATGGTAAAATAGTTCTTATTTGCCTTGGTAAAATGCCATGACATTGATGGGAGATAAAGCATTGTGCACGTGCATTGTATTAATACACAAGAGAGGAAGGATGGCTAAGGTGTTGGGACTGGAAACCAGAAGCTTTGATTTCACAGCCTGGCTTCCAAGGCCAAATTACTGAAATCAATGGGGCTATGCTGATATCCAAAAGCTGAAAATGTAGCCATGGGTCCCTCGCTAGTCTCTCCTACGTGTCACCATTTCCTGAAATCCTGGCCAAATTCTGTTTTTGGTCTCTAGCAAACTCATAAAACATATTACCTGATATTAACAGCAAAATCTTCAAGTAAAATGTCCAGTGGTTTCAAGGATGGAGTAAACCCAGCAGGATCAATCCCTTTGTGACTCGTGGTTGAAAGGCAAGGATGATACTAACCTCTGTAATACCCCTTTAGCCATTAATCAAAGGGTCTTAATCCCCACTGTACAGAAATGAATCTGAATCTATCCCTGGAAATTACTGTTTCTTGTTGAATGACGTCAAATGCAAATACCCCTCTTCCTTATTCCTCAGCCCTCCCATGTCACACTGATAGTTCTTCTGTATCTATGCATACAGATTTATGCCAATAAGGAACAGTGTGTTTAATTGGCTAACAAAGCAAACAGAGTATCTGTTTAAATTGTCATCAAAGTAGTAAATTCTATTCTTTTTAAAAAAGAGGGAATTTGGAACTAAGCCATTGTGCTTTGTGCAGATGTGTTTCTAAGGGAACAGTGACATCTTGTGGCTGGAGAAAAGAAATGTTTTCTCAGTGTAGGCCACAAGTATTGTGTAAACGCCTCTCTCCCCACTGGGTAGGTGCTGTATACTGCATGAATTTCTAATGCTGCTTCTGCACCAGTGGGACTGGTGGAGAGGTTGGATGGGTATGCCAGTGGCAATGCACTTGATAAAATACTTTCATATCAATCTTTGCATAGACTGATAGAATCATAGAACACTAGAACTGGACAGGACCTCGAGAGGTCATTGAGTCCAGTCCCCTGCCCTCATGCAGGACCAAGCACCATCTAGATCACCCCTGAAAGGTGTCTGTCTAATCTGCTCTTAAATATCTCCAGTGATGGAGATTCAACAACTCCCCTAGGCAATTTATTCCAGTGTTTAACCACCCAGACAGGTAGGACTTTTTCCTAATGTCCAACATAAACCTCCCTTGCTGCAGTTTAAGCCCATTGCTTCTTGTCCTATCCTCAGAGGCCACGGAGAACAATTCCCTCCCCCACCCCCCATGACACCCTTTTAGATACTTGAAAACTGCTATCATGTCCCCTCTTAGTCTTCTCTTTTCCAAACTAAACAAGCCCAATTCCTTCAGCCTTGCCTCATAGCTCATGTTTTCTAGACCTTTAATCATTTTTGTTGTTCTTCTCTGGACCCTCTCAAATTTCTCCAAATCTTTCTTAAAATATGATGCCCAGAACTGGACACAATGCTCCATTTGAGGCCTAATCAGTACAGAGTAGAGCGGAAGAAAGACTTCTTGGCTACGTTTAAAGTTTTCCATTAAAAGCATTTTCGGAAAAGCGCGTCTAGATTGGCATGACACTTTTCCACAAAAACACCTTTTGCAGAAAAGCATCCGTGGCCAATCTAGACGCGCTTTTCCGAAAAAAAGCCCCGATCGCCATTTTCGCGATTGGGGCTTTTTTGCAGAAAAGACTACTGTGCTGTCTACACTGGCCCTTTTGCGCAAAAGTTTTTCGGAAAAAGACTTTTGCCCAAACGGGAGCAGCATAGTATTTCCACAAAAGCACTGATAATCTTACGTGAGATCGTTAGTGCTTTTGCGGAAATTCAAGCGGCCAGTGTAGACAGATGGCAAGTTTTTCCGCAAAAGCAGATGATTTTGCGGAAAAACTTGCCAGTCTAGACACAGCCCTTGTGTCTTGCTCACAGAAACATAGTAATGTTATGGAAGCAGGGTGTGAATCAACTCATCCACGACATACAGTGATGCCCTGAGGGGAAGGAGGGCAAGAGGGGGAGTCTTCAGGAGCAGCCTGTGTTTCCACAGACAGATATACTATGCCTACATGCCCAGCAGATGGAACTGCTTTGCTAAAATGATCAATTTTGGATGCTTTGGTGGATGGTTACAAATCTCATTAGTATTTGAATGCAGGGGAATGAAATTTATTGTCTGAGTAAAGGGCAGTGGAACCATGCTTAGCATGCCCTGATTGAGCCAGTCATCCAAAAATTAACCTCACTTACTAAGTGGGATGTAGGAATGCCAAGTCCAATTGCAGATGAGTGTAGGTGGGGATAGGTGTTCTTACCTTGTGGGTGTATGATGCCTAAAGAGTTGTAGACACCCTTTGGCCTGTCTCTCTCCACTGTTTAATGGCAGAACTGAATTGAACTCAATTAAGCGTCTGTTTCCTGTTGGTGATTCCTAGAGCTCTTTACTGCTCAGCAACTCAAAGGACTAAGCCCTAAACTAGGCTTGGGCAAAATACGGCCTGCAGGCCAGATCCAGCCTGCCAAGCCACCGGATCCGGCCTGTGAAATGTTGCGGGGAGCCCCAAGCAGGCTTAGGGTTGACAGATGTCCAGTTTTGAGCTTTCTGTTCAGGGAACAAATTGAGAAAATATAAATGAGAAAATATAATTGTCCGGTATTTTCTAAATAAGATGTAATGTAGATTGTGATGTCATGTCAAGTGGATCCGATATTTTTGTTGACACCTGTCAGCCGACGGTCAGGGCAGTGAGTCCCTTATGACCGGCTGAAGTTCTTTTAAATTGTGCTTGGTTCTGTTACAGCAACTGAAGGAGTCAGGTTAAAGCTTGAACAGTTACTATTTTATTGTTACAGGGTAAACTTAGTTGTTAAATGCTACTGCTGTGTTACAGATAACACAGCCACTACAAAGGACAGGACAGAAATTACACTAATAAGTCACTTATAGGTACCATGAAACCCCTTTGGTTCTCTGAGCTCTTATTAAATGCATGAAAAATAGACACATAGCAGGTATAATTCTCACCTCTGCGTTCCAGACTTGGCGTGGCCAGTGTCTTTCTCTCAATCCCTCGGGAAGAAGTAGGCCTCGGGAGACAATCCATACCTGCCAGCAGGTGTAGATGATTGGAGCTCAAATGGGGTGGGCTACTAAACCCTCTTTATACCCCTTGGGTCATGTAGGCTTCTTCCTTGTCTCAAGTGGCCAATTAGGAAAAATGTCTTTGAACACTAAGTTTCCCACGAAGGGTGCAAAGCATAATTCACACCTGGGAAAATGCAGACAATGGGCACCTCTGGTATGTGATGGGCGAAGATTCCTCTTCCGGGACAGTGCAGGCGTGTCAACTACTGGTACTAGCCATCAGGGCGACGGGAGGCCCCGGGTCGTCAGCTAGCCCATTTACTGTCTGGTTTCTGTTTATGGTAGAGTCAGGGACAGGCAGCACACCTGCGTTCCCAGGGCATCAAAGGCTGACTGCCTTTCTCTTGTTCTCTGGGGGGGGGGGGAACAAGATGGGGTTCGTGTCTGGCTACAACACCGTCTGGCAATCCTACGCAGGGAGGCTGATTTAGGAATGGGCTGCTGGCTGGTAGTCTCCTGGCCAGAGCTTGTCTTCGGCACCCCAGCCCTTCCCTTCTTCAACCCTCTGCCCCCACTTCTGCCCCTCTACTCCACATACCCAAATCCTCTGCCCCCTGCTGTATCCATACACCCTCCCAGATCCAGAACCCAGTCCTCTGCCCCAGATCACAGTCCCCTCCTGCCCTAGCTCACAACCCAAACCCCTACACCCCCTCCTGTACCCCAATTCCCTGCCCTAGGGTCACAATCCAACCCCCTGCATCCCAGTCCAGTGTCCCATGCCACAACTGCCTCCTTCACCCAAACTTCCTCCCTTACCCCAGGCTCCCTTCTGCACCCAACCTCCATCCCAGACCCTGCACCTCCTCCATTAATATCGTGGAAGAGTGCAGCCCTCAACCATTTTCCAAATTCTTGGAGTGGTCCCACATAAAGTATTGCCCAACCCTGGCCTACACCTCTTGTGGGAGCAGTGAAAGGCAGCACAAAAGCAGCACTGGCAGAGAGGTTCCACACGACCTGCTGAAGTCACTGATGAGGTGACAGCAGAGAGATGGTGTCCAGCAGCACCTGTAGAAAGTGATGGCAGAGGGACAGCGATAGCACAGGCATGGCAACGATCAGACGCAATTGCACAGATGGAAATAGCAGAGGCATTACTCAATGTTGCCCCTCTACTCACTGGCGTAAGAGGCAGGCAATCTCCCTTCAGTGAATGCACATCTGCACTCTGGGTCAGCCAAGGACTGCCAACTGTGAGTGGGGTGCAGCAGAGGGAGAGGGGAGCGGCGTGTTTATGGTCACTTTTGTCAGACTTCCACGTTGCAAGTTGAGAAACTGAGGCAACGGATACTGTTCAACACAAGTGTGTGTTGGGTGTTTGACTGTGGGCACGTGCTTTTGAATTATGGTTGTGAAGTTTTCCCAAATTAATGTTGGTTCCATTTTTCCTTCTGATGAAAGTTTTGTTTTATTGTAGACAGACTTGGTGCTTGTGAGAGAAGTATTACCTCTTAGAGGCACACAAATGTTGTGCTCAATTTTCCCAGATTACTGAGTGGGGGCTCATACCATTGCAATTTTCGATTAAGAGAAATCCCTAGGGCGGGGTTTTCAGACTTCATTGCATTGCGACCCCCTTCTGACAACAGAAATTACTACACAACCCCGGGGTGGGGAGGGGGGAAGCTAGGTAATGGGGGGCAAAGCCAAAGTCTGTTGCCTCAGGTGGGAATGCCAGAGTCCAAAGGGCTTCAGATCCAGCAGTGGGCTTGTAACTTGAGCACTGTTGCCCAGAGCTGATGCCTGGGAGGAGCCCCAGGCAGTGTGGCACAGGCTTCAGCTCTGGCTCCTAGCCCCAGCAAGTTTAAGCCAGGCCCGATGACCCCATTAAGGTAGGATCATGACCTACTTTGGGGTCCCAGCTCACGCTTTGAGAGCCACTGCCCTAGACATTGAACCTGGCCTTCGTTGCTGCCAACTCCATGTGGCAGAAGGGCTACAGCAGGACGCTCAAACTCTCAGCCCCCGGGCCATCTACAGGCTGGAGCCTATTTGCATTCTGGCCTGAGAAACTTGGTGGCCCGGGAGGGGTGTGTCCAAGCCCATCTCTCAAGCTCTGCCCCTTCCCGATAACCCCACCTTTTCCTCCCCATGGCACTCCCTCCCCCGAGGGACCTCTGCATTCCTCACAGTGGCAGCAGCTGCAAGGAAGCAGAGTGCATTTCAGACACAAACCCTTTGCCACCGAGTTTCCTGTGCCCAATTGAGATTATGCTCTGGCTGGTTGATGGACCTATCTCTGTGTGGTGAATGGCCACTAATGGTGAGGTGGGAGACTATTAGCATTAGTGATTGAAAGATCTTAGAACTGGAAAGTGCCAGTTGGGTCATCCATGAACCCCATACATTGCTGTGTCTGCAGAATTGCCACTTTGTGTGCTAGTCTTCCTTTCAATAAGTCAGTAGCTGCTGAATCCACTGTTTCTTTTGGCCAGTTACTATGTTTCCTTGCACAGATATGTCTATATCAGAAGATAGACTCCTAGGGCTGGAAGAGACCTCAGGAGGTTATCGAGTCCAGCCCCCTACCCAAAGCAGGGCCAATCCCAACTAAATCATCCCAGCCAGGGCTTTGTCAAGCCAAGACTTGAGGTTTAAGTCCCACAATTTGTTTTGGGCTCAATGCTAAGATGTATATTGCTGGGAAGTAAAGGGTCTGAGGAGAAGGGGCTTCTGAAGAGAGAAGATACTAAAAAGAGGTAACTTCTGTCTCTGTCTACTACCTTGACAGAGATAGGAGAGAGCACATGAGCACTCTAGAGAAATATAGAGGGAAAATGCAGTTGTCATGTCCAGAAGTCAATATCACTTTGATAAAAACAAGTTCTAGCATCCAAAACTGCACATATGGGCTACCTCTGTATAATATGTACCATAGTCATCTTTTTAATGCATAAACTATTGTTACAAGATGCTTTGAGCATCTCAGGCATGATGTGCAATAGATAACCAAGCTCTGAGTGAGAGCATGTTCATTCTTGGGAACAAAGAAAGTTGGCTTCCTGTATCACATATTTGTTCGGCTGCATTGGCAAGAGTTGCAAAGCTTTCAGCATGACTAGAGAAATAAGATCTTTCCCCCATTAGGCTCAGAGAGATTGCTGTGGGATGTGAATACGGGCTGCATTTCTGAAATGGTTTGAGTGCTTGATTCACCATTGTTTTACTCCATTTTATGCTGGTGAAACCTCTTTGATTTTAGTGGCATACTGATGAATAGTGCAGCGGTGAATCCAGCCTTACAGAACCCTCATGGCTTTTTGTATGAAGTGTAAAGCAGGCAACATGAGCACTTAAGAACATAAGAATGGACATACTGTCAGATCAAAGGTCCATCTAGCCTTTTATCCTGTCTGCCGACAGTGGCCAGTGCCAGGTGCCCCAGAGAGGGTGGACCGAAGACAATGATCAAGCAATTTGTCTCCTGCCATCCTTCTCCAGCCTTTGACAAACAGAGGCCAGGGACACCATTTCTATCCCCTGGCTAATAGCCTTTTATGGACCTAACCTCTATGAATTTATCTAGCTCTTTTTTAAACTCTCTTATAGTCCTAGACTTCCCATAAGGACCAGCCACCAGAGTCCTGAAAAACAAAAGCATGAAACTGATGGAGTTGGAGATGAGTCCAACTCCATCCTTGTCCGGATTAGGGGAGACAGATTAGATTTCAGCATTTAATGGTATTTGTGGAAGAGGGATTTCATTACACTCTAGGGCCAAGTATGCCTTTCCTTTAGAGATAAATCTAAGCTACAAATTATAAATCTGCATAATGAACTCTCAACATTGCGGAACGTTTTTCATGTTCCCCTTCACACTCCAACCCATCTCTCCTTTCAGGTACAGTTTAGTGCAAGTTTAATATTCTATTCAGATATTTCTGCAGCTATTTGATTCTTGGTTTCTGGTTTTGCTCTGGTTCTTACAGCATTAAGAGAGATTCATTTTAGGCCTTCTTGCTCTTTAGTTTTCATATGTGATTTCTAATAATTTCTCACTTCCTCAGGGCACCTATTTCATTCTGAACAATTTCTCCCTCTGAATAGCTTATTTGGCTATTGTAATAAGGCTTTGCTGTATATGGCTCATCAGCTGATTGCATAATGCAGTGCAGGGTATCAAAATCAGAACCTTGGGTTTAGCACAATTCTAATGTTGAGGTAAGGAAGATCCTCTTTTCAGTTGTACTGGTGCTTATATCGTCACACCTCCAATGGCTAGAGGGCAAGGCCATGGAAAACAAAGGCGTGGCTACAATGTTATGCACATTCCATAGGGTACCCATTAGCTTACGAGCCTCTGCCCAGCCTTCTGACTTAATGTGTATGGTTAGAAGTGTATATATCTGTAGGAGAAAATCTTGTGTCTGCTTCCATGTCAGTTTCCATTCTTCTAATGCTGGGCCATACACTCACATGGTTGGGTTGCAGAAGCATTTAGTTTTCCTATGTGATACATAGCAATTGGAAGTCGTTGCAAATCTGGTGCTGTCTCAGATGTGAGCTGGAAGAGCTTTGCCACAAAGTCAAGTGTTTAGAAATCCACACAGAGCTAGTACCCATATAAATCCTTTTTTCATATCGTTAGTATCTTCTAGGAGCATTCTTCTCCTCGCTTCTGCAGGTCTCTACAGATATGTCTGCACTACAACGCTATTTCAGGTTACCAGAGTGTCCCAAAATAGCTATCCCAAGTCTTCACAGAAAGCCCATTATTTCGGGCTTGCTATTCTGACATCCCTGTAAATCTCATTCTATGAGGAGTAAGGGACATTTCAGAATAGCACTTGATTTCGAAATGTGTGCTGTGTAGACAGCACCAAATGATGAAATAAGCTATTTTGAAATAGCATTGAAATAACATGCGCAAATTGCATATCTTATTTTGAGTTACGGTGCTGGGTAGATGCAACCAGGGACAGATGACCGTTTTGCGGGGCCCTGGGCAGCATAACTCCCCGGGGCCTCCCATTTGCCACAGCGCATGTGCGGGGCTTTTTTAAGAGCGGGGCCCGGGGCCGCCGCCCCGTTCGCCCTGCCCTATATCCACCCCTGGATGCAACCTACCTGTTTCCTTTCTAGACCACTGGCCATACTACCGCACTGACACTGCAGTCTCCCTTCAACTGGAATCTTTCATTATTTTCATACAGTGGTTAGTTTTATTTGGGGAGTAAAGATTATACTTGCTAAAAGAGAGAAGATTTTTATTGGAATGAATGGTCACATCCTGTATAGAACACAGAATAATAGAACTGAAAGGAATCTCAAAAGGTTATCAAGTCCAATCCCCTGTACCTACGGGAGGACTAGACACCATCTGACCATCCCTGACATGCATTTGTCTAACCTGCTCTTAAATATCTCCAGTGATGGAGATTCCACAACCTCCCCATTTAATTTATTGCAGTGTTTAACTACCATGGCAGGAAGGTTTTCCTGATGTCCAACCTAAACCTCCCTTTGCTATAATTTAAGTCCTATCATCAGAGGTTAAGAAGAATAATTTTTCTTCCTCCTCCTCCTTATTATACGGTACTTGAAAGCTGTTATCAAGCTGGAGACTGTTTCTCCAGATAATTTTTGAATTTTAATCCTGTCCTCCAAAGCATTTGCAACCCTTCTGTTTGGCATTATCCACAAACTTTATAAGTGTATAATGCAATTGTCTAAATAATTCATTGTGAAATATTCAAGAGACATGGACCCAGACCAAATCTCTACAGAACTTCACTCATTATGCCTTTCCAGCAGTATTGTGAACCATTGATAACTACTCTCTGGGAATGGTTATCCAACCAATTATGCAACCCCCACTCTTATAGTAGGTCCATGTAGGCTGTGTTTCCCCAGAATATTAATGAGAAGGTCATGACTGCATCAAAAACCTTACTAAAGTTTAGGTATACCACATCTCTACTGATTCCCCCATATCTACAAGTGTTGTTACGCTGTCAAAGACAATTATCAAGTTGATTTAATAAGATTTGTTCTTGACAAATCCATGCTGTTATTTATCACCTTATCTTCTGGATGTTAGCAAATAGATTCCTTAATTGCTTGTTCCATTATGTTTCCTGATGCATAAGTTTAGCTGACTGGTCTGTGATTCCCTGGGTTGTCCTTAGTTTCCTTTTTATAGATGGGCACTATCTTTGCCCTTTTCTAGTCTTCTGAAATGTTTCCCATATTCCATGACTTTTCAGAAATAATAGCTCATGGCTCAGACATCTCCTCAGTCAACTCTTTGAGTATGCCAGGATGCATTTCATCAGGCATTGACGAAAACCTCTAACTTGCCGAAGTGATTTTTAACTTGTTTTTTCTCAGTTTAGGGAAATGCTTCATTTTGATAGCATTCATATCCTTCATATCCTTGCTCTGTATTAACCTAGAGATTTGCCACCAGTCATACATCTGTTGCTCAGTTTAATCTCCAGTTACTTTTTCTCTTGCCTTCCCTTCAAACATTTTGCCCTCTGCTTCAGGAAAAGGTTTGCCATCATAGAATTTGGACTGAAACACAAACATAATGGTCTTTGTGTCTCAGCTGGTATTCACACTATCATGTTCAAAAGCTTGTGTTTCTGATTTTCAGTATCAAGCTTGAAATGGCTAGGGTAAGGAAGGGCAATAATTTTTTATGGGGGCCACTCCCAAGAATTTTGTAAGTGGTTTTCCTTTGTATTAATGGAGGAGCTGCAGGGTCTGGGATGGAGGTCGGGTGCAGAAGGGAGCTTGGGGTAAGAGATTGAGATGCGGGACGCAGTTTGGGATTTGGGATGGATTTGGGAAAAGGAGGAGGTTGTGACCTGGGGGCAGAGATTGGGGTGCAATGTCTGGGAACGGGTTGTGTCCTGGAAGAGGAGGTACAAGGTCTGAGTGCAGGAGCGGGGGTGCAGAAGGTTTGGCTTATGTAGGCTAGGAGGGGGCAGAGAGTTGGGGGAGAGAGGAGCTGGGTTGCCAGAGGCACTTACTTCAGCAGTTCCTGGCCAACAGCCCTACCCAGCAGGTTCCTCAGCCAGGCAGAGGTCATGTGTGCTGCTCAGAATGCCAAGAGCATGTGGGGAGGGATACTTTGCAGGACATGCAGAGTGTGAATAGGCAGACTTTGCTAGGGGCTCTCAGCAGTCAGAAAGCTGCTCTTAGCAGTGTGTGTGTGGGGGGAGGAGGGAGGCAGGCAGGCAGGGAGCAGTATTTTGCCCGCTCATGTGCTAGAGCCTGTTTTTTTTATTAGTGTAGATGGGACAAGCAGTGTTTAAAAATGTATTGATGTATTAGAAAGATCTCTGGTGTTAACTGAGGCCAGCTAAGATGTTCTCCTTGTCTACACTAAAATAACCACCTGCATCACATATTTGTACCATGTTAGAAAATATCTTTTTTTAGACAAGGGCAAAAGACTGAACTGTTTTGTTCCCCTATGTGCATTACTATTTGCTGTCTTTCATATGAATGACATAGCCTAGCATGGCTTGTATTCTAGCTTTCAAATTTGTCTGTCAAATCCTCATATTTTTCTGCCCTTTAGTGTGTGGGATAAGCCTGGAGCCCAAGTAAAATAGACATAGTTAACTGTGAGAGCATTATTCTTGTGCTTTCTCTTGTTATTTAGCTATTTGCTGTCTGCTATTACATTCCTGTAGTTATGAATTTTCCCATTATACACTAAGGAGTAGAAAACACTTCTTGCATTTCGTTGATGGAAGAATTGTTTCCTCCGCAATTGTTTCAAAAATAAAAACTTATTTCACCCAGTTGTCTTGTGGGTTAGATCTCCGTAAGACTGCCTGTAGTCACTCACCTGCAACACCTGTAGTGGTAAACATCTGCGAAAACAAGATTATTTATATTGCAGGTCAAGTGAAAGGTATTTAATTGGTTTCAATTATCCTTTGAATCACTCCCTTCTGAAATGTCATTCAGTTGATCAGAAATACCCACAAAACGGAGGAAAGACAGCAAAGTGGAATCTGCACCCACTTCCTTCATATTCCAAAGCTGTATGTAAAGAGACAAACGATGCTAGGATTGACAGTCAAGCCGGATGACTTTTCTCCTGCTCTGTTTGTTGTTATTCCACCACAAAAATTGGTTTCATACTGCAGTTAATTATCTCCTTTACACTAATAAAGATGAAGCATGGTCTACTGCCAAAAACAAAATGGGAGTTTTTTGCAAGAAGAATACAAGAGATGAATTCTCATTATAGTCTACCATGCTGCATGGCCATGTTACTTAACCTCTCCATCTGTTTTCTCATATACAAAATGGGAATAATGATTTACCTCCCACCTAGGGCTGCTGTAACATTTCATTATGTGTAAAATGTTATTAAAGCCTGTGACTTTGTCTAGTCTACTCTAGAAAAGATTTGCTGGGTATAGCCACAAGAGACCCTCTCCCTCCCTGACATTACTACGGTCATGAAAGTTTATAGTGTTAACCTGCCCTGAGTGTGCCATAGTGCTGCCAGGTATTATTCATTAAATATTTGGTAAAAGGAACAAGAAATCTATGAGAAATGCCTTTTCTGAACTGTATTCTTCCCAATGAGAGAGTAGGCTACTCCATTTCCAAAAATCGAGAGGCACATGCTTTATCAGAACTGGTAGAAATCCCTGTAGAGGTTAGACCTCCCCAGTCCGGTACCCTTGGGACCTGACTGGTCCTGAAAGAGGGAGTTTGCTGGACATGGGAAGTTCGGCCCCTCAGGCCACCAGGACTCCACAGCCTGCCCTGGTGTGACGCCGGGGCTCAAGAACTCTGCTGCTCCCAGCTGCAGGGACTACGCAGCCAGCTGCTCCCTGCTAGGGCTGTCTGGCCCAGGGATCTCTGGTCCAGCAATGGACCACAGATGTTGCTGGAACAGAGAGATTCAACCTGTATTAAGATTGACTGATACTTCCTGTTATAAACTCTAGTTTTCAGTCAGTCATTTACTATTTCACCAAACGGTTAGGACTGAATTTTCTCTCTCTCAGGATCCAATAGTTTTTGAAAGTTTCAGTGAAGCAGTTTGTGAATGTGAGTAGGTACAAGTGGGTTAACTATTTCCTTTGGTCAGTTTTAGAATAAGAGACATGTGGGACTGGAAAAGAGCTTCAGAGGGAATTCCAGCAATTGCAGGCCAGTAAATCTGACTTCTTTACTATAGCTTCTACCAGTTTGCCCAGTAATGAACAGAAATATCAGACACACAGAGGATCATAATTTGCTGGGGGAGAGTCAACATGATTTTTCTAAAGGGAAATGCCTCCCCAATGTACTAGAACTATTTGAGGGGGTCAGCAAGCATGTAGATACGGGGGATCCATTGGATATAGTGTACTTAAATTGTCAGAAAGCCTTTGACAAGTTCCCTTACTAAAGGTTGTTAAGCAAAGTAAGCTGTCATGGGAAATGAGGCACAGTTCTCTCATTGATAGGGCCTTAGCAAATTCACACTCCACTTTGCTCATTATCATGAACATAGGATTTTAAAAATAATACGTTTGACATTTCAAATTTCAATACCTGAAATCATCACAGTGTTGAAATTGTAGGGGTCCTGACCACTATTCCTTCTAAGGTGACTGCTCAGTCCCACCCAGTCAGTGCAGTGCATGGAGCCCTGAGTTCAGATGGGCAGGGCTGATGGATTAATTCTCTGTGAGGAAACACTGGTCCTGACCCAAAAAGGAGTGGGGAGAAGAAGGGAGAATTTCACTCTTATTTTAGGGGCAGAGGTTGCAGTACTGCTACATGTAATTTTGTAAAGACCAGATTTCACAGGGGGAGATCAGAGTTCATGGTCCGTGACACATTTTCATAGTGTGAATTTGGTAGGGCTCTACCCATAGATTAGTA
This sequence comes from Pelodiscus sinensis, assembly GCF_052426305.1. NCBI lineage: Eukaryota > Metazoa > Chordata > Testudines > Trionychidae > Pelodiscus > Pelodiscus sinensis. The sequence goes on from NC_143052.1 coordinate 186,760,566, forward strand.
ACTGGTTAAAACAGGAATCAAAGGATAGGCATAAACTCAGTTTTCAGAATGGGGAGAGGTAACTAGTGGTAGCCCTCAGGGGTTTGTACTGGAACCAATCCTATTCAACATATTTATAAATGATCTGGAATAAAGCATAAACAGATACCATTTGCAAATTTTGTCATCTCTCTATCTTGAGTAGTATTGCGAGTAACAAGCAAACTGCAAAGTGCTACAAAAGGATCTCACAAAATTGGGTAACTGGGCAACAAAATGGTAGATAAAATTTAATGTTGATAAATACAAAGTAATGCACCTGGGAAAACCTAATTCCAACTGTACATCCAATGTGGGGGGGTCTACATTAGATGTTACCACTTAAAAAAGATCTTGGAGTGATTGTGGATAGTTCTCTGACAAAATCCACTCAATGTGCAGTGGCAGTCAAAAAAACAAAAACAAATAATGTTGGGAATCATTAATAAATGGATAGGTAACACATCATATTGCCTCTATTTAAATTCATGCTGTGCACAAATCTTGCATACTGCATGCAGATGTAGTCTCCCATCTCACAAAAGATATCTTGGTATTGGAAAAGGTAAAAGAAAATGATTAGGGCTTGTAATCTCTCCCATATCAGGCGTGATCAATAAGACTGGGACTTTTCATTTTGAGAAAGAGGAGACTAAGGGGTGGGCTATGACAGAGGTCTATAAAATCATGACTGGTGTGGAGAAAGTACATAAATACATGTTTATTTACTCCCTCCCATTACATAAGAATTAAGAAATGTTTTCTTCTTGGTTCTAATTTACAACTGTACTAGACAAATTGGTCTTAAGTGGAATGTAAATATGCACAAGTTTGTGCTGGCCTCCTGCACAGGAGTGACTGTCACTCCACTGTGGAAGAGAGCAGTTGTCCAAACTATCATCTAAAAACCAAAATCCTTTTTTTAGACAATGAAAAACTGTGCAATTGCACTAGCACATACACCTTTGTAAGGAGCAAGGTTGGAGGATATACTATAATGGGCTTAGGTGTTTGTCAATATGACATAAAACCTCAATTTCACAGTATACATCTTGTTGAAAAAATATTTCCATCAACAATTGCAGTTTATAGCTAGGCAAAGTGTGCTGCTTTGGAGGATATTACTTGGTGTAAGTTGACAATGTGTTTTAAATGTTATAAAATAACTTTGCATCTTAAATAATTGTTGTGTAACACTCCTCTCCCAATAAGTTTCCACAATTGTGAAAAATTTAAATGTTTAGATTTTTTCCTATCCAAATTATATAAAAAAAACCCAAACTTGCCAAAACAAACATTTACAGATTGTTGGAATAGTATTAAACAGTCCTGAACAGCTGACATCTCTTTTTTTTTGCTTTTGGTTACAACTTGCTCTTCTTCTATTAAAGCAAAAGTGAAATGGATGTCTTTTTGGGTGTATTCCCACCCCACCCTTCACCACCACAACACTATTCAGGTGTTTTCAGTATTTTATTGTTTGACAGGCATTTACAACTTCCCATTCATAGACCTAAAAACATAAAAATAGACCTTCTTTCAGCTTATAAAAGAAATATATAAGAACCTTTGACATAGACATGTCATGACATTATGTACATGAACAATGGCGCCCTCCCAAGCACCAGCCTTTCCAGTCTTTCACAACTGACTATATTTTACTAGGTACAGTAAGAACAGGACAACTAAACCCTCTGTTTTTTCTAATAAGTTGGGACACAACGGACTTCAGATGATATAGAACAATTGAATGATGATAAGGGTATAGAAATCTCTTTCTAAAGCTTTTAGAAAAAGAAAAATCAAAAGATAGCAAAAGCTGGTAGAAGAAAACTTTCAAAAGACTAAGTATAATGCACTGGTATCCTGGTGGGGAAATGCTCGGTGGGACACAAGACAGTTGATTTTTTGGGGGGAACAATTTCTGTTGTGTTTCAAAATATAGTCACAGCTGATCTTATAAAATATATTCCTAAAGCTATTTATAAAATACCAGGTTTTCAAAGTATCCACTAATGTGTCAAACATCAATAGATACAAAAAGAAAATTTTATCATCTTCCTCTTTTGTAAGTGGAAAGTGAAATGGGAAAGCTATATAAATCTAAAAAAATTAGAAGTGCTATATTTTCTCTCTTACTATTTGGAATTCTTCTACAAAACCCACTAGATTTTAGGCATAGTTACCCTGTTTTAGATACTTTAAATAAAAAGGTTTGAGAGGTTTGCTTATTTAGAACTTTGTTCATAGTGTATTGTAGTGTGTGTGTGTGCGGGGGGGGGGGGGGGAACCCATTACAAAGGGATTATATATACATTGGTTTCATCCACACTAAGAGTTGGATGAGGTCAGGTTTTTTGGCCATAAAATTCCCTCCCTTACCCCTAAACCCAAACTTTGTCAGATATAACCAAATTCATCCCTGATGTGACTCCACTGAAGTCATGGATAAATTTAGCCCTCTTTGTAAATTGTCACATGATTTGTAACATAATTGTACTCCAGTCTCAACACACATATATGCTTAACTATTTTCTGAAAAACTGTCCCAAAGCAGGAGTTTCCAGTTAATATCTTAATATAAAAACTAGCCTACTGAACCCCCTGCATAAGGACTAGCCTCATATCTTAAGTAACACTAATATCTTATTCATTTGTGCCTCTATCTTATTTAAAAAAAAATTCAAGTGTTAAATTGGGATCTCTTTCAAAGAGTTTGGCATCTTTATAATTTTATGTAAAACTAGAGCTTCTGACAGTGAAAATAAATTATAGACCAGACACACCAAGAGAACTCAGCACAACATAAATCCCAAACCTTTCCTCACACACTCCTAAAATACATGTATATCGGGAAAAGATTAACACCAATGTAGCTGTACAGATTCGAAAGGCAGTTTCCTCATTAAGGAGATGAGCCTCCGATTGACATTTCACAGATACTAAAATCCCTTTGTTCATTGTGCTATCTCTTAAGCTGCACATACATAAGATGCCCACGGTAATTTGTTCTCCAGTGATAGTCTGTATCCCCTTTTAGAATAAATAAAATAGTTTAAAAGCCCTTAGCAATGTACAGTTTGGACTCTACCTTATTTCAAAGTTTACACTCCCCGCCCCCTTTTAAAGTTCCTAAAGTGTGGCTACACAGTTTCAGACCAGTTCAGCTGCCAAAACTGTGTGTGCAAGCTAAGGGATCACTCTCCACAGCTTTGTGGGGAAAGATCTATCTACACATGCCATCTAATGAGAAAGTAACAGGTTTAGAGCTCAGTGTTCAGTTTTCTGCTAGGTACAAAGTCTTCACGCCTAACCCAGATGACTTCTTCACTATTGCTTTCCACACTGCCATTAATTCCAGAGAGCGCAGCTTGCTTCTTCAGCTGAGTCATTCTGGAAGCATGCGTGCCTATTGCATGCCGTGCTTTATCCGCCCGACGTGACTGACTGCTTGTAATGGAAGCTGCCTGCAACCGCTCCTGAAGTTCTTTGTCAACTGTGATACCTTTTGTAGACTCACAGTACTCATCCTCATCGCTCAGAATGTCCGTTTCTTTGATGTCCTCTTGCTCCTCATACTGAGCAAGGTCAAACTGTTCCTCTACCCAGCGGTCAGTGTCCCCACTGGCTGTGGGCTGCTGGGACTCTTTCTCAGGGCTGCTTTCGAAGACGGCATCTGAGTCAATGGTAAACCTGTTTCGGGCCAGCCGCCGCCGCCTCCTCCCAAGAGACTTGCTTGGGGCAGACACTGCACACACACACACACACATACACAAAGATAAAATCCCACATGCTTTAAACAAGGTAAAAAAAATGGCTTGCTTAAAAACTAATCTTCCATGTGCCTTTCCCAACCGATATCAGGTTTTCCAAGCAAGGCCAACTTCTTCCTAGCAATAAGCATGCATACATTATGCTCTACTCAGCTTCTTATTTAAAACAGGGCATTTTTTGCCATCAGTAAAAAGAAGTTTCTGCTTTTTAGATCCACAATTTGAGATAATGGGCAACAATTACTGTTCCTCCTAAGTAGGTGGCAGGCAGCCAGCATGAAGAAGCCTCTGTACAGCTCAGCTTCTCACCAGCAGGGCCCTGCTGCCAATAGACAGCAAGAACTCAACTCTGCCCAAAACTGGCCGGGAAATACTGTTGTGCCTCCAAAGGACTGATGTAGAATCATTCGCAGGAGACTGGAGGTGCTGTCTACTCTGCATCAGTGGAAGTGCCTCATCAAAGATGGGCTCTTTCCTATGGAAAAACAAATACTCTTGATTTTAGAAGTCCTCCCCCCTCCCCCCAGCATCGGATCTCTCTGCTGGCTTTGTGACTAGTCAGTTAGCATACTGGCATCTTCCACACTGACAGAGCTTCATCTGGGGCTCGGCAGACAAAGCAAAGGATGAATCCCCCAGCTAACGGATCTGCAAAGATTTATGCACACTACCTCTACTGTAGGCTGTTGAGATTCCGGGTTTGTAGTTTGTCCCCTCACTGACAACACCTTCAGCTTTGGGGAAAAAAGTATGATCCTGAGTCTGAAAACATGTAAAAGGAAGTCAGCTCAGTATTTAGGGTTAAAAATGTACAAGTGAGGTCCCAGCTAGGCCTGCGGGGGTTTTACTTCCACTGCATTCACCCATGTACGTGACTAGAAAAATCTACCTAAAACGGTTCTGATATTTCAAGCATATGGTTCCTCAGGGGATGAATGAAGCACTTTGAAACAAATTAGATACCTTTTGGCCTTCCTTAAATGTGTGAAATCCTTCTCTAGTTTCCATGAGAAGCCATGCTGTGATTGTTATTGGTCTGGCTTGCTTGCTACAGAAGAGGAACAGAAAGCCAGGTATCTGGATTACTGAATCTAATGAGCAGAAAAAGTATATTTAGAAGCAAATTTCTTCCCCCCTTTGTTTGGCAAATGCAAAACTGCTTTTTACCCTGTGATGATTTTTTTTAAACTATCACGTGAAAATGAAGTCCACATTTTAGGACACATTCAATCAAATGCCCCTTGAAAAAAGAGATGAAAAAGGAGGACAGATGAAGCAGGAATCACTTTAAATCCTGCTGAAGAGGGGAGGTGATGAGTTAGACACTTTGGTTTGGTTTAAATTGCTGGTTTTGTTTTATACCACCAGTGGTCAACTGTAGAAATCCTGTACATGTGTTTTGTTTAAAAAATCCTATAAAGTCTTATTCAACTGCTACCCATTTGGTAGATTAAAGCATATAGTTAACTGAAAGGAATCCCATTTGGGCCCCCTACACCAGAAAAATCATTATTTTGGCACTGAACCTTGAGCAAAGAGTGGTGAACGTGGAGGCACTTGTTAAGGCTCCTTTCAAGATATGAAGGAAGGAGAGGCAGGGCAGATGCAATACTAGCTCTAATCAATGGGTAATAAATATTACAACGTAGATGTGACCTATAGTGGCGCTGGGGTCAGTGGGATCTTGAAAGTCTGCATCCCTACAGTACCTGCCCTGTTCATTGCTGGCCTTGCACCTTTTAGAGCACATAATCTTTTCCCTCCAAAAGGAACATATTGTTGGGATGAGGGCAGGCTTTCAGTTTTAAGCAGCTGTCGTCTGTGCTTATCACGCAGAATGGAGTGCACAGCCTTCAGAAAATCCTTTCTGTGATCTGGAGAACTGAAAACAGAAAAAAATGAACAAAAGTTAGGGCATAAGCTCATGAGAGAGTCATAATTCCTGCAGCTATGTGACAGAACAAGATAATCTTGAGGACTGTAAGAAAATGTGAATGGCCTTGCCCTCAGGCAAGTGTCATACTTGTATAACATTTCCAAACACAATTTATAACCTATATCTTTCATTGTTAAATCTATGCAAGTTTAAACCCACATCCAAGGAAACAAGCATTAATGAATCAGTCTACTTCCCTCATTATCTCCCTTTTTCTCTCATGCCAGCCACTCATATATGTGGCAAATCTATTGTAGCTAACGTAATCACACATACTACAAATCTCATCTAGATAGCAAGTTGAACTATTTTTAATATCAGCTCAGCAGGGACTTCCACTAATTAAGAGGAAAAAAAAAACCTAAAAATTGAAAGCAAAATTCTGAAGTGAGAGTTAACCCTTTTAAATCTACATATTCCACAGGCAATATTTTAATGTGGCATTTTAATTTGTTCTGAGCAGGAGTCAAGCCTTGCCAGCATGGAAAGCATTGCCCATACTAGAAACTTCAGCAGCTGCCTAGCACTCTGGCAAACGCTCAGTTACAGTGTATGCAGTGTTCAAATCAAATGTCCATACAGAATTCAATAGCTGGGTGCAGATTTTCAAGGGAAAAATAATATTCCTGTGAAACTCCACTGTTGGTTGAATATGGCTGTGTTAGTCTGTTTAATGAAAACTCTTCACTGCTAAAGCTAGAAAAAGTTGTAAAATTCTTGTGCTGTCATCATGGGGCCTGTCTTTTTCTTCCAAGAATAACTAGCACCTAGAAATCCAGCAACAGTAGAACTCATGGGAGTACACTCACCTACAGCAGAGGTGGAATGTTCTCTCTGGTCTGCCTTCGGACTCAGATTTAACATGAACAATCTCACACACAGAATTGGTCTCTGCATCTAACGAGATATGGAGAATGTTTTGCAACCCCGTATACAATTAAACAGTATATCATGTTGTAACTTTGACTAGAATTGGGAAGTACTCTCTAACCATGAAAAACCAGTTTTAGTACATTTCAAAAGGTATCCTAGAACACAGATTGATCACAAATCCTAGCAGAAGAACACTTGGCAATGTATAACTCCTACAATAAGTTACATACCAGAAGATAAACAATTAAGCTAGAAGACTTTTCATAATCTTCTACAGCCCTCTAGGGTTCAAAGCGCCCAATTTTCTGTAATGACGAAGTGCTCGGACCAGTAATTATTTTAAAAATCATATTTAAGATTGGTTTAAAGCAGGGGTCTCAAAACCAATTTAACTTCGGGGCAGTGCCAGTTCTCAAATCCTTCTAGTGGTCCAGTGGGCACTCCTCTTTGGTGGAGCTCTAGGACGGTGTCCTCCATGAGTCACCCCATCTGCCAGCCTGCATGATTTAAACCCCCCAGAGGCCACCAACAGTAATGCAGAGTGTCTCCTAGCTGTGCGCCACTGCTGGCATGTCCCTGTGATCTGGGGAAGGTGTGTGCAGAGCAGCCCCATCCATAGGATATGCATATCTTATAGAACTGGGAGGGACCTTGAGAGGTCATCGAGTCCAGTCCCCTGCTCTCATGGCAAGACCAAGCATCATCCCTGACTGATTTGCCCGAGATCCCTAAATGGCCCGCTCAAGAATTGAGTTCTTAACTCTGGGTTTAGCAGGTCAATGCTCAAACCACTGAGCTATCCGTCCCCCCTCACTGTGGAGGACCCCACGGTGGCCACCTCAATCATTCTATGGACTGGACAGTTCCCCCATTCTCAGGTTTACCCATGAGGGTGGACTGGATCCAGGAGCAGGGGGCGCCCACACTCTCACCACAGTGGCGGGAGCTGCAGAAAAGTGGAGCTACGTAGCAGCCTTCTCTGTTCTGCGGCCATCTCCCAAGCAAGCCAGTGCTGGGATTCTCTGCTTCCTGCTATTCTGGTGAAGTGGAGCGACCAGGTTTGTCTGGGAGATGGTGGTGGGGCAGAACAGAGGCTGCTGCATTGCTCCCACCGCAGATCCCTGTTACCATCCCACGAAAGCCGTGTCCTCGAGGGAGAGGGCTTGAGAGACGGGGTGTGGAGGGAGGAGGAAGCAGGGGTGGGAATAGGCAGAGCTGGGGCTATACTTGGAGAAAGGGTACAGACACTCCCCCCAGGGCCAAAGGAACTCGCGTGCCAGCAGCCATATGCAGGCTGGTTTGTGGAACTGCTCAGGCCGCAGAGACTCTATGGGCCGTGAGTTTGAGATCCATGGTCTAAAGAGTTACCAAGACATAGTGGTCCTGACCATTATCTCTATTTCACAGATGGGAAACTGATGCAAACAAAGACTTCCCCAAGATCACAGTCTGTTGCTTAGTCCTAGGCTAGCACCTTAATCCCAGGACTATTCTTCCTCTAAGCATAAGAAGAGATGTGGAGGAGGGGACAAAGACAGTCACAAGGTAATAGTTAAACAATTATGTTTAATGTGGTAGCAGTAGCCTCTAGTCTGGGGGGGTGGCAGGGGTGTGTGAGTGTGTGTGTGTGTGTGTGAGAGAGAGAGAGAGCACTCAGTTGTTTGAGCATTGGCCTGCTAAACCCAGGGTTGTGAGTTCAATCCTTAAGGAGGCCATTTGGGGCAAAAATTGTCAGGGATGGTACTTGGTCCTACTATGAAGGCAGGGGACTGGACTCAATGACCTTTCAAGGTCCCTTCCAGTTCTAGGAGATAGGCTTTTCCCAACCCCTCCAACCAGCTTGGGTTGGTTTTTTTTAAATTAAATTAAAGGAGATTGCCTAACAGAGGACTGCAGTGAGTGAGATACGCCAAACAAACTGCCCCCTGACTCGACCTTGCTGCACAGATGCCAGCACTCAATCACACCCTCCATCGGGTAGGTTGGGGAAGGAGAGGAAGTGCTCACTGCAGACCACCTGGGAGGCAGCCGTAGATCACTCATGGTCTGCAGACCTCACTTGGGAGAACCACTGATTTAGGTAAACATGTAACTGCTGAAAATTTTAGTGGTTACACTTTTTACATGCAGTGGGGAGGCGATTTCCCAGGAGCTGGGGTGCCTTGCATGCATCAGCTCCAACCAGAGGAGGGGAAAGGGTCCTGTATGTAACCATGAAGGTTATGGATGAGCCCATGAACCCTAAAAGTCTTAGGAGAAAAGGAGAATCTCTTTCCTCCTCCTCCTCCTCCTCCTGACCCACAATTCCCAAAAAGAACAAACATTGGCCAGTAAACAATGAGAGGGGAACTTTAACAGACTTCTGAATAAATGTCAACATTACCTGCACTTGCCGGTGCACGAACTTGCAGAGCTTCTAAAGGAATCATGTGACGAAAACGGAATGGGTCCCAGTCTTCATAAATTGAAGCCCTGTGTGATCCTCCCTGGATTTAAAAAAAAAAAAAAAAAAATCAAGAAAAATTGACATTTGGAATTCAGATTCCTGGCAGTGTTCCCCCTATTATTTTCCATCCATGTGTGGAATAATTTTTATGTGCACCACTGGTAGAAACACATGTGACCAGCTTGGGGTGGCTGTGTGCATTCTGCTAATCAGCTGGGTGGCACAGGAATACCATGTACTCAGAAATAATTTGGCATTTGTCTAAGCTATAACAAAACAAAGAAACAGTTGCAATGTTAATAAAAAGTAATAAGTTTGTAGGCTAAAAAATTGTTAAACTTAAAGCACATAACATTTAACACTACTTGGAGGCAGCTTGCTATTTCTGGGCTCATGTATAATGTGCTTAATTGCTATCCAAGTCAAAGATGATCATTCCACACAAAATAGGTCTGCTCGCTCTATCCTTCCAAAAATCCCACACTACCATTGTATCTACACTATCAGCTGGGTATTAAGAACCAGTTCAAGTGGACCAAAAACATTGCACTATGTACTTAATGCTGCAATGTGCTTGAAGTTATGCAAATGCAGCCCCACTAATTTCAAAACAAGATACATTTGAATGTTTAATTGGATTGAGGCCTATGCAATTGCAAGCAACCAACCAACATCTACTCAGTGCAAAAACTGGAAGTCCAGATTTGAAAACGATGTGTTTTACCTTCACTGGCCATTACAGTGACTGACTGAAGAAGTGCATAAAGAAGAAAGACATCACATTTACCTCCATTGTGCATGATGTCAGAAGGGATAATGTTTAACCATGTCAAATATGCCTTCAATAGTCACAAAGCTTCCTCTTACCCTTTAATCAAGGGCATTCACACTCTACTCCTCGCAAGGGTACAGAACTGGGTTACAAGATGCATGCTGGTCACTCTGCCTGTTTGCTCAAAGTAGGAGGCCAACAATTTGCATTTTAGAGAGATTTTCTAAAGAATCTTTATCGCTTCAAGAATAAGAAAAGTGATGTTTAAACAAGAACTATTGTCAGTCCTTACTAGGCAAGAGCCTTTATGACACGGGGATGGAATTTCTCTCCCCACTTTTAGCTATGAATATTGACAAGAATATATTTCAAGTTTTTAGTTAGTATCACATGTCATAGAAAAGTAACTCAGGAATGGAACATCACATATCCAACTACTATCACACCTCATAACCATCTTTTATTTAAACAACCTTACTACCAGGACCATAGCTATTTTAGACCTGTATTAAACCATCTCCCCCCACATTTAATCAAAAGGGATCGCATTGCATATTTATGATGTTTCACAGCACTAGTATCATAGGCATGTCTGGTCTTGTCACCATTATGGGCATCTTTAATAAGGCAATGGCATTTTGTAGTTACTTTTATTAAGCTTTAAAGTGCACCGCAAAAATAAAAGACAGGAGGCAAACCAGCATACACCTATGGCACTATGCATAGACTATAATTGCAGAGTACTTTAGACATACAAATAGCTGTGTGATGAAGTAGGTTATTGGCCTGTCAAATAAAGAATTGATATTCTTTATTTTCCTATCCCAAGAAGACTAGTCACATTTCTGTCATTGCTATTCTTGGATTATGCTGCACAGCAAGTATTCCCTCATAAGGATAATCATTTCCAGAAGTTTTGTTCATTTTGAAGATTATTTTAAATTGTAATAGTTACATTAATACAATAATAAAATTAAGGCAGCACTCCCACCACAATGAAAAAGGCCCGAAGTCCATCCATTATCATATATGAAAATGCTGCCCTACACAGACATTCTACCAAACTTTTAAAGATTTATCTTTGGAGCAAACAGAAATCTGTAAAAATAATAGATTAAAGTAAAATCTTTTAACCCACATTTTAAACTGTGCATGTGACTGTTTTATGACTCCGCTACTGCTCTCGTTAATCTCCTGTTCCTTTAAGATAATGTATCTTGTAGCTCAGAAGGATGTAAATTACACATATTGGATACAATCATAGAATTTACTATAACCACTCCATTTAGAGTATAGGTTCTCAAACTGGGGGGCAGGGCATGAAGAAATTCCAAGGGGGGCCCAAGGTGACTCAGCCTCCCCTCTGTTCTCCTCCTCCCCCCCCCCCCCCCCCAAGAGAGAGCCGAGTCTGTCTGGTTTATAAAAAAGGGGGGGGGGACTTTTTTTTTCCCCCCTCATGTTTTTGGCCCCAGTTGCTTCCTTTTTGGGGGGGGGAGGGGGTGTGAGGGTTTCTCAAAAATCAAAAAGGGGGCATGATGCCAAAAAGTTTGGGAACCACTGATTTAGAGGAACTATCAATGATTATTTTATTTCTAAATGATTGCTGCATTCTGGAAATATACGAATTGTATGGCATAAGGAGTACTGAAACATTATATAGCTTTGAAGTGTACAAATATATTGATAAAACAGGGAGGGATGAGATTGTAATTAACATTTGGGCAGGATAGAACCACAGTCCTTAAAATGAATCAAACAGGAATGCTCCAAAACAAGAAAAGGGTGGAAAAAATTTGTTGTGCACCAAAACCTTACACTGGATATCAACAGAAGCAGCCGATAAACAGAGCTGAAAGCCATCTGGAAAGCATCCACCAGAATCAAGCCACCCACCAACAATCCCAGAAACCAGGTTTTTTTTTCGAGAGAGAAAGAAAGGTCACTATGTGGTACCCTGCAGTTCACTAAAAACAAAACAACAACTAGGGAATCTTGGAGTGCTAGGATACATCTACACTGCACGATGTACCCTGTGCATCTACACAAGCTGCCCACTATTTCAAACGGGAGCACTATTTTGCCATTTCAGTAAATCTCATTGCAGGAGTGATATGGGATGGCTCAAAATAGTGTACTATTTCAAAATTTGGTGCTGGGTAGATGCACCAAATTTCAAAAGCTATTTTGAAATAAAATACAAATTGCGTATCTTATTTCAAGTTTAGGGTGCTGTGTAGATGCACCCCTATTGATACTTTGGCCTAGTCATGTGGTAAACCCTCTCCTTTCCCATGGTTACAGGGTTGAGAAAAAGAAGCAAATTTCATTTCTGACATTTGGGCTTTTTAAAAGAAATAACAAAAGTTTCTTGGTAAGTGTACATTCTTTCTAATAAGACGCCAAAGAATTGGATTTGGATTTAATAAAGTAGTGCTATAAGCATGTTTCCTCTTTGTTTAGGGCAAGTACTTTGGCCTAGAGAGCTTTAAATTATAACTTGAAAGTAATTATTTCTAATAAACTAGACCATTTCACATTAAACATTTAAAATAGCAGGGACCACGTTCCTATGATTGCCTTAAGACAAATGCAACTCTCTTCTTTGGGGAATTATTTCAAGTGTGGTAAGTGTTTTACGGATAATGAACTGATAATGGAGAATTAGAAGTGAATGCAGTAAAAAACTCCAGATATTTGTATTCTTTGGTTTTTGGTATAACTTCTTGACCTCAATGTTGTTCTATGATAATTGCTTGCTTGTGTCTTTTGTGTTCAGTATATACAACGTTTGTTGAATCCACACTGTCCCGATGAACTGCTGATTACACACTAGTGATTCTTGGTAACCATCAACAGGTTTACGAAAGGCAGGAACACCATCTGTCCAAGGTAACTCTTCTGAAGAGGACCTACTAGTAGGACTAACTAGTTGCTCTCTGGACTCAATAAGAAAGGATTACCATAGTTAAATCCTAACCCCACAATCGCTACACCACCATATACCAAATTAACAGAAGAAGTTGTTAGATTACATCTTTAAAATCTAACTGGAACCTCAACAAATTCACAAAATCAATCCCATTCACACTGACCTAAATCAAAATCTCAATTTGAAAGAAGTTACATGCTTAACCTGACTGGTGACTACAGCTTGGAAAATCTTTACAATCTACACACATATGGGTTGTAAAAGGTTAGCTAGTCAGTATTTGTAGAATTAGAAAAAAATTGGCATTGCTCATTTTGGATCCCCAATGCAGTTTTTAAGCAGTCAAAGTAGCAACAAAACTTACAAGTTTCTTCTTCTGTTTGGAACCATCTTTATATACAAGGACAACTGCAGTTTTGAACACTAGAGAAAGATTAAAAACAAAAACCATATACAGTCAGTAATGGTCCCCGTACACTGTCCTCCTACAAAGCCCAAGTGTACACGTAAGTTAAACCTGCACCATTAATTACCTATATTCCTGGTAAACCAGGGAGGGAAGAGGAAGAGAATAAATTATTAAAAGATTCAGTGTTATTGTATCTCCTCCCCCCATCCCCAACCTGAAGAGTTTACACAAAAAGTAAAAATTCGTAAGTTAATTGCTCTCTAAATGATTACTCATACATAAGTAGTGCAAATTACAAGCTTCTATCTAAAGCAAAATGTTTTGTTGCAGATTTTAAGCCCATCTGGCTAAGTCCACAGACAGGCTTGTGTATTACAGGTTGTACCTCTCTGGTTCAGTGGCCTCAGGGCCTGACTGATCCTGAAGGAGGGAATTTGCCGGACCAAGGGAGGCCTTGTACCACCAGCCACCCAGCCCACCATCGGCACCGCTTCTGCCCCCAGTTGGCCTTCCTACAATCCTATCTGCATTTGAAATAATCACCAGAGTACATACCAAAAGCTGCTAACTCAGGTTCCTTCTTCCATTTCCCTAGGGATGCAGGAGGGTTAAGCCAGATCACAGTATTATGCAAAAGTAAGTCTCCCATGGAAAGGTCTGCAACCTGACAACCATAAATATATGAAAATATAAAAGCACCAGTGTAAAAGGGTGTAACTGCTTAAGTAGATATAGATGAGTTTTACTCTAAAAAGGAACAAACATTTGGAGCAAGATTATCTGTCAGTACTAGACTGTTGAGATTATGTGCAAGCTGATCATACATGCAATCAAATCAAATTAGGTACAGTTTAATGTTGGAAGTCTTCAATATCTGTAAGAAGGTTTAATTTCACAGAAAGCCCAAAATCTCTCTGAACTCTTACAGTCTTTGTCTATCTCTTCCCATTTCAGTTTCTCTTTACATTGTGTGAACACATTAAATATGCTCAAAAAAGTACACATTTAACATTTCTAATAGCTGAAGCCAGACAGAGTACCACTCATACGCAACTCTACCTCCTGCACATAGCTATGGCAAGGAATACTGATTGAGTTTGAAAGTCCTATGTATTTCGTGAGAAAAGACTAATTATGGTGCTAATCTTGTGGGTAGATATACAATAAAATAGACACCTAGATTTTTCACTTTGATCTCCAGAGGCAACAAGCCGGTTTCATTAACACTCACTCTCACAACTAGAAGATGTTTATCGTCCCCTTAAAAACACACAAAATGAGACATCACTACTTGCGAGAAGTGCCAAGTTGACATCTCTGGACACTTAAGTCCTCCCTTTAGCTACAGGACAGAGTACAGCATGGGTAACAGCAATGTCTGCTTCTGAATGACACTGGCTCCCTGCCCTGAACTGGTGGGACCTCTAAGGTAACCCTTCCCACTTGTGTTTAAGTATCAGTATGTTAATAACACAAGAGTGCTCTTCGATCCAGTAACACTTCCGCTCACTCCGCCTTCCCAGACCCAGCTGTGGTCTCTACATACCTCTTGCTACTCCCAACACCTACAGCTCAACCCTGCTTGCAGCTGCAGCCTCTACCTATAGTGCTGCTATACCAAGGACTACCCTAGGCCATGAACACGACCAATTGCCTCTCCAACTTGACCTCCACTGCCCCCAAGTTGCTGCTCGAACTCATCCCTCACACCCCACCTGCGTCTTCTCAGCTCAAGACACTTCATCATTCCTTAGACTGCTGCTCTAGTTCCCCTTCTCCTCTGCTTTGTTAAATCCCAGTCCCACCAGCTTCACTCAATTCCCCCAGATCATCACCCACCCACCTTCCATGATGAGGTTCCACCATGAAAGAGTTGAAAATGTAGACCATTACTGTTGAATAGTAGGTAGTGATTTTTGAGGTGCCCAATTTGAACTGGGCCTTATTTTCAATAGGTAAGCATTCTTCAGATGGGCACCCCAATATCACCAGCCACTGCTCACACATGGACACAATGTATCTGTCTGCAGGACCATACCATGCCTTTAAGAAGAACTTTTAGCCAGACAATGCATAAAAAAGAATCTGTAATGGCAGTTATAATAATATGCAGTAATTCATACCAGAAAACCAAGAATAAAGTCCTTACGTCTTTTTTTTCCCCAGTCTGTTCCGCAATGAGCTGATCAAACACTGCACCATATTCTTCATGTATTTTCTGCATTTCATTAATATGACTGGCAACTTTGTTCATTGTTTTTATGGCCACTAGAAGAAAAAGCAAGTGGAAAGTAACTAGTTTCACAGTTGCTTCAACATTATAGAATTTAGGGGTTTTAGAAAGACTGAAGGGGAAAAGCAGGATGACTCCACAACCCAGTTTAACAGGTAAACATTGTTCCATGGTTCAGCACTTTACCATCAAGATGATAGTGTTCTTCACTGTCAGCATCAGTCAGAGCGAAGAGTTCTTTCAGCAGGAGAGGATACTTCAGTATCCGCTGGATGGGTTTGATAAGGTAAGACTCCAGAGTCGAGGAGTGCTGCCGTCTAGGATTCTGAGCATCCAAAAATGCCTTAAAAGCTGTGT
Organism: Pelodiscus sinensis; assembly: GCF_052426305.1. Lineage (NCBI taxonomy): Eukaryota > Metazoa > Chordata > Testudines > Trionychidae > Pelodiscus > Pelodiscus sinensis. Next base: position 186,776,312 of record NC_143052.1, read on the forward strand.
CTGTCTTTGCTAAAAGTTAAATTTTAAAACAATTGTTTTTAATTAGCCTAAACATCCAGCCATTATGAAGTAACTTTTTAGAGGGTGAAATTCACTTGCCTACAATAAGCATGTTTTCTGGAGAAATGTGGTAGCATATTTTATGGACTTCTTGATTTTAGTTATCATCATGTGCCATAGAGTACAGTAAACTTCCGATAATCCAGCACCTTTAGGACCCAGGGGGTGCCGGGTTATCAAATATGCTGGACTATCGGAAGGGGGGGCTATGAAGGGTCTGGGGTAGAGTGGGGGGGATGCACCCTTCGGCGCTGCGGGACCAACCCAGCAGCACCCCAGCTGCTCTGCCCCGGGCTTCCCAGAGTTAGTCACTGGTCAGTTTTAGCAGGAGCTGAATTGGGGAAGCCGGGGGCAGAGCAGCTCCAATTGTCCGGCTGCCCGGAGCACTTCCGGGTTCCAGATGGTGCCGGACCATTGGATGCCGGTCCATTGGATGCCGGTCCATTGGAGTTTTACTGTAGTTACAACTTAGCATCATACCAAGATAAGCATCTTTTTTATTCAACCATCCTCTTTCATATTATTTCTAGTACCATAGCTATTTTAGAGAGTATGAAGCCCATCAACCTTCTTGCTAGTTCAATCAAAAAGGGTCTCTGCTATTTATAAAAACATATAGCAGTAGTGTCAAGGCATGTCTGGACTTATTAATATTACAGGCGCCTTTAATAGCATTTTGTTGTTACTTTACAGCTGAAAAGTGCAGCATAAACAACAAATAGCAAGGATGTAGAACAAAATATACCTATGGTACTATATAAACTATACACGTACTGTATACCTGCTGTACATTTTAGACATACTAAATAGAGGCATAGTGCAATAAGTTTTTAACAGCTCCCACCCCAAGAGATTGTTCAAGAATAGATAGCTTAAAAAAAACGTGAGTATGCTCTGCAGCAAGTATTGCCTTCATAAGGATAATGGTTTCCAGGAGAAGTCATGCATTTTAGTTGACAGTTACACTAATACAATAAGGTTATTACAATTTAAAATAATAAAGGCACTGCCACTTGCAACCAAATGGCCATAAGGCCACCCATAACTGCGTAGGAAAATACTGCCAGACATACCCATTCTACTAATCTTTTAGAGATTTATCTTTGGAGCAAACAGGGTTCCAAATTTGAGTTTGCAATACAACAGACACAAGGATTTACAAAGGCCACCAGCCAAAGATACTCAGAATACATCCTTAATAAGGTCAACCTACATGCCGCCAGGAGAGAGCATAAATGTGGCTGGCAACAAATCATTTATTCATGTATTCAGGGGGATTGCCAGCACCTCTGTGCATGGTAAATTGCTTTTACAATTTAAAAAACAAACAAACCCAGAAGTCTTCTGGCTTATTTATCTGATATCAAGTGTTCCTTGAAAAATAAAGCATATTTTTTCTAATTATGCTGCTCCTGCAACTGGAACTGCTAGCTTACCCACCATCCAAGGAAAAAAATATAATTACACAATGCTTTGTTGAATCCACTACTAAAATTAACACTTTCAAGGTGAAAGTCACTCCCGTGAAGCAGCCACATGGAAGAGCAGCTTCACCAGCTCTCTGGGCACAGCAACTCTTCAGCGTGAGATAAGTTTCAGAGAGGTAGCCATGTTAGTCTGTTTTAGCAAAAACAACATGGAATCCTTGAAGACTAACACATTTATTTGGATATAATCTTCCATGGGCTGGATCCCACTTCATCAGATGCATGAAGTGGAATCTTCAGTTTGATGGGGATTTATACACACGCATGCAAAGATGGGTGTGTTACATTACAATGCGGAGGACCAATGTGAAGGAGGCCAATTCAGTCTGGGTGGATATGGCCCACTCCCATCCCAGTCTCTGTGTGATGAAGCTAGAGATCTTCAGCAGGACCTCATGCGGGGAGGGCTGCCGAGGCTGACCCAGTTTAGAGTAGTCACAGCAGAGCCACAAGAAGATTCTGCACCTTGTCCTTCTCTCCCTTCTTAGAGGTTCTAGCCAAGTTTCTTTGGGCACGTCTATACTTACCAGCAGAGCAATGCTCTAGAGATCGATCTTCTGGCCTTCGATTTAGTGGGTCAAATATAGACCCGTAAATTGAAGGCTAAGGGCAGCTCCTGCCAGGGTCTGTACTCACAGTTATGAAGAGTCAGAGAAGCCAATGGGAACAAACCGGCTTAAGGTAAGTCAACTCCAGCTATGTGAAGCCAAGCTTCCTGGTCTGGGTTTTAATGTAGGGCATTAGCAGGCCTTCTGTGGTACATGGCCATTAGTCCCTGTGCGTATTATAGGCTTTGCTCCAAGTGCAAAGGAACACTTCTTTGAACTGACTTCTCCAACACATCCACAAAACCCACAAACTCCCTTTATCCTGCATGCACAATCCTGGAAGGGGCTTTGAGGCTACACCAGTAAGCGTGTTATAAAAACCACTTTAATATGAGCGTAGATAAAGTTCTTGTTGAGCCCTCTGCGCTAGGATAGCTTTGACTGTCATAATGTTGACAGGATTCTTAGTTTGCATTTTGGTGGTCAGTTTTTCTGCTTTGTCTGACTGACATCACATGGCTATTCTTCAGCCTTTGCACTGTCGATCACATTATATGTAGTGCCAGGGCAGTTTTCACACATCAAAAGAATGTTTAGAAAAAGTTTTTCTATAGCATGCAGAACTTACCTTTTACCAATACTTTTGGAACTTTAGTGTGGCTGGCACAGAAGGCACTGTAGAGCTTGAAACGGTCAGCATAATAAAGAAAGGATCCACCCAAGGAAAACAATACTTTCTAGGATTTAAATAGGAAAAAAACATTAGTTTTCCTATTGAAATCAGACCATTTAGAAAGAAGATAATCTGTGCCACGTTTTATAGTTGTCACTAGAGCTCTGTGCAGATACAAAATGGCTGTGTCTACATTGGCAAGATTTAGCGCAAAAGTGGCTGCTTTTGCGCTAAATCTTGCTGCCTGTCTACACTGGCCGCGAGTATTTGCGCAAGAACACTGACGTTCTATTGTATGAAATCAGTGCTTCTTGCGCAAATATTCTGATGCTCCCACACAGGGATAAGTCCTCTTGCGCAAGTGTTCTTGCGCAAGAGGCCAGTGTAGACAGGTAACATCAATTTCTTGCTCAAGAAAGCCCAATGGCTAAAATGGCCATCGAGGCTTTCTTGCGCAAGAGAGTGTCTACACTGGCATGGATGCTTTTGCACAAAAGGAAATCTTTTGTGCAAAGGCACATGCCAGTATAGACGCTCTCTTACTCAAATACTCTAATGCAAAAACTCTTGGGTTTCGAGTATTTGCGCTAAATCTTGCCAGTCTAGATGTAGCCACTCTGTATTCATATCCGTATCTGTCTGCAAAAATGAGGCACAGATACCTTCACTGACACCTGTGGATGCAGATACCTGTGGATATAAAGTATATATCCACAAATTTGCAGTGCTCTAGATACAAAATTTGTATTCATTCACGTCCACATTCATAGCCTCAAAAATGAGTTGCTCATATGTGCATCTACATCTGCTGATATGGATACCTGCAGCTCTAAAGCATATATCTGCATATTTGCAGGGCTCTAGTTTTCACCCATGGTTAGTACACTTTCACGAGGAGTAACGGTAGTTCGGAATAGGCACCTAGTCCGAACTACCTAGTTCGAGCCCTGTGTAGCCGCGCTGCACGGGGTTCGAAGCAGCGGGGATTTAAAAATGGCGGCTCCCCGCTTATGCTAATGAAGCCCGGGAAATTCAAATCCCGGGCTTCATTAGCAAGTGCGGTATGCATACATTACCCCGCTAGTTCGAACTAGCGGGGTAGTGTAGACATACCCTCAGAGACTAACAAAAATATATAAATGGTATCATGAGCTTTCGCAGCCACAATCCATTTCTTCAGACAAGGGTAGCGTTAATTTTTTATTTGATTTCATATTAAATAATCATAAGCATTGCTCCTTGTTAATTATCCCTTGTTTTAATATATTTTCTTCCATACAATGGATTATTTAATTTTAATTTAATTTTATTTTATATTATATATTTTGTTGGTATTGGTGGGTGCACATCCACACACTACCTCAATACTAGCGTTGCACATAAGAAATTTCAACCTGCTTGTGATGGATAGGAGTAGTGCTGGCCAGCACCCAGTAACTAAAGAGTTAAACTGAGGTAGCTAGTAAGGGTATTGGCATGGGACCAGAAGAACAAATAGGATACAGTGCTGAAATCTGGATTTCATATAGATACCTGCAGCTGCTTCTCTTTGTGCGAGTTCTAAATTAAGGGCTAGAGGAAGCAACATGCAGTAATCAGAATTACCATGCCTGCAGGGAATATTGGGCAAGGGAGTGAACCGGGCCTTGATTTACAGATCAGCACGGATCATGAGTAGAGGGAAAATGTGTATTTAGTTGTGATCAGGTTATTTTTCTTTATTTTCCTGTTTGCTAAACCGTCTCTTTGTAAAATTCATGTGCTCTTCCCTCCCCACATTTAAGCTATGCCCAGAGATATCATTTTCTTAATGTCTGTTTTAATCTGCTCTTTTCTTAGATGCTCTGTAACACCTAGCAACTAAGTATGCTTTATCAAGTATATCTTTTTGTTTTGTTAATGAAATTGCTTTTTTTAAGGCAATGTTTTGATTCTTGTTTCCTGGAAGGAAACAGGAGGTCTGTGTCTGTGTATGCACACCTAAGACTGAGAGATCAGCTACCAGAGGCTGCAGTTTGGTTTCTCTTTTTTCCAAGCTCTCTTGTGGTAAAAGAGCTTGGGGATACTCTGGAAGAAGTCCAAGTGCTTCCTTCCTGGGTTATGAAGAAAGGGGTTGTTCTTGTTTCACATGGTGGTGGCAGCTACCTCCCAAAGTCACTGAATCTGTGACTCTGGGAAGTTTTAGTAAGCGGAGCCTATAGTAGCAAGGTATTTAAGGTCTGTTGTGGGCCCCTATCTTCTGCTCTCAGATTGGGAAACAGCCTTGACATGGCCCAAAAGAAAATTCAACCCACCCCAGGATATAAAATCTTAGAGGGAACATAGCTCCCAAGTCCCATTTATTTCATTATTCCCCATAAAATCCTCTTCCTTGGGACATATTTAGGCTTGAAAGGATTCAATTTTTAAATAGGCATATCGGCATTTATATATTTACTATCTCATAGAGCTGGAAGGGACCTTAGGAGGTCATCAAATCCAGTCCCCTGCCCTTACAGCAGGACCAAGTACCATCCCTGACAGATTTACCCCACATCCCTAAACAGGCCCCCTCAAGGATTGAACTCACAAACCTGGGTATAGCAGGCTAATGCTCAAACCACTAAACTATCCCTTCCATTACAGTCCCTAAACATCCCTTTACAGTGTACATACAAACTAATGAAAATGTATTGCCATCTATGATGATTGAAATTTACAGATAAGTAAATTCAGAAAAATGCTGCTTGAGAAGAGTTTGATTTAAAGGTTAAAATTTTGAACATAAAATTTACAGTTTTTTTTAATTTCAAGGCCTGTCATCATATAATTATCTGACATCCCCCCACCCTGCCTCCCACACCAGCGGTGGAAGTTTAAATATAGAAATTGTCATCTTTGGGAGAAAAAAAGCTTAAAACTCATTTTGCACACCTGAAATGAGAAATAAAGAAAAACTGTAACAAATGCTTAAATTAGATATCCATCAAACATTTTTAAAAATTTAAATTCTACCATACCTATCTGTATTTGGTGTTTATAGAGTGAGCGGGATGAGTTATTTCCCCATTCCTCTGCAGAGTGTCAAGTAGGTGGAGAGGTTTAACATCACTGCTAGATACGTTAATATTTTTAAATTATCTTCTACCAAATCTAAGCCTATAATTTTGATTCCACATGCACCATTAAATTTCACAAAGAGTGTAATTTCTTATGCAGCAACATTTACAGGATTCATAAAGTGTTGACTTCCATGGAGAAAGCAATGGTTATTCCTTAATTTTAACTTTATAATTGGGGAACCTGATCTGTTAATATAATATTGGCAATTTATTCCTATATGCAGGGCTCAACAATCTATGTAATCTACTCGCCCGTGGTGAGTAGATTACATTCAGGAAAAGCTGGGTTCGGACGATCTCCGCATGCACAGAATACCGAACAGCGCAGCTGGAGAGCGGGGCTCTCCGCAGCTCGGCGAGCCCTGCCCATATGCCTTCATAAAAGATTAACTCAAGTGGCCCCTCTCTGTCCAGTGTAAAGAGAACAAATCAGAGTTTCACATAGAGGGCTGGGGAGTCAAAATATATTGATAACAGTCCTCTCCAATGTTATATTTCTTTGTCACTTCACGTCACTTCCCCCATTAGTTTAATGCCTAAACTGATTCCTGTGAGTGTGTTACTGAAGCATCTAACACTATAACATACAGGCTGTGTCTAGACTGGCCAGTTTTTCTGGAAAATCAGCCACTTTTCCGGAAAAACTTGCCAGCTGTCTACACGGGCCGCTTGAATTTCCACAAAAGCACTGACTTCCTACTGTAAGAAATCAGTGCTTTTTGCGGAAATACTATGCTGTTCCCGTTCGGGCAAAAGTCATTTTTGCGCAAAAGGGCCAGTGTAGACAGCTGAGATTTATTTTCCGCAAAAAAGCCCCGATCGCGAAAATGGCGACCGGGGATTTTTTGTGCAAAAGCGCGTCTAGATTGGCCAGGGACGCTTTTCCACAAAAAGTGCTTTTGCGGAAAAGCGTCCATGCCAATCTAGATGCTCTGTTCCAAAAATGCTTTTAACGGAAAACTTTTCCGTTAAAAGCATTTCTGGAAAATCATGCCAGTCTAGACGTAGCCACATAGTACCGTATATTCCGGCGTACAAGACGACCTCTGAAGTTAAAAAACATCCCCCAAAAATCGGGGGTCGTCTTGTACGCCGGATGCCCCGCCGCCGGAGCCCCTCCGCGGCTTTGAAAGCCTCGGGGGAAGCCGGCGGCGGGGCATCCCAGGCGCGCATGGGCTGCCCCCCCTCCGGAGCCCCTCCGCGCCGCCGCGGAGGGGCTCCGGAGGGGGGGGAAGCCCATGCGCGCCTGTGATGCCCCCCTGCCGGCTTCCCCCGCGGCTTTCAAAGCCGCGGAGGGGCTCCGGCGGGGGGGGGGGGGAGGGGGGGGGAGGAAGCCCAGGCGCTCCTGGCGGCTTTGCTCCCGGTGCCTCTGGTCTGCTGGGGACCATCTCCAGCAGACCAGGGACACCGGGAGCAAAGGATGCGGAGGGGCGCTGGGGTATAAGATGAAACCCTATCTTTTAATTAAAAAGATAGGGGGTCGTCTTATACGCCCAGTCGCCCTATACGCCGGAAAATACGGTATACTAAAGACCACTGTAGCAACCAGGGAGACCATAGTTGATGGCATCACACTAGGTTTGTGTAGTAGAGTTCAGATCTGGCTCAAATCTGCAAACAGACTCGTCTCTGAGGAAGCACTGCAGAGGGCCCAGCAGATGGTACCATATACAGTCTGGAGAGTTCCATAGTATGATGGGTTGGGCTGTTTTTGTTCATCCTGGCAAGCTGGCCAATGCTGCTTTTGAATATAATGAGTGATGGAAAAGGCAGATCTTTGTGTAAAAATGTCACTGTCTCCAAACTCAAGCAACTATACTCTGGATGCAGTGCTGACAATACATGTATATGGAATGCTAGCTGCCTCAAGTCTGCCTCCAAGAAGATGCTGGTTTCTGACCTATATGACAGTACACAGGTTGGAGACATCCTGCAAATTTGTTTCAGTACAAAACCATGTTTTAATTCATTAGCAAGACCTTGACTTTCAGGCAGAAGGCAAGACTTAGGGTACGTCTAGACTACATGCCTCTGTCGCCAGAGGCATGTAGATTAGGCTACCGGACATAGTAAAATGAAGCGGCGATTTAAATAATCGCCGCTTCATTTAAATTTACATGGCTGCCGCGCTGAGCCGACAAACAGCTGATCAGCTGTTTGTCAGCTCAGCGGGATAGTCTGGACGTGCGGGTGGCGACATCAAAGGTATTTGTCGACCACCCAGGTAAACCTCATCCCAGGAGGCTTACCTGGGTGGTCGACAAATACCTTTGATGTCGCCACCCGCGCGTCCAGACTATTGCGCTGAGACTATTGCGCTGAGTCTAGACGTACCCTGACTCAGCAATAAAAATCCACCACTACACAGCACCGCATTTCAATATGGCTTGTTATGAAGTACAGTGTTACAGAACAAAATTATTTTCTAATGATGAACCATAGTGGTAAGTTGTATGACTAATGCCAATTTAAAGCAAGCAATCACGAACAAAACTAAATGAGACCTCTGGCACAAGCTCTTCAATTAGTCCATGTTCCTGGAGAAGCAAACCTAGTAGGATTACTATTCAAAAGGACAAGATGTCTTAATATCAAGATCAGTACTGAAACATGAGCAAAAAGGACCAGAAGGAGAGACAATGGGTTGTGTTAATTTGAACAAGCCCACCACCACTGAAAGTGGTTCATTCATTAGCAACCAGCCCCATCCCCATAATGTTGTCTCCTATCCTTCTAAAATATTTGAAATTAAGATTTAGAAAGTGCATGCCATCCCTGCCTACCTGTGCATTAAGAGCCTGCTGAGTACAGAACACAATTTACAGTTGAAAACCCAGTGGCTTCCCTGTACTGGCAATTTAGGCTTGTCGGTACTAAAAGGCTTTATGAAATTATATTTTTGTCACTAGCTTTCCCTCAGAGTCTGAAACATGAGATCTAACGATGAGGCAAAAATTATGTCTAACCCCTGCACGCTTTTGCTAAGTGGCACGGATCAATAACGCTGAATGCACCATGAACTAAGTACAGTGTAAACAAAAAACAGGACTGTGTAGCACTTTAAAGTCTAACAAGATGGTTTATTAGGTGATGAGCTTTCATTGGCCAGACCTACTTCCTCAGATCAAATAGTGGAAAAAAATTGGCATGACCATATATACCAAAGGATACAATCAAAAAAATGAACACATATGAAAAGGACAAATCAAATTTCAGAACAGAAGGGGGATGAGGCGGGGAGGTAAATGTCTGAGAGCTAATGATATTAGCGGTGATAATTGGGGAAGCTATCTTTGTAATGGGTAAGGTAATTAGTGTCTTTGTTGAGACCTAGGCGTAAAGTGTCAAATGTAAGCATTTTGACCAGACTAACAGGGCTACATTTCTATCACTAAGTACAGTGTGATATTCTACTTTCAAAGAGTCATGGTAGTAGCAAACCACAAGTTCATGTAAAAATCCTACAAAGTAAGAAGAACTGTAGTCAAACTGATTTGTCACAAGGTTAAAAGGACTACTGCAGTACATTTTGACAGTGCAAAAATATTGTACAGTAAGTGTGCCATAAGCCTTATTTAAGTTTGCTAGACACACACAGCCTGAGTTTAAAATTAAAATGTTTACCTTAAATTGGTCAACTTTTTCAAGCTTTTCCAGGTCTGGCACCAGCCTTACTCCATCTTCAAGAGTTTTCAGGAACTCAACCTGGAATACCACCATTTCAGTCAAATTCCCAAAGAGAACGTCGAGCTAATAAAAGAGAAAAAAAAGTTGAATATGCTTAAAAACCTCAGTTTAGATTACTCTCCAGCCAATCACAGTTTTCAGAACGTTAGCGCTTATTTTTTCTTCAACCTGGTCTACTGTACAGGGTTAGGTCAATGTAAGCTGCCTTGCATCAACCTTGCTGTGGGAATATCTTCATATAAATTTGGTTCCTGCTTAGGTACAGTACCTCCCTATGCTGATTTAGTGCCCCCAGTGGCACAGAGTCATAGTTGAGTAATTAGATTGATGCATTGTCAGTATAGACACTGCATTGCTAAGTCAGCTACTACTGGTTTTCAGGAGCCATCCTACAATGCCTCACACTAACAATACAACTCAACACAAGCGCCCTAGAGATGACATGCACTGTTGGCACATGGAGCCAAGTATGTGTGCGCACAAGAGATTTTTGAACCGTGGCTGTATGCTGATGTAAGCTAGATACACATAATTTTTTAATATAGACTTAGCCTTAAATTTAAATTTTTAGTATAGACTTGGCCTCCGACAGTACCGTGTGGCTGTTATCAGAAGATCAAACAATAATGATCAGTATTTTTAGAGTCAGTATCAGTCCATTTTACTTCAAGAATATTTTAATCCTCAAGGCTTTTACATCAGACAATAAGAGTCAAACAAGCAAAATCTGACAGTACTATGACAGCAGTTACCATACCTCATCTTGAGTGAGGAAAGTTTCTTTTTGTAGAGGTTTCAGGTATCTCTCCATTAGACAGTTTAAGTCCTTAAAATAAATACATAAAAATAAAGAAAACCCTCCTTAATGCCAATTCCTACAAGTACCTCTCTCAAAGTGTTACCATGACAAAGACCCTCTCCTAAACACAATTGAAGTCTTTCATCTATCTTATATAAGATAAGTGTATATTCTATTTTAGTAAAAATTAAGACAAAAAATACAATTAGATTACTTATGAAAATGAAAATGTGATCTCATCTGAAAATATTTTGCTATATCCCAAATAAGTAAAATTCATGCCACTGTCAAATAAACTCTGGTTATTTAGTTTGTTTGAAAATATCTGGTATACAGGCAGTCCCCGGGTTATGTGGATCTGACTTACGTCAGATCCCTACATACGAACAGAGCTTTTCTCGCCGCGGAGGACGCAGGCAGCGGGACCGCCCAGAGGCGCCACGACCGCCCAGACGCGCCGCGGTCCTGCCGCCCGCGTCCTCCGCGGCGAGAAAAGCTGCTCCGCGTCTCCCTGGTCTACTGGGGGGGAGACGCGGAGCAAAGCCACGGAGGACGCGGGCGACGGGACCGCGGTGCGTCTTGGCAGCCCAGCCGCCCGCGTCTCCCTGGTCTGCTGGGGGGGGCGCAGCTAGTACGCCCACCCCCCCCAGCAGACCAGGCTTTTCTTGCCAACGCCTGGGGTAGAGCAGCTGGGGGGCTGCCGGGTTGGTCCCACAGCGCCGAGGTGCAGCGCTACTGGACCAACCCGGCAGCACACCAGCTGCTCTGCCCCAGGCGTCCCCAAGTCAGCCGCTGCTGAAACTGATCAGCGGCTGACTACAGGAAGCCCGAGGCAGAGCTGCTCAGCGGCTGATTCCAGGAAGCCCAGGGCAGATCAGTTTCAGCAGCGACTGACTTGGGGACACCTGGGGTAGAGCAGCTGGGGTGCTGCCGGGTTGGTCCAGTAGCGCTGAGGAGCAGCGCTGCGGGACCAACCCAGCAGCACCCCAGCTGCTCTGCCCCAGGCGTGTCCAATTCAGCCGCTGCTGGTCAGTTTCAACAGCGGCTGAATCTGGAGCCAGTTCCGACTTACATACAAATTCAACTTAAGAACAAACCTACAGTCCCTATCTTGTACGTAACCCGGGGACTGCCTGTATTTCGGATGTTCCTAATCAAATTGATGAGAAGTCCAACAGTAAAATGTAACTAGTCTATTAAAATTTGTTCTTATTTTTTATATTTGTGATACAAACAAATATTGCAGAGCTTTAACTTTTTAGAAGTTCAACTCTGGAAAGAAAAGGAAAAACTTAGACAAAACATAACATACTTTGACATAGGTGCGTTCTGTTTCAAGAAGTTCACAAATAACCTTGCGCAGTTTATCAGCATCTGTAAGTTGTCTCATGGTGGACAGCTGAGGCCCTGTAAATTCTTGAGGATGCAAACTTGAATCGGAAGGATTCATCTCATGTAGACTGCGACAAAACGCAGCAACTTGTTCCGTACTCTTTAACAACAAAAAAAACAAACAAACAACAACACACGTTGTTTTAAAATAGGAGCTATTTGGACTATAATCCCACAATTGTATACCCCCACATATATATCGTATGTTATAATTCAACTTTAAGTAGTGTGCTATGCTTCTGTATCTCAGATTTTATCATTCTGGCCTGGATGGTCATGCTGATTATATTTAATTAGGCAAAAGTTTTTTGAGCATACACATCATTACTATTTGTCGTTATTGCACACAGCATGGAGCTGTATGGAACCTGAGCCTTTAAGCACTACCACAAGACTAGGGGAGCTGATAGCCTCACCGGGCATGGTGGCATGGGCAGGGGGCTCCACACTCCTGGAAGGTGTGGGACCAAGTGCAGCTGGCCCTCAGGCCCACCTCGACCAGGGTGCTTCTCATCCCACCAAGTCTCAGAGCTTCCAGGAATGTGCCATGTGGTGCCCCCAGCTTCCCAGGCAACTCTAAGCGTTGCCTGGAGTACATCCTGTGGCGTTCTGGAACCCAGGCCTTTCGAATCACTGGGCCCCAGGGCAAGTTGTACACATAAATAATACAATGGTAACCTGAATATATGAATAACTAAATTCACCGGGGAATCGTTTTAATATGTTGGAATAAATTGGGACAGTATGATCCTCTGAGGCTCTTGAAGAAACAGTCCTAGATTTAAATACAAGAGGGCTATGTGCAGGGCATTTTCAATGGAGCTGCCCTCAACATGTTCAATTGTTAATTCAGAGGCCAGGTTTATTGGCCTTTATATTTAATGCAAGATATGATGCTGGAGAGAGCAGGAGTATACCCTGAGAAAGTGGCGGTTTGTAGGGATTACGCCTGTTCTCCTCCATCTATTCTATTTCCCTTTGGCTCTGAAAAAGAGAGAGTTATAGGTATTTGTATGTTGCTGCGTCTAGATTGGCATGATTTTTTGGAAATGCTTTTAACAAAAAAGTTTTCCATTAAAAGCATTTTCGGAACAGAGCGTCTAGATTGGCACGGACGCTTTTCCGCAAAAGCACTTTTTGTGGAAAAGCGTCCGTGCCAATCTAGATGCGCTTTTCCGCAAAAAAGCCCCGATCGCCATTTTTGCGATTGGGACTTTTTTGCGGAAAACAAATCTGAGCTGTCTACACTGGCCTTTTTGTGCAAAAGGGACTTTTGCCTGAACGGGAGCAGAATAGTATTTCCACAAGAAGCACTGATTTCTTACAGTAGGAAGTCAGTGCTTTTGTGGAAATTCAAGCAGCCAGTGTAGACAGCTGGCAAGTTTTTCCAGAAAAGCGGCTGATTTTCCGGAAAAACTGGCCAGTTTAGACACAGCCCATATGTTTATGTGCATAAGCCCTAAATCTTGTGCAAGAGGTATGTTTTATATAAGCTTCAAACAAAAATTAAGCATTGTATAATTATACCATTTTCATCACTATAGGATTCATCATCTCTCCTGTATAGTTCACGCCCCAACCTGACTTGTGTGCACACAAAAATCTACACATTGAGTTAAGTGGCCCACCAGGAAGTGTAGTTTGAAGCTACAAACTGCTGGATCTCAAGCAAGCAATGCAGTGAGGGTTCAGCTACTGTTGCTAATTTAAACACAATGGATTACTCAAGTGTTATTTTGCAGTGTGACAGTTCACATTCTAGCTAGCTACCTAGATCGCCATATTTGGGGTTGGGAGGTATTTTCCTCCAGGGTAGATTGGCTGAGGCCCTGGAGGTTTTTTGCCTTCCTCTGCAGCATGGGGCACGGGTCACTTGCAGGAGGATTCTCTGGATCTTGGGGTCTTTGAACCATCGTTTCAAGGACTTCAATATCTGAGATATAGGTGAGAGGATTATTCTAGCAGTGGGAGGGTGAGATTCTGTGGCCTGCGGGGGGTGTGTGTGGGGGGGGGGGGGGGGGGGTCAGACTAGATGATCATAATGATCCCTTCTGACCTTAAAGTCTATGAGTCTACCTGTGAACTAACAGTGCAATGAAGAGAAGCCCTGAGTCTCTGTGTGTCTCACGTCTCCATCTATAAAACTAGGGTACCACCACTCCAATCCTCATAGCACTTCCCTTATATTAAAAGAAGACTATTGTAATGTGGGCCATAAGACCTACGTGTATATTTATAGCTATCTACAAAACTTGATTTTTCCCTGCTTCCATTTCTACATCTCATTTGGAAATGTTATTTCTATCAAGACAGTAGCATGCATAAGTTTGTAGAAAATATTTATATGTGTTATAACAGCTATGATTCTGCAATGCAGAGTGTAAGAAATAAACAGACACAAAGGGTCAATTACATTTGTGACAGTTATTACAGTTCTAGAACTTTAGGTCTTGGTAGTTTCAAAACTTTTATAAAGTTGACTAATTTTGTTTTTTTTTTAAACCTCATACATTTTTGCAACATTTTAACGATGGGTTATCATGCCTTTCATAGAAGTTGTTCATATTAAGTCATTGGAAAGGCAAGACTATATAAAGAACAGGGAAAGCCTTTAATATAATGAAATGCTAAGTTTTAAATGTTCATTATAGTTTAAATGCCTTAGTTTGACATTATTTCCGTGAGGGTAGTGTAACAATTTCTTTGTTCCAAAAGATTGGCTCACTATAATGCATGAGGCTATGTCTAGACTACGAAGTTTTTCCCTGATACCAGAGTATCCGGGAAAAACTCCTCCGAGTTCAGGGAACGTGTCTGCTCCTCTGACATTTTTTTGCGGAAGAGCAGATGCACTCTTTCGGAAGCCCAGTCTTCCTTGTGCCATGAGGAAGAAGGGCTCTTCTGAAAGAGGAGTTTTTTCTGAAATTTGGCCCAGTATAGATGGGCCAAATTTCGAAAAGCAACTATCGGAAAAAGGTACGCAAATTGCAGAGTGCAATTTGCATACCTTTTCCAATAAGCAGTTTAGACAGCCTGGATTTGTTCTTTTTTCCTTCCCATATGAAAGCTTTCTGAGATTACCAATCATAAACATCAGTCATGTCAGCAAACAGCACTTCTGTTTTGCATGTCAAGTTATATTTTCAATCTGGTAAAAATATAATATTTAAAACTGTTGCATTGCAACAGACATATTACAATCTCAATACAATTGACATTCATCAACCTATTCATGCCTGTGCCTCAAGGAAATATCAAATCATTTTTTGCATGCATCTTTAGAAAGGAATTATTTGATGATGCTATTTACTTTCTCTAACTAAAAAACAGGCCAACAGAAACATACTTTGAAACCAAAGTCGTGTTAGTTATGATACAGTGCACATTTTACTTAAACTTCTTAAATACTTTGTCACCACTGCAAATTGCCTATAGATTTAGAGGCACGAGAACAGAATAATTTAGATAGATATACAGCTCCCTTTACTTTCCGTTCCAGATTTATTCCCTACCCATTACTTGTGTAATGAGAGACCAGTTCAGAGTGTGTTAGTTTACGTCAAGATAATTACTGCATCATGTATAGGGCTCAATCCTGCAAACCTTCATTCACAAAAGTAACCCCCAAGTCGTGACTATGATGGAATTACTGGTGCAAACAAGGGTTTGGAGAATTGGGCCCGAAGTCTGTTTCAGTCCAATAAAATAAAAACCAATCCCCATCCTGCACAGAACTCAGCAGGTGAGCTAATCTCATATCTTTCCTGCTCAAGAGCATTTCCTCAAAAGTTTAGAATGTTGATATCATTTAAATAGTTGTTGGTGTGGCTGCTTGTTGTCTGAGAGAGGACTGCAATTTCCTCTACCAGACCTCATTTAAAAAAAAATATAGGGGTGAGTGTGTACTTAAGAACAACTTAAACAATGAATAGTCCAGCAGCACCTTAAGGACCAACAAAACATGTAGATGGTACTATGAGCTTTCATGGGCACCAACCACTTCTCCTTTCAGGACACTCAGTATCTTTACCCAATAAAAGGACAAATTAACTTATTTTTTTAAACGGTTCTCCAAAACCCACACAAAACTTCAGGCAAATCCCACCATGGCTTGACCTTAGTTGTTATGGAGACAGCATATTCTAAAAAACACCTCAACGGGCACAAGCATTACTGTTCACTTAGTATCACATTTATAACCTTCTTAAAATGACTACAGCATTAAGTTAATTGCTTAATCTAGCTCCACTGCACAACATTAGCTCTGCTCACCAAATGCAGCATACGATAAAGAGAACTGCAGGATCTCTCCATGCCTTTGTTCCTGGGATTACGTTTAACACTCCAAAAAGCAGACATCATTGGAAAGCTATTGTTGTGAAAATTCTGTTACTCAGCATCTTCAGTAACAAATATGCTAAAAAGGCATCCACATTTCTTTCCATGTTCAGCTGATATGAAATTCTTTCCTGCTCCAGACAAGTGTTCTTTCCTCATATTCCATGCTGCTTACTTGACACACAGGCACAGAAAACATCTCCTCTATTTTAATGAGAGTGCAGCAACTGCACTTTTGTAAGACACTGATCCTGAGTCATTTGTTTATGTTTTGTTCTTTCAATAAATCAGTAAGAATTTAATTCTCAGCTCTAATTTGTCAAGTCACTTCTGAAGACTCTCTTTCATGAAACAGCCATGTGAGAACTCCTGCAAGAAATGGCTGAAATATGAAGAGTGGAAGCAGACACTGGAATATGTAGTATTGCCTGTGGATTAGTATCAGCTGATTGGCTACAACCTGTACTGCATAAGATTAAGCAGCATCAAGACAGACAACATACACCAATTAGACAACTTTAAAAACTTAGTCATTATTGGAATACCTTAAATTGCTTTTTTTTTTGTTAAAGTCCCCATATTAATCCTTTCACTTCAACTTTTATGTGTGTTGAGGGATTTTTATCAATAGATAATTTTTGATTTCTTAAGGATGCTGCAAAAGATTCATCTTGACAGAACACTTTTGATAAATGCAATGCATGCACAGTCATTAGCACAGAGTACCTTAAGCACAACGGCAAAGGTAATTTGTTTTAATTTCAAGAGACAAGTCAGAAATTAGAAAAAAAGAAATGAACGCCCAGTAGCACTTCAAATCATTTTTAACCACATCCACAAGTGATTAATGTAGCAGATCCCTAAACAAAGCACTACTGCCCTGATCATCACAGTAAATGACATCAGATCCTCTGTCATTATGGTTACGTGTCAAATACTTAAGTTTTTGTCAATCTGTAATATTGAGCACCCATCTCTACACAGCCTGAGTCTCCAGACCCAGTGTGTTAAATGTATATTGATACATAATAAGCAAATAAGCAGATAATTACAGAGCTTTGGTTTTGTTAAATAAAAACTTACACCAATAAGTCACTTACATGGTATCCTGTTAAATTAGAAAGAGACAAAGACTTTGCTTGCAACTAATTTAAGTCTTATACAGACCTTGGATTAGAAACTGAGACTACGTCTACACTCTGGACCTTAGAGCAGGATAACTGTACAGCTGCAGCTGTGCTACCATAACGTCTCCCACGTAGCCGCTTTATGCCAAGGGGAGAGGCCTTGCCTATCGGCATAACTGAACCACCCCCAGTAAGTGGTGGTAGTTACCTCAGCAAGAGAGTGGCTGCCGACATCGCACTGGCCACACTCACACTTTGTAACAGACAAAAAAGCAGGGTAAGTGGTGAGGGTCTCTACCCAGGGTGGCCCACCAAAGGGGGCGCCATGAGCAGAGGTGAAAGCAAGCCAGTGCGCCCCAGTGATCAGCTCCAGCAAGGAGGCGGCAGAGGCGTGCTCCCAGTCATGACCTTGGGGCTTCCTGCAGGCTGCCCTGTTAAGCAGTTAGGCAGGTGACAGGAGTTGGTGCTGCCCTTAAGGGGGCGGAGGGTGCTCCCACCCCGATTCATATGGGGACACTGCTTTGCTCTTCTCCTTCCCATCAGGGAGCAAGGGGAAAGTGCACTGTTTGCTGCATTTCTCTCTCTGGCTGGGGATGGCAGGGGACAAACGAGCTGCACACTCCTGAAAGGGGCAGGAAGGGGCCAGCCCTCCTCCCCTCCCCACGCACTTCTACCCCCAACATCCTGATCTGACCCCCCATCACATCCCTAGCCTCCTGCCCTGACACCAGCACCCCCACACCTCCTGCCTTGAGCCCCTCCTTAACCCCCACCTCCTATCTTCAGCCCCTTGCATTCCACCACACACTTAAATTTCTTTTGGATACTGTCATATCACCCCCCAACCTCCTATCCCGAGAGCCCTCCCCGGAAGGACTGCGCTACAACAGTACCTGTAAGAAACTGAAATGACTTTCAGCGCTGGCTGTGAGCAGGATTTTGATCCCCATCTGACCTGCTGAGAGCAGCAGGTTGATGGAGGTGGCAGGCAGGTGAGCAGCAGCACTGGGACTGGGGAAGCCTGAGCTGCAGGCAACTCCTCCAGAGCAGGGGCACCCCCTTGCTCTGTGTGTGCAGCCCTTGGTGTTCCTGCCCTCCCCTCTTCTCCTCAGAACTGCTCCAACCACTCTGGACTGAGATCATCATGTCTGCTGTGGCTGGAGGGGAGAGAGGCTGATGTTTGGGTGACTTGAGCTGGGGAGATCTATGTGGGGCTGCCGCCTTGCTAGCACTGAAGCTGAAATACAATCCTGAAGGTTCCTCACCCTGACTGCTCTCTTAGGGTATGTCTACACTACCTCCCTAGTTCGAACTAGGGTGGTTAATGTAGGCAACCGGAGTTGCAAATGAAGCCCGGGATTTGAATTTCCCGGGCTTCATTTGCATATTGCTGGGCGCCGCCATTTTTAAATGTCCGCTAGTTCGGACTCCGTGCCCGCGGCTACACGCGACGTGAACTAGGTAGTTCGGATTAGGCTTCCTATTCCGAACTACCGGTACACCTCGAGGAGTACCGGTAGGAGGAGTACCATGAAGAGTACAGGTAGTTCGGAATAGGAAGCCTAATCCGAACTACCTAGTTCGTGCCGCGTGTAGCCGCGGGCACGGAGTCCGAACTAGCGGACATTTAAAAATGGCGGCACCCGGCAATATGCAAATGAAACCCGGGAAATTCAAATCCCGGGCTTCATTTGCAACTCTGGTTGCCTACATTAACCACCCTAGTTCGAACTAGGGAGGTAGTGTAGACATACCCTTAGAGAGACAATGCATTCGTGTACTCAGCCGTTCACACTCTCTCTCCCCAAAACCACACCATCAGGGCTCCCTGCAATCAGGTCACTTCCCCAACTGGGCTGTGCTGAGCCATCAGCAACTGTGCTCTTTCTTCATTTTTTTGTGCACCCCATGGGCTGTTCGGGATGAAGGAACAGCTGCTTTGTGCATTGAGATCAGTTTCCGCACATGGATGCAGGAAGGAGATGCAGGTACTGTATTAGGGACAGAGGATGGAGGTGCAGGGGTGAGGGGCACAGCATGGCAGTGCAGGCATTTGGGCAAAGAGGGCACAGTGCATCGGTTATGGGTTCAGAGGAGATACAGGAGTTAGGGGGAGGGAAGTGTGGGGACCCTAAGGAGTCAATGGGGGACCAGGGACAATGAGGGGCACCACAATCACCAGGGGCAACAAAATGTAAATTTGTCCATAGTGCCATTTTCCCTAAGGAAATTTTTCCTGCAAAAAAGCTAGTGGGGACATAGCCTACGGACATGCACAATCCACTGAAGTTCAAGGGCTTTGGCTTTTCTCTAGTGCAAGATTTTTTTTTTTTTAAAAGATAGCAAACTTCTAGCTTATTTACTTTCTTTAGAACTGGGAGATACTGATCTAACTGATAGCTGAGCATGGGCTGTCAACTTTTACGAGACAGAAGAAATATTAGAATCTCAAAAAAATCAAAACAAAACAAAATAAAACCTAGAGAGATTAAAAACACCTGACCTCAATGGTTGATGTGTTAGTGGCTGTATGAATAGTCCATAGATTGTAGGGGAAGATTTCACCTTCTTATTCCTCCTTCATAGGTCTCCTGCACAAAGTGTGTATGCTTGGTTTGGTTGACAAAGGTTGCACTCGAGTGATATCTCTTTATAGAGATAAAAAATATGAGGCTGGCCCTAGTCAGCTGAGTCAAACTCGAGGAGCGCAGGCCCCAGAGCTGAAAATTTGCTGTGTAGACATTCAGGCTTGGGCTGGAGCCCAGTCTCTGGAACCCCTCCCACCTTGCAGAGTCCCACAACTCAAACTCCAGCCCAAACCCAAATATCAACACAACAATTTTTTGCTTGCAGTCTGAGCCCAGTGATCCTGAGAATGGGTCGCGAGTTTTTGTCCCAGTGAAGATATCCCCTTGGGGACTACATAGAAGCCTAGAAGCTTTTTGGTACTATTCTTCCCCATTTAATCATGACCTGCTTAGGAAATGCAAAAACAAACAAACTGCAGTCTTGTGTCCTTTTTGCCCTTTGTCTCATATGAAGTGTATTTCCTCCTTTAGGAGTTTTTCCAGCATGTTTTTTTCCCTGTTAGAAATTCACATCGGGTGTACTCTGGAACTACTTTAATATCACTAGGAAAAAACACGCTTTCTAGAGCAGGGGACAGCAATCTTTTCAAACCAAAGCACCAAACTGCATCAAAATTCAGAATAAGTCATCAACAAAGAGCTGTATAAGACTGTCCATTTGCATGACTGAAAATATACAACATATTATTGATAACTGACATAATGATTAATAATAGCATAAATGAAACATTGTACTCACAGACTTTATTTTATAAGACTTCTGCTGCTGCATCTTTTCACACATTTGAAGTTTACATTATAACTGGTCAAATCCAGCTTCATGCACACATTCAGGCTGTCTTTTGTCAGTTTTATGGCAGGGGACTGGGGATGTGGGGATGCAGGAGTTTGGGGTTGTGGGGGTATAATGGGCTCAGGACAGGGGGCTGGAGTGTGGGGGGTGCAGGAGAGTTATGGCAGGGACTCGATGTGGGGGTGCAGGAATCTGAGGATATGGGGGTGCAGGAGTTTGGGGATGTGGGATATGAGGGGCTCAGGGAAGGGGGTTTGGGGGTGTCTGATGGGCTCAGGGTTGGTGTGTGGGGAGGTGAAGGAGTGTTATGACTCTGCAGTCAGATGGGGGCTGGGCCCCAATTGGGAGCTTGCTGGACAGGCTTCATTTTTAAACAAAAGGTTTCAACATTGTCTTTATTTATGGCAGGGATGGGGAACCTTTTTTGGATCAGGAGCAAAAGCGGAAAAACACAAAAGTTCTCCACCAAAGTTACATAATTCCAAATATTAAGAGAAAATGTAGAACAGGTGATCATTTTTAATTTACACAACATGAAATTTCTACCTCACTGAAAGCCTGGGCTCATTAACTGTACAAGTTGCTTACAGCTCTTACCATAAGAGTAATAACTATTGAAACAGAGTTCCTTATGTAATGAAACGTATGAAAGCACACAGCTGATCACAGAATGCATATATCTTGCTTTAGACAGCTGATGGTTCATGCAAAGATGGTGTTAAATAGGGCGTCAGTACCTCTAACGTACTCACACATAAAACTTTGAAAAGCTACACCAAATCCAGCCACACTAAGAGTATCCACAGCCAATCTAGCAATTGACACTTAATACTTGGACTGGTTTTCTGCAAAGAAGCATTCATTTCAGACCTCATTACAAATCATGCAGGTATCCACAATTGCATTTAAAAATAAACATACATAAGTACTTCCCCCACTTTTGAAAAGTATAATTTTGTACTTACTATAAAGTGATTCCCTAGGAAAATCTAGAAACTAAGCTTAAAAATAATCTTCTGCTTTACATGTAAGATGAGTATATGTTTCATGCATGGGAATGCTTTCTCCTAGTTGACTTCCACTGTCTAGCTATCTAAGGAAAGTCTACAGTCAAGTATGACATAAGGGATCAGGAAACAAGAGGCCAGGGGCTTTTCCTTTCTTTCAACAATGATAAAATAATAGTATTTGGGGACTGCTTCATGACTCACCAAGACACATTTTCAACTAAAACAAAATGATAAGAAACATGCACACGTGTGTACACATAGACGAGAAGGTGGGGGATGGGGGAAAGTATAGAAGCAGTGAGATCAGTAATATATAGTCCACACTCGCTACACAGTGAATTCTGTAGAGCTTGGGTTACCACCGCAGCATCAATTATGCAGCAAATGCTTAAAATATAACAAACGGCCAGTCCTTTTAAAGCAATCTTACCCTAGATACTTGATTCAGCTTCAGAGAACACTATTCCCCACAGATCACTTTGTGCATATTCACTATAACTAAAGCTAGGACAAACTGCCAAATCGTGCCAGAACACATCCCTTACAGCAATTAGCAATCCATTTGTGCAGCCTGTTAACTATAATTGGAGAATTCTGCTTTAATCACAGGTAGATTGGCTATAATTAGTTTTGCATTTAAGCTGCTAACATGTAAACCAGAGGTTCCCAAACTTTTTGACACAGGGACCAGTAAATCCATTCGCGAACTGTTGGAAGACCGGTAATGTTCATTTGCATAGTTGCATATTTATTAATCAATGATGAATATTCAAATAAGTTGTTTCTGGTCCTCCCAAAACCCCCAATGCCAGCTTTAGCAAAGCTTTTGATATGGTCACCCACAATATTCTTGCCAGCAAGTTAAGGAATATGGATTGGATAAATAGACTATAAGGCAGACAGAAAGCTGGTTAGACCAGGGTTTCCCAAACATTTTACTTTAGTTGGAACCCTTTTTTTTCAGTACTGCTTTTTGCAGCCCAAAAATATAAACACACAAAAAACAAACTGAGAAAATACCAGACATATAACACGTCTGGTATTTTCTCATTAGGTAAGTTGTATTATTACTAGTTGTATCAGTTTGTAGTTTCGAACTGCCTGGCTAGTAAATGTGCTCAGGTGCATGAGTGTGTCTACCAGCCAGACAGTTCACAACTACTCGAGGGGTGTGTGTGTGTGGGGGGACAATAGAATCCCCGGGCCAGACTAACTCATCCTTTGTGCTTTGTGGGAAGGAGGGAGGAACGGGGGCAGCGTCCCAAGACCTACATATGGCAGGGTCAGTCCCACTCACCGAAGGTCAATTCATTCCTCCCCCCTGCTCCCCTCACTGCGCCTCTGGCCAGCCCCACTTCCCCCAACCCCCTCCTGGGCAGCCAGTTCTCCCCCGCTTCTCTTCCCAATGTCCCTTGGCCAGCACCGCTGCCCGCGTCCAGCCCTCCTTCCGGCGGCCGCTTCTCCCCCCCCCCATCTTCCCCGGCCAGCTCCCTGCCCCCAACCTCGCACCCCCTGGCAGCCCTGCTTCCACCAGCCCCCCAATCTCCCCAGCCTGCCCCGATTCCCCCGTCCAGTGCTGCTTCCAGTGGCCAGCTCTCCCCTCCTCCTCACCCCAGAATCCCCTGACACCTGCACCTTCCCTTAGCCCTGCACCCTCCTGGTGCCTCCCCCTTCCCTTACTGCCCCTGCCCCCTTTGCCCTCTTTTTCCCTAATACCCACCCCCTCACCACTCTCTGCCCCATTCCCCTCCTGCCCTCTGTGCCCTCACACATGACTTGCTCCATCCTGGTCTTCATCATGCCCACCCCCCCTTCTTTCAAGCCTTCTCCCAGCACCTCCTCCTCCAGCCCCCAATACCCTTCCCCTCTCCTCTCCTCTCCCAGCATCACCCTGTCCCCTCTCCCACTGACATCTCCGCTCCTGCCCTTTCCCTCATTGCCTGCACTTGATCCCCTGGCATTGGTCTCTCTCTCCTGCACCCTGTCCCCTGGTGACTTCCCCTCTCACCTCTCCGCCGCCTCGCCACCCAAGCCCGTTCCCTACCTTCTGCCTTTCACATTGCAGGGCCGGAGGCCGTGCTCAGGCCCCGGAGGCAGCGTGGCCCTGCCACATGCCTCCAACGAGTTTTAAAATCCCGGGCCGTGACATCACGTCCGGGCGTCCTCCCCGCCCATGTGCAACGCCGCACATGGGCAGCAGCAGGCGGTGAGGAGGAGCCGCTCACGGCGGGGACGCTCTGGGGGCAGGGTGGGGGGGGGGCAGGGCGGGCCCTGGGTCTGGGCCCACTCCAGGTAGAGCCGGGGGAGAGACCTAGCTCCACATATTGGTGGAGCAGGGCCCCGGGCTCTGTAAGTCGCTGGCACTTCCGGGTTCAGGGGCACGGGGCCCGAATCGGCCTAAGGCCGGCCCTGCCGGCAGCCACCAGCCATGCTGAGGCCCAGTAAGCCCATAATTTGGGAAACGCTGATGTAAACTATACTACTGATTTAAGGTAATAATTTAACTTTTGTGCCTCAGACCTTTGGAAATTACTAAAGAAGAAAGAAGAGGAAAGGGTGATAAATCAATCTGAAATTGCATTCAACCCCCCATCCCCCAGGAAGCAAGTGATAGAGCAGTTATATTTTAATACATGAAAGCATTATATCACACATCACAGAAGACCAAAACCAGGTCTACTCTTTACCCCTCATGGATCAAAAACACAGCACTTACTCAACAGGTGTTGATGTGCTGTAATCAAGGCTGTAATTTGTTACACTCCATATCACTTGTAAACACCTTAAAAGATCAACATTTTCCTAGGAAAGATGCTCTAATCATGCACAGCTGTGAAGTCAGCATATGAGCTGTGACTCCACTGTGCTTTAGGTTTGTGTAATGTGAAAATGAAAATCTCTCACCTTGCTCATCCTATCTGTCTCATCAGAAGACTCTAAATCAGGCATTTCTGCTTCTTCTGGTGTTGCCTCAGCACAGCTGTCTTGTTCGCTGCAAAACATGTGCCCTGCCAAAATTGACATGTATGTGGAAACAAAAGAGAGGGTTATGTAGAATCTGAAAAAGTTAATGCAGTGAACAATGAATGAGCTTTCATGAACAATCTCGTCTTGCAACGACCTCAGCAAGCACCACCGGCAGAAGGAGGCTCCCAGTCCCAGAGCTAAGGCTGCCGCCAACTCCTGGACCCATGAGGATAGACCTCCACTCATGGCAGGCTGCAGGCATAGGGTTGCTCCCAGGCTCCAGTTAACTGATACCTGGTAATGCTTACCGAGTAACCAGTTATCCATTCTCATCCCTATTATAAACACCAATCACGTAGTGTTATGGGTTGAAGCTAGAGGCCACAAAAGGTGATGTAGAGTTAAGGCCAAATTCTCTGTTGAAATCAGGGTTTATAAAGCTCCAACCTGACAAAGGCCTGTGCTTAACTTTATATACAGGTAGTCACAATGTCATCAGTGGAACTGCTTATAAAGTTAAGCATGTGAGTAAGTCTTTGCAGGATCAAGGCCTTAGTTAACATTTCCTTCAAACAGTCTTCTATTGGAAGATTTTAATAAATTAGTTTTATATCAAGTTTCTCTCTCAATGGCAGAATCAAAAATACTTTTGCAGGAATTTTTTAAGTTATGCTATTAATTGACAATTGCATCTTTCTGAATGCAACATTATAAAGTAACTGAATTAATCTGTATCTTGGCAATCTTAGAACTACATTTTTGATACAACAGCCCATAAAGATTCCTACGTAGGTACAGCCCAAAACACCAAACACTGAGGCGCATGCTTAAATGTTTACACAAGAGTAGTCCCATCAAAGTCAACACAACTGTTCATATACTTAAGGCAATGCCTTCACTATGCAGAAGATTGACACTGCCGCAATCGATCTTCCAGAGTTCAATTTAGCGTTTGCACCCATCGACCTCCGGCTGTGGAGACTGCGTGGAAACTCAAATAAAGGTACATCAACACCAGCTATGTAATTAACATAACTGGAGTTGAGTATCTTAATTCGACCTTCCTGCATAGTGAAGACATTGCCAAAGGTGTGCAGGAGCAGTGCTTTTGACTCATGCAGCTATGAACAGAAATGTAAGTAAACTTGTCTTGTGCCTAGAGTTCTACCAAATTCATAGTCAGGAAAAACATGTCACAGACTGTGAAATCTGGTCTCCCCCTCTGAAATCTGGTCTTGTGTGTGCTTTTACTGTGTACTATATAGATTTCATGGGAGAGACCAGCATTTCAGAAATTGGGAGTCCTGATCCAAAAGGAATTTTTGGGGAGGAATCACAAGGTTATTTGGAGGCAGGATGTTTGCTGCTTTCTGAGCTAGGCTGCTAGAGGTGGCAGCTGTTGGCCAGGCACCCAGCTCTGAAGGCAGCCCCCCACCAGCAGCAGCGCAGAAATAAGGGTGGCAACACCATACTCATGCCATCCTTACTTCTGTGCTGCAGTTGGCAGTGGCGCTGCCTTCAGAACTGGTATCTTAGCCAGCAGCCACTGCTCTCCAGCTGTCAAGCTCTGATATCAGTCCCACTGCCAGCAGTGGCAGCACAGAAGTAAGGGTAGCAGTATTGCAACCTCCCCAATAACCCTGCAACTCCTTCCCCTCTTCCTTCCTTTCTGGGTCAGGTCCTGTATCTGTCCTGAACAATTACAATACCATGGAATTTCAAATTTAAATAGCTGAAATAATGAAATTTATTATTTTTAAAATCTATGATTGTGAAACTGACCAATGTGGACTGTGAATTTGGTAGGGCTCTACTTATGCCTCTTGGAAAGCCAAATTTCACATAAATTAGCTTTCTAGCTATCTGACAGGAGGAAGAACAGTCATGGCATTTTAACTAGAAGAGAGAATGAAGGTACATCAGAAATATCCTCAATTATTTATATATGCAGTTCATGGATCTCACACAATTCCAAAGGCACTCATCTGCTTTCCAGAAGCACCTTTTTGAGCCCAGGATAAAAACTGTCCCTAACAGGAATAATTTAACAGTACTCAGCAAGGAATAAATGGCACCAGAGACAGGAAAATCGTCCTAAATCATAAGCTACTTTGAGTGCTGCTGCAGTAGAATTTTGTGCGGTAACACAAACATTCTGGAGAAGCAGAGTATTTGTGTCTAGATTTTAACTTTTTTCCCATTAACTCCTAAATATAAGTTTATTCAAGGTTGGCACAATCCTGCAAATCAGATGAACATGGACAGACCCCTGTTGCCACGTCTAGGGCCTATGAACATCAGTGGTGCATCAAACAGGTACAAGGGTCCACCTGCACAAATAGCAGCTTCTAGATATAATCAGTCTGTATTATTCTTTATGGTGTGCAGGTATCTACATTATATAAACTACTGAAAGACTAACCTATCAATTAGCAATGAAAGCAACAAGAAAGAAAACCAAAATGAAAGGAAAAAACACACTGGCTATGTCTATACAGCTTCCCTCTTCCACAAAAGCCTATGCAAATGAAGTGCGGATTAGCACATTGCCACGTTTCATTTGCATAATTAATTAGGAGTTGGTTTTGCACAAGAGGTTTTTGTGCAAAAAGGCACTGTCTACAAAGCATCTTTTTGTGCAAAAAACCCCTCTTGTGCAAAAGCCATTCTTCCTGAAAAAATGAGGACAGACAGCCCTGGAGCAAAAACCTCTTGCGCAAAACCAGCTCCTAATTAATTATGCAAATGAAGCGTGGTAATGGTAGGGCAGGCTAAGTCTCATTTAGGCTTTGGGCCTGAGTTCAAAAGTGCCAAAATCTCATCTCATCAACCCTTCTTTCACACTTGCAAGGTTTTCACCACCCTGAATTACATCTGAACCAAATTCAGAAATCATGACCCTGCTGGTTTGGCTCCAACTTACACCAACCTGTAGAAATCAGTAGAGAATCAAGTGTACATTAAAATGTTCAAAATTGCCGAGAGCAGGTTCATGCTTGAGGTTCTCAGGGAGGCCTATCTCCCCTGTGCTGAAAAATCTAAGGTCTCTATCTTGAAAAGCTGTGGTTTTAATGGAGTTAGATAGATGACACTGGAATGCATTTGTGGAAGTTTTTGGTTTCTTAGAAATTAAATCTGTGCGGAACCTCTCCCATTTCTACAGCTTAGTCCATCAACTTTTACTACTTCCCAATTCCCTTTCCAAACACCTAGCAAAATTCTGAAATCCCCTAAAATATCAGTTTTTAAAAGGGGAAATGTGCAAAATATCATGTGTTTGCTTTAAGCATCTTATGTTTGTCCATTATGATTAATTATCCATTATAAGCAGTGTGAAATGCAGCCCACAAGTACTTCTCACCATAAGCCAACAAATATCATGCCTTTTATAGTTATCAGGGTTTCTTTTCCTGTTATTCACAAGACACCACTTTAATCTCTTTCCTGCAGCATAAACACTCCTACCCAATACAGACAGCAATCTTTCATTTACATCTTAATGAACAGTCACACAATGCATGTGCTTACAGTATTTCAAAAGTCTTAGGCTGCCAAACTCAATGACTGCTTTAATAAGGTTATCTGCTGGTAGTTAAACTCAGTAATGTTGATTGTTCTTACAACAGTTATTTCAATACACTGCAATAACTGCCCCTGCCTGGTGGTTCATTATATTGTTTCAATCATATCCTGTATATTGCTATTTAGCTATTCATAAAGGGAATGCCTCAAGAAATTATGGATAAAAAAAATAAGGTTTGGGGGATCTTACTAACTTAGTGGCAATTCTGTATGCTGAGTGTGGGAGAACTACCTTTGGATTTCTATTCCCCATTCTTTCGTTTACTGGCATGAATGAAGTTGGGTGTTGCAAAGGAAAACACTATTCTTGGGTCATTTTATCTAAATGTTGAGGGTCTCCAGAGGGAGTCCTAGCATGCAGATGTTTCTCAAACTAAGTTATAATAGCAGCAGTGGGAGCACAGAACATTAGAATCTGGGAGAAAAATTAAAAGGTGAGAGAAGGAAATCTTTGTCGTTCTGTAACAGGCATACAGAACCCCTTATGGGATAATATGTAGTTCTTGCTATCCATCAAAATCTTAGTAAGCCTAATGAATCACAAAAAAAAAAAAAAGTTGTTGTAAGGCAGTAGGTCCAACTAGATTTTAATTTGGTTTTCTATTAACACCTCTCATGCCCAACATACACCAATTAAAAATATCAACATTTTAAAAGGCTTCCTAAAAGGTTCAGAATCTAAAATAGTGACCTAATAAACAGAATTGTCTACCAAAGCATCTTTGGTAAAAGTTCCATCCCATACTCCCAGTGTGACATGCAAATAAATTGCTCCAATGAAGTATAGTCTAAAGCCACATAAGCACAATGGCTCAGCCAGATTATGAACCCAATAATGTTAAACTTGAATGTTAGGTGGATTTTCTTTTGGTTCAGTACAGAAATATAAGCCTACATGCTATAAATAAAGCATGTGATAGAAATCACTGAGCAGATTTTTCCAGTCAGCCAAGCTGGCAATAATCAGCTAGGATACATACAATAAATAGGCCAATAGGTATTTTGCACTTGATTGCATTGGACAAGAAGTCACAGAGCTGAAACCAAAAATCTGAGAGAGCTATAATCTCAGAAATAATAATAAAATGAACCTCACTTTAAATTACATTTCAATCCAGTTTCTGATAGTAAAAACAAATAATGCACAGGGGTTAAAAGAGTAAGAGCTTTGGAATACCCTTTCATACCTTCTTCCACTGGTGTCTAAAAAGATTAAAATTGATGGAGCAGATCTAAATACTTGCCTCAACACCCTTTGAATTGAGTCCCAAATTGTATTCCCACTTTAATCCATCTCAATTAGAATGCTTTTTTGTTTGTTTGAAACATTTTTAATACCATGCTTTAAATGCATCTTTTTATATGGCAATTGCAAGCATGTTAACAAGGTAAAATAATATTACTGAAACTTCTGTAAATACCTCTGAACCATCTGCTGAAATGCTGTTTTGTTGCTTCCTCTAATTTAAATTGAGATAATCCTCCTCTTCTGTCAGCAACAATGAAATAAAGGGAAAACCATACCCATCTTCCCAATTTTCCTACTATGGGGAAAAATTTGACAACAGGGTTGCAGCCTTTCCTATGACCAATAGGCCCTGCACTGAAAGGGTAGTAATTTACTTAAACTGGGCTCAAGATGCTCTTACTTCAAGAAAGAAAATTAAGTGATTTTATGTGTGTAATGGCGACATCTTGTGGACAATTATAAAAATTTTGGGCATGGAGTTTATGAATATCCCTATCTCATTCTCACAACTGCTTTTTAAAACCAATAATTCAGCAGCTGTGGATGCCTATTTGTATTCTACTTGCTAGCTGAGGGTATGTCTACACAGCCACTTTATTATAGAATAACTGATGTTATTCTGAAATAACAAAATGCGTGTCTACATAGCAAGCCACTATTTCAAAATAATGTCGAGCTGGAGAACTACTTACTCTAACTCCTATAACTTTCATTTCATGAGGAGTAAGGAAAGTCAAAGGAATGAGTGTTCTTCCTTCGACTTCCTACTGCATAGACAGTGCCAAAAGCTGAATTAAGCTATTTCGACTTCAGCTACACTACTGACATAGATGAAGTTGTGTATCTTAATTCAGCTTTTGCCCTGCTGTGTAGACATAGCCTGATAGTTTGGAACATGGTCAGTTTTTAGGCATCTAAAAAATCATGTTTGCCTTTTCCAGAGCAGGAAAGAAAGAACATAGAAAAGCCATTCCTTTTTATGTTATTCTAAACACATTTTTAAATGAACTGCTGAAAAAAAATATCAAAGAAATAAATACACTCCATAGTGACTTTTGTTTTGGGGTATATACATATTTAAAAACTCACACATTTCTCTGACAAAATATCTACCAAATCACTGCCTAGATAGGGAATTAGTGGTTGCAATTTATTGTAAACACAGGTCATGTTGCAAATTCCCAGGACAGTGCAGCTCCTGTTGATAATCTAACTACAACATTTAGGGCCCGATTCTCATTTCACACTGGTGTAAATCAGGAGTAACTCCATTGTGGTTAAAATAGTTACCCTGACGTATGATGGAATCAAACTGGAACCATCTTATGTTAATTTCCGCAGTGGACATTGATACCTTGGTTGCTGCCGATGTATGTAAGTGCACTGTCACTCAAGTCAGATTGGTTTTCCATGCGGCGTGGTGGTGGCTGCATTAATTTCTGCCCTTCCTCTATCTCAGGATAAGTACGCACTGTAAGGCACAGTGAAGGCTGAATAAGGACATCTTTCAGTCTGGTTGAGTCCAGGTCTTCAGCTACTCTTTTGTTAATCTCAATAATTTCATCACCAACTTTAAGACCTGTAAAATAGAAAGTAACAAGTGAGTATCACATAGTGAGATTCTGTGTTCCTCAAAGACCTCAGTGTGTGTCTGTATGAAGTGCTGTGGGAATATTAATAGACATGGAATAAACAAACTGCGATGTTTAGACATGAAAAAACAATTATGATTCCCAACATGCAGAAACATGATGGATGGTAAGGGATCACTGATGGATGCTGATTTTTGTTCTGATGTGAGTTTTCTACAGCCTCTCAGCACCATAATATCATTGTGCTTGTTGTTACCACATACTACATTTACAGTATATTCATAGATTTCCATTGGACACCCTTTGTGAGTGAAGAAACCAACTTTTTCTTGATATAATTTTCTAGGAGACATACCATACACAGAACAGATACAGACTTCTAAAGCTTTCCAGATTACTGAAGAAGGAATAGGAGCATGAGAAGAGTGTAAGCAGGAATATATTTTCCTGCTTCAGCATGAGCCAGGGTTAGAATGAGGGAGAACTGATCATACAATTAAGACATCAATTAATTCCTCAATATCCGCTTGTCCAATGTTTACCCATCAATACTAACACATTTTTAACTTTAAAGTAAATTGTGCCAAGGAAGTCAGACTTCCAAGCTTTCAGGCATCACAGTTCTCATCACTAAATAGAGTAATTTATCCAAGGGTGTCTGTTAGAAATTGTTTAAGGCACGATTGTGATTTTACTTCAGTGGTTACATTGTAGGGACAGGTATAAGACAACAAGTAACAGTGACCACTTACGGAGGAGTTCAGTCATCATGATAAACCAGGTATAAATTTCCCCATTGTGCCCAGTGGCACTGGGAAAGCACAGGACTAAATGGACCCTTATATATTTTAACAGACTGCAGAATGCTTATACATTTTAACAGAATGCAGAATTTGCTTCTCCCACAGTGGCCCATCTCTGTACATCAATGCAGAGGACTGCTTGGGAAAGAGGCAAAATCATGACCTGACCCTTTCAAGGAAATTAGCGCCATAGTTCTTCTTAGATCGGGGAATCTCATGTTTTTCAGTACTAGGAATTCTCACCCCCAAGCATATTCCTCCCATCTAGTTAGTATGGCACCTCCCCTTTAGCAATACGGGAAAAACAAGGTGGCCATGACTCTTTGCACTGGGAACTCCTCTTCTAGATTTCTAGTAGTCTGGTTTTGTGTAGGAGGACTCCACCTGGATGCTGCAAAAAACTTCTTGTATCCCTGCCCACCAAAAGTGAGTCACCATCTAGCGCTCAGTAACTGTAAACTAGTGACTATAATATAGACAAGGGAGAGGAGGAGGATTACCAGCCAAACGTCTTAGGCTGATAAGTAGGGAAGTAAAAAGCAGATACAAAAAAGCTCAGTCAAAGGGGGAAAATGGTGTTTTGGGGCATTTCCTCAGTTCTGCCTTTCCTAGTGTCCGTTTCCATTTCTGCAGTAGCAAAAGCCATTTTATGACTGAAAACTGCTTTTTCCAATAGACACAAACTGGGAAGATTTACTGGGAAGATTTCTCACAGTGTGATAAAGTCACCTGAACACATGTAACTTAATCATTGCCACTCTCTTTATATAGCAGTATTAGCTACATCATTTATCTAATTTTCTTCACACTGACAAGCACTTTATTGAAAGGGGCAAGCCATTACTATAGCAAAGGAAAAAGGGCAATGTCCCTAACTGAAAAAGAATTGGATTTAGGGCTTTATTTTGATTCCTCCCTGATGCAAAGAACAACAACAGCAGCGGCAGCAGCATATCTGGTCACACAAACCCTTTTATGCTAAATTTATTGCTTGGAAATTTATTCATGTATTTATCCAATGTTGGGCATTAGCTATAGTCCCAGTGCCTAAGGGAAATAAGAAGCTGAAGAGAAAACAGCTGGCTCTTGCGCAGCCCAGAAAAGACAGAGATGGTGATGATAGACAAAAAGAAGCATTCTGAAGATCCAGTGAAGAATGGGACCTCGCTCAAAACAGAGAGTTGGTACATCTTGGTTGCCAGCTGCATGCTGGACCAGTTTTCATTACCAGGAGGTTTCCTGGATCAACCCAGACTGAAATACATCACAGTGATCTGTTCTGAGGTACTGAGTACATTGATTAATGCAGCTAGGCTAGGTCACTGCAACATGCTGTAACTTGGGCTGGCCCTGGAAGTCACTCAAAAAAGAAAGCTCATCTAACACATGGCAGACTCATTTGGCAGAGCAGACCGACTTGAGCATATCACAGTAAATAATATTTAGCACTGGCTGCTTATCCATTATTGGGCTGATTTCAAGATCCTGGTCTCTCTCTTCATAACCCTCGCCAATCTCCAGCCTGTTCATCTGCAAAAATCACCTCTTGCTCCACAACTTTGTGTGCCAGCAGCACTTGACAAGGTGCTCAGGCTGATGGAGAGGGAACTTGCAGGGTCAGGAGACAGGCTGTTCTTGGTGGAGGCCACTCAAGTGCAGAATTCTCTCTGCAGGAGATCATGCAGACGTGAGACTGGCCATCATGAGGGCAGGATGCAAGACTCAGCTCTTTTAGCAAGACTTCCCCTAAGAACTGAGCTGTGAATCCAGCTGCATCCTCCAGGAAATAAGTTGCCCAGATTTGATTCTGCTTAAGCAAGCAGCTTTACATTGGTGCAGTGGAGCGGGATGCTGGAGGAGGATGTGGAATCTTTGTTCTTCTTTAGGGGGAAACAAAAAGATACTTCTAAGGGAATGTCTACATTGCATCTGTGAGGGTGTTTCCCAGCTCAGGCATGCAGACGTACACTAGCTGTGCTCACGCACTGAATGTAGTAGAGTAGCTAGGGTTGGACCGGGGACAATTTGGGCTAGCTGCCTAAGTATGTATCCACGTGCTTCAGGTGGTTTTGTACTCAGGTGGCTAGTACACTGCTGCCTGTGCTATCTTGCTATTTTTAGCATGCTAGGTCAAGCAAAGTTTGAGTATATCTGTCTATCTGAGCTGGGAAACACACCCCAGCTGCAATACAGAAATAGCCTCAATGTATAGAATTGTGACCAGATACTGCAGCCTTGTGCTCCATATAGATATAAAAACTACAACAATAATAAGCTGGTCCGTAAGTTGCATAATTCAAAACTTATTGATGAAAAATTGAAACAATTGTCCAAAAATTCCCATCATTTGACCAGCCCTGCTAATAATATTCACCACTTGCCTCCCATTGCCATTATTTTTGTAGGATTAAAACTTGCACTTGCACTGACCCATTTGAAAAACTAACAGAATAAAATGAAACAAATGAGAACAGCTTCAAAATAAATGGACCACAAAATCATAGTCTAAACAAGAACAAACCAGGTCAAGCATTTAGCATTCCGGTTCTTTTCTGCTAACTAATGCCCTTCTCAGTGTTACCAAATTAATATGCTTGTGACCATTAATGCTGCAGCTGAGGCTTTATAGTCTCTTTCTAACCTTGGTTCTCCTCACATGGGATGAAACATCATTATTTGATAAAGAAAGTCAATTATCTTACTATTTCATTGTGTATTTAAGGGACATCATCAATTTTAAACATTAAACACACTTCTCTCTCAATATCTTTGCCTATTATTACTTTGGCTAACAACTAAGATTACTGTAATTGAAAGAGTAGGACTGTCCATTAATCACAGTTAACTCATGCAATTAACTCAAAACCATTAGTTGTGATTAATCAGTTTTAATCACACCGTTAATAAGAATAACAATTGAAATGTATTAGATGTTTCTACATTTTCAAATACTTTGATTGTAATTACAACATAGAATACAAAGTGTACAGTACTCCCTTCATATTATTATTTTTATTACAAATCTCTGCACTGTTAAAAAGAAACAAAAGAAATAGCATTTTTCAATTCACTTCATACAAATACTGTAGGGCAATTTCTTTATTGTGAAAGTGCCATTTACAAATGTGGGGGAGGGGGGTTTGGGTTACATCACTGCACTCAAAAACAAAACCATGTAAAACTTTAACAAATCCACTCAGTCCTACTTCTTGTTCAACCAATTGTTAAGGCCTTGTCTATACTAACCCCCATCATCGATCTACTCGGTGTGACTTTACTGTGGCAACTTGTGTGCAGTAAGGTCAGCGGAGACTACTCTCCCGTCGATGCCAGCTACTCTTTTCATCTCAGTGGAGTACCTGCATTGACAGGAGTGCACTTGGAGATCGATACATTGCGTCTAAGCAAATAAATTGATTGATTGATTGCTGCACTGTCAATCTCAAGCATAGTGGAGACAAGCACTAACATATTTGCTTGCATTTATGTAAGATAATGTTGCCCAATTTTTATTTACATTGTCACCTGAAAGTGAGAACAGATGACACTTTTATACCCAGCGCTGCAAGGTATTTACGTGCCACTTATGATAAACGTGTATGTCCCTTCATGCTTCAGCCACCATTCCAGAGGACATGCTTCCATGCTGACGATGCTCATTAAACAAACAGTGCATTAATTAAATTTGTGATTCAATTTCTTAGGGGAGAACGGTACGACTCCTGCATTCTGCCATGTATTTCAAGTGATAGCAGTTTTATGTGAGAACCCAGCACATGTTCATTTTAAGAAGACTTTCACTGCAAATTTGACAAAACACAAAGAATGTAAGATTTCAAAAGATGGCTACAGCATTCAACTCAAGGTTTAAGAAGCTGATGTATCTCCCAAAATCTGAGAGGGAAAAGATGTGGAGTATGCTTTCAGATGTCTTAAAAGAACAACAGTGATGTGGAAACTACCAAACCCAAATCACCAAAAGATTAAATCAACCTTCTCCTGGTGGCATCTGTCTCATATGATAAAATGAACATGCATCAATATGCATGGCTTTGGATTTTTATTGAGTAGCACACAGCATTAGCAAGGACGCATGTCCTCTGCAATGGTGGCTGAAGCATGAAGACACATGACTCTTCAGCACAACTGGCTATATTTTGCAATACTAGCTTCAATACAGCCATGCAAATGCCTGTTCTCACTTTAAAGAACAAGAAGCAAGCAGTATTCTCTCCTGCAAATTGTAACCAAATCTGTCTGTTAGCGTGACTGGCTGAAAAAAAAAATTAGAACTGAGTGGACTTGTGGGCTCATAAGTTTTACGTTGTTTTATTTTTAACAGTTTTTTTTTTTATATAATTCTACATTTGTATGTTTAACTTTCTGGTTAAAGAGACTGAACTATATCACTTGTATTAGGTGAATTATAAAATACCATTTCTTTTGGTTTTTACAGTGCAAATATTTGTAATAAAGTGAACATTGTACATTTTGTATACTGTGTTGTAAATGAAATCAATATATTTGAAAATGCAAAAAACCTCAAAAACATTTAAATAAATGGCAGGTTGGACAGACATGTATCAGTGATGATCTAGCTGGTGCTTGGTCCTGCCCTGAGGGCAGGGGACTGGACATGATGATCCCTTGAGGTCACTTCCAGTTCTATTGTTCTATGATTCTATGATTAACAGTGCGATTTGTTATCTAGAATCTTGCTCAAATATCTTTAAAATGCAAGGCGCCACACTTGATATTTACAAATTTGCTGAAGGACAACTGCCCAGGCCTCCTTTCCCTACTCCTTATATGTATGTTGACTCACCATTGAACTCCAGAGCCTTTTGTTTGTCTGCCTTGCATTGACTAAGGAGAAGTGTTATTGGGCTTTGCAGGAAACTTCATTCATATTGGCCAGAAAGATGATGGTCATTCCCAGGGCTCGACAAACCGCGGCGAAATCCACTCGCCAGCCCAGCACCATGCATGCGCAGGAACTGCACTGCGCATGTGTGCGCCGCCGGTGAACGGGGCAACTGGCTGAAATCACTTGCCACAGGAGAGTAGATACATGGATTTGTCAAGCCCTGGTCATTTCTATGTGGAAGTGAAAAGTGATGGGAAAAAGGAGTGGAGGATCTTCATGTTTCTGAAAGGAGATGCTGAGTCCTCCAAAACTAATACAGAAATCCACTTAGCTGATTACACCTTTTGGGTTAGCTCACTATCTAATCAGCTCTGTTACATCCGGGGTTCAGAGCACCCATGCTTCCTGAAATGGGTGAAAGCAAAATTAGACACATTAAGCTCAGCCACAGGAGTGAAGATGGTGCCATTTATTTTATTTCTTCATCTCTTAGTATCAGTTCTAGAATAGCTCTATGGATCACTTGTCTTTCTTGCTGCGGTACAGGGTGATCTTGTGATGTGAGACAACAGATGGGCACAAAAGCAATTCAGAATGAAAAGTGACTACACGTATACTGTAGTCCAGTGGTCACCAACCCATTGGTGGCAATTGACTGGGCGATCCTGGAGACTCTCCCAGTCATCACAATCTCTTGCGGGAAGGCAGGCTTGTTCATGAGCACAGCTCCATAGCCAGTGGTGTGTGTTCAGGTGCTCCTCCCGCCCACCCCTGTAGCTCTCTCTTGCAGCTGCTCCTGAGAGGGGCCCCTCCTACTGGCTGTGCAGAGCGGGGAAGGAGAGGGAGGCACTGATGTCAAGGAGTCGCCCTACCCCATCCCATAAAGCAAGAAAGAGGGAGGCAAGACTAACTGGATCAGAATCAGAGCACTCCAGGAATGTGAAACTGTCTGAGATTTCTTCAGCAGCCAGCTCACACTGTCTGTCTGTCTCTCTCTCTTTCTCAGGGTACAGCTAGACTGCGCCGGGGGGGAGGGAGAGTGTGTCTCGGGATACCTCAACTCTGCCGCATCCAGGCAACACATTTGCTCTTCCCCTTTTTTTTGCAGAAAAGCAAACGCGTTCTTTCGGAAGCCCCTATATTCCTCGTTCTACAAGGGAGAAGGGGGCTTCCGAAAGAGGTTTTTTCCCCCAACATTTGGCATAGTCTAGATGGGCCAAATGTCAGAAAAGCCTCTTCCAACAAAGAAGAATCAGAAAAAGGTACGCAAAATGCCTTCCAACAAAAACTTGTAGTCTAGCCGTACCCTCACGCCGATAGTCTCTTCCCCCTCCCTCCCCTCCTCCTGTCACAGGAGACACAGTCTGAGTCAGGACAGGAGGACTGGAAACTGCTGTGGTCTGAAGTCAATTCTAAAGGCTGAATGCCAGAGGCAATGCACTGTTTCTGAGATTTACCCAGTAGCCAGCTCAGTGTCTCTCTCTCACACACATACATACATACATACATACTACAGTCTCTTTCACACTCACCTCCAATCACATATTTGCATTATTGTGGTTGTTACTACCTGGTATTTCTGCATTGCACAGATAGTCTCTGTAATTTTATTCTTTCAGAGTTCATTATTTCAGTGTGTTGACTGCTCTGTACATTTCATAATTTTTATTTCTCTTACACTTAAATTTAATTCTTTGAGTAGTGAGCTCTAAAATACCTAACCTGGAGTAATTAGCCATATGGTAACTTTAAAAATATATATATGTAGGCTTTGGGTCTCTACAAGTCATGCCCATTGGCCATGAACAGGGAACTGCAGCCAATGGGAGCATAAGGAGTGGTGTCAACAGGGAGGGAAGTGCACAGACTCACGTGCTCCCCCCTGTCTCCTGCTCCTAGTGCCACATGAGGACATTGACCCCTTCTGGGAGTAGCACGGGCAAGCAGGAAGCCTGCCTTAACCCATCTGGAGCCACCTGTAGTAAGTGTTGCCCATTGGGAAGCTGCACCCCAACTTCAGGCACTCCATACACCTCCTGCACCCCTTATCCCCTGCCCCAGACCAGACCTCTCAGATCCAGCACCCTGTACCCTCTCCTGCTCCCCAACACTCCACCCAGCCCAAACATCCTCCTGCACACAAATTCCCTCCCAGATCTGGCACCCCTCACCCTCTCCTGCACGCAAATCCCTTAGCCCCAGTCCTGAGCTCATACACCCTCCTGAACCCCACCTCTTGCCCCAGCAGGGTGAAAGTGAAGGTGCGGGAAAGTGAGACGGAGAGAGAGATGAAGTGAGTGTGGTGTGGCTTTGAGGAAGGGCCGGGGCCTCAGTGAAGGAGCAGGGTAGATCTGGCTTGCCCTTAAATTCAAAAAGTGATGTTGGGCATGGAAAGGGTAGAGACCACTGGTGTAGTCAAACCCAAATCATTTTTAGTAGGTTGGACGGGGGGATAGACATCTGCTAAGGTATCTTGGGTCCTTCCAAACAGCTCTTTGGGACAGGCATAGGTTTTTTGTTCTGTTTGTCCAACACCTAGCACAATGGGGTCCTCCTGGTCCATGACGGACTACTGTAATACCAAAAATAATGAGACTATTTTAAATTCCAGCATCTTTTACCTTTTTTGAAAGCCAGTCCTGTCTCTTTTACACGATTCACATAAAGCCGACGAAACCCTTCTTCTTCCACCGAGGAGACAGAAAAGCCTACAGAAATACCCAGTGACACAATTAAAACGACTTCCGAATTAGTTGTAGGAAAAACATAAGAAACCTCTCATGCTCTATATGTGAAAGCACTCTTTTCCACAATACGCAAAACCCTTGATAAAGCAGAACCTGATCCTATTGCAAACATCCTTTTCTCATGCACGTATTTTCATAGGAGTAGTCAAGAAGCCTACTTATGTGAGTAAGGAGTACCCATGTGAGTAATAGGCCTTACAGAACTAGAGACCAATTTTTCAGGGGGAGGAGGATAGTATTAAAGCTTAAAAAAACTAAAAAGGAAAATTACTAAAGTTATAAAGTTACTTAAAGCTAAACTGAATTTTCACATTTACATAAATCTTTTAAGTTTTATGTGGGGAAAACACAGCTATAAATTGTTGAAATGCACTTAAAAATGTCTTGCCACAAATGTTCACTTCAAGAAGTTGAATATTTGCAGACAAAATGTATACAATGTTATGGTTTGTGTCCCAAACCAATAAAGGCCAGGAAATTCAGAGTTATGGTTGACACACTGTTCTTAATTCACACAAGGCATAATAGTGCCCATTCAAGCAGAATGTCAGCATTTTAGTTGTTGAATTTCCTGGGCTGTACTGGTTTGTAAAATGCTGCCTTTTCTTTCTTTCTTTCTTTTTTTTTCCTCAGCTGCTGCCGGCATGATTTGCTATTCACTAAGTCTCAGTGCAATTTTTATGGCTAAGTTATAAATGTGCCAACCAGAAATTTATAATGGAAACACTGACACAGAATTAATTTTAAGTATGCAAATGACATTACTGTATTTAATATTGGTGATTTTCTTTATCCATTACTTGGTTTAACATAATGTTAGCTTTAATGTGTGTATAAAATTAAATGTATTTTATTATTACTGTTGACACTTATCTAAAAGGATATTTACTTTTCTGAAACTTCCTTGCCTCAGGCAGTAGTTTATTCTTTTCTCAAGGAAAACTTTTATGAATCTGTAGAGACGAGATGCTTGTTTGACATGCAATCAGCTGCCAGTCAAGAGGAAGCAGATGTTCTGGAAACCTATTCTGACTCTATAACTTCCTTCTCGGCGATGCTTTATGGACGGCATGTTATTCTTTCATTCATCATTAAAAACAACAGGAGCCAGCCCACAGGCCTGTGGCATGCAGCCATTTATCATTTAACAGCCTATTTGGAGACTCAACTTGGAATATAAATGGAATGTGTCCAGCTTACTTCATGCACCAAGGTTTGTGGGGAAGAAATTCTGAATAAACTGAAGAATGGCCAAGAAAAAAGAAATAGTAACTATTGGCTCGACTTCATGGCAGAGTTAGTTCAAGTACCATCTGCTCAAAAATTACCCCTGAACTCAAGTGTAGGAGTGCATTTAACTTGTAGGAACTGACCCACTGAGGGTACAGAACTTAGCAGAACATGCCAGCTGCTAATCCAATCACTCTGAGCAGCTCAAATGTTATTTTGCAGTGTGTGCTCAAGCTAGACCAACTCCAGAGGCATATACTCAAGTTTAGATAACCACAGTGAACATGGCAGTGAAACATAGCATAAAACATGGCTCTTGAAAGATGTGTTGGGACCAAGATATTGGCGAGATATTTGTGAGCTGTTAATGAGCTATATTGTCCCCTTCCATAAAAAACTTGATGAAAATGGACACCTTCAGCTGTAGCCTTTACCTTAGGCCATGTCTGTACTATGAAATTATGTTGACCTAATTTATACTAGCATACAGACACTGCAGTTATTAAATTGCTTGTCTGTGTGCATGCTTGGCTCCTTATATCGGCAGAGCACAGCCCCATCAGAAGCACTTGTATCGACTGTGCTGTCAGTGTAGGATGGCTTCTGAAGGCCTGTAACAATCGATGCCACCAATGCAGTGTCTACACTGACACTGTGTCAACTTAATTATGTGTATGCCGCTCAGGGAGATAGTGTTACTAAAATGACACAGAGAGGCACTTATGTTGGTGGGAGTCAAACTCAAGTGAAGACACTTCCATGGGTACGTTGAGGCAATGCAGCTTATGTTGACTTAATTGTGTAGTGCAGTATAGACCAGGCCTTAGTACAGTTTCTCAGAACCATTCTGCTTGGGGAGCAGGGTTTGTCTGCCTTTGCCTCAGCCAGCTCATTTAATCTCTCTGCCTTCAATTCTCTAGCTATTCAGTGAAGATAGTAATACATCCCTAACTGACAAAGGCATCATCAGGATTAATTAACAGTTTGTACGAAGATTAAAAGTGTACAAGCATCATCATTATTATTATTGTAGCTGGAATGCTAGCAACAGCAATAGTTAATGTTGCCTATAATTTAAATAACACTTTCTCAAGCTGGCTGCATTAAGGCATAGTGTTAAAATCTAAAAAAACATGCAGCAAATTTGCTTTGGATTGAATGAAGCACAGTAATGAAAACACATGGTAATTAAGAAGCAGTCTTTTACAGTGCATACAGAAGGTGGTAGGAGCACTGTCTCATTCAATGTAATAGTTTAAGATACTGGATAGGTTCATTCTATTGCTACCTAACAGACTCCAATTCAGCAATGCATCTCTATTCATGGAAGCACTTGTACAAGTGCCTAAATGCTTTCTTGATTTGGGGCTACAATATTACCACACTACGGATTTTTTAATAATAATTTTTTAAACTAAGAAATTAAAAAAAAAAACCTGTGAAGACAGCAGAGTTTGAGGTGCCAATGCCATAAAAGCGTATGGACATGCTTCTCTTTTTTTTCCACATTGTGAGAGGTAAGTAGGACTACTCTCTGCATGTAAAGATAAGCACGTGATATTGGTAGGACTGCATAAGTAAGCATTGTGTTAAAATTGCAAAGGTTATATTAATCCACATAGACACAATGTCAAACATTAACAATTCAAATGCACCTGCAACCTTAGCATTCATCTCTCATATGCATGCATTTTAATGTAGGCTTAATACTACACGATCACTTAATATTATTTCCGCAAGACCCACACCTTATTCAAAGCCTGATCCTGCACTCGTTAAAGTCAAAAGGAGTTTTGCTATGTCTTTCAATGAGTTAGCATTATGAAGGGTATTGTTGGCAGGATCAGGCCTACGCATAAGACAAATTTCCTGCCTCAATCAGCTTAAATGATCATTTTATTTTACAATAGTTTGTTTTCATTATTTCCTCCTTTTTTACATTCCTGCCACTGAAATACACCCAAAAAGGAATAAAGACAAGCCTTTAGCTATGGAAGTCATCCCAGGCACAACATAATTATTGAACCTGGGGTCATAATTGTGCTAGATAATATGTATGTCTTAAATCTTTAGTTTTCAAATAGCAGACAGTCACTGCTTTGCACCAGAACTCAACATCCAAAGTGGCCTACAGCTGTATAATAATCAGTTTGGGGATTCAAAATTATTCTATTCATTAAAACAGAATATTTAGATAAACATTGAAAGATGCAGATCAGCTGCCTGAGGGTAGGTTACAAAAGTAATGTAAAAATACTAAAATTGCCTGACCAAAGGGCAATCTTGCCAACCTAAAGGTTTGTAATTTTGAATACTAAAAAGCTGAAAGAACAGAAAAGACAACAGAGATTTTGCTAAAATGTTAAATGGAGCATCTCCCCTATTTATAAATGTGATAACATTACAGGGTATATTCTGGCTTCAGAGATGCATGGAGTTTCTATAGACTTCACTGGGTTCCAGACTCGTGTGCCCAAAGCCTGCCTATGTTGGACAGGATTGTGGCCTGTTTCAAGTGCTCGGGCAGGGAAGTAAAGGGACACTAGGCACTTCTACTCTTCCTGAGATGACTACAGAGGCTGTGAATAGCACTATGAAGGACAGGGGTGGCCCCCAGCGTGACTGGATCCTGCCCCCAATACTGAGGGTCTCCCTCAGGATTGGGGAACCCACACTTGTGCTCCTGCCCTCCATCTTCCCACTGCGTGGCTACTAGACTGGGTTTTGGTGTGGGAGAAGAGTGTGAGGAGTATGCCTTTCTCCTTCTCATTCAGGGGCTATGTCAGTGAGGGTTTGAGGTTTTTTTTCCTTCCCACTTGTGTATGGCCCCCGACTGATGTCTATGGGTCATTGGCCCCCAACCCAAAAAAGATTCCTCTCCCCCTGATGTATGGGAAAGCATCCTCTGGAAGGTCATTATATAGTCTCTCTACAGGGGGCAAGGAAGAGAGTGGAGAAGGCCAGAAATGGGTGGGCACATTTGGTCCTTTGGTCCCAATTCATTGAGGGACATGGAAAGATGGTGCTCCACTTAAAGCAGCAAGGTAACCAGGAGATAGATCATAACCAGGAGATAGATCGGACAATTGAGAGAAGTTTCCAGATTGCAGGCCCTGGTTCTCATGGGGGACTTTAATAACCCTGACATCTGTTGGCAGACCAATATGGCAGTACGCAGACAATCCAGGAAGTTTTTGGAGAATGTTGGGGATAACTTCTTGGTACAAGTGCTGCAGGATCCAACCAGAGGCTGTGCGCAGCTTGACCTGCTGCTCACAAACAGGGAGGAGCTAATGGGGGAAGAAGAGGTGGGTGACAACCTGGGAAGCAATGATCATGAGATGGTAGATTTCAGGATCCTGACCAAAGGAAGAAAAGTTCAATACACATCTTGAACTTCAGAAAAGCAGACTTCGACTCCTTCAGAGACCTAATGGGTAGAATCCCCTGGGATGAAGGGGAAAGGAGCCCAGGAGAGCTGGCAGTATTTTAAAGAAGCCTTATTGAAGGCACAGAAAGAAACCATTCCAATGTGTAGCAAGAGAAGCAAATATGGTACGAGACCGGATTGGCTCACCAGGGAAATCCTTGGTGAACTTAAGCACAAAAAGGGAGCTTACAAAAAGTGAAAACTTGGACAGATGACTAGGAATGGGGTATAAATGTATAGCTCAAGAATGCTGGGGAGTTATCAGGGAGGCGAAAGCGCAATTGGAATTGCAACTCACAAGGGACGTAAAGGATAACAAGAAAGGTTTCTACAGGCATGTTAGCAAGAAGAAGGTGATCAGAGAGGGTGTGGGGCCCCTACTGGATGAGGGCAGTAACATAGTGACAGATGATGTGGGGAAAGCTGAAGTACTTAATGCTTTCTTTGCCTCTGTCTTCACGGACAAGGTCAGTTCCCAGACTAATGCGCTAAGTTACACAATATGGGACGAAGGTGGACAGCCCT
This sequence comes from Pelodiscus sinensis, assembly GCF_052426305.1. Lineage (NCBI taxonomy): Eukaryota > Metazoa > Chordata > Testudines > Trionychidae > Pelodiscus > Pelodiscus sinensis. Next base: position 186,820,907 of record NC_143052.1, read on the forward strand.
TGGTGGGGAAAGACCAGGTTAGGAACTATGTAGAAAAGCTAAACGTATATAAATCCATGGGTCCGGACTTAATGCATCTGAGGGTACTGAGGGAGTTGGCAAATGTCATTGAGGAGCCTTTGGCCATTCTCTTTGAAAAGTCATGGAGATCAGGATTGATCCTGGATGATTGGAAAAAGGCAAATGTAGTACCCATCTTTAAGAAAGGGAAGAAGGACAATCCAGGGAACTATAGGCCGGTCAGTCTTACCTCAGTCCCTGGAAAAATCATAGAGGGGATCCTCAAAGAATCCATTTTGAAGCACTTGGAAAAGGGGAAGGTGATCAGAAATAGTCAGCATGGATTCGTGAAGGGCAAGTCATTCCTGACCAATCTGATTAGCTTCTATGATGAGGTAACTGGCTCTGTGGACATGGGAATGTCAGTGGATGTGATATACCTTGACTTTAGCAAGGCTTTTGATATGGTCTCCCACAATATTCTTGCCAGCAAGTTAAGGGAATGTGGATTGGATAAACGGACGGTAAGATGGATAGAAAGTTGGCTGGAAGGTCGGGCCTAGCGGGTAGTGTTCAACAGCTCGATGTCAGGATAGTGGTCGATTTCTAGCGGAGTGCCCCAACATTCGGTTCTGGGACCGGTTTTGTTCAACATCTTTATTAATGACCTGGATGAGGGGAGGGATTGCACCCTCAGAAAATTTGCAGATGACACTAAGCTAGGGGAGAGGTAGACATGCTGGAGGGAAGGGATAGAGTGTCTTAGACAAATTGGAGGATTGGGCCACAAGAAATCTGATGATGTTCAACAAGGACAAGTGTAGAGTCCTGCACTTGGGACAGAAGACTCCCAAGCATTGTTACAGGCTGGGGACCAACTGGCTAAGTAGCAGTAGAAAAGGATCTGGGGGTTACAGTGGATGAGAAGCTGGACATGAGTCAACAGTGTGCCTTTGTAGCCAGAAGACTACAAAGAAGGCTAATGGCATACTAGGTTGCATTAAGAGAACCATTGCTAGTCGATCCAGAGATGTGATTATTCCTCTTTATTCGATTCTGGTGAGGCCACATCTGGAGTATTGTGTCCAGTTCTGGGCAATTACAGGAAGGATGTGGATGCCTTGGAGAGGATCCAGTGGAAGGCAAACAAAATGATTAGGGGGCTGGAGCATATGACCTAGGAGGAGAGGCTAAGGGAGTTGGGTCTATTTAGTCTGCACAAGAGAAGAGTGAGGGGGGATTTGATAGCAGCCTTCAACTTCCTGAAGGGAGGTTCCAAAGAGGCTGGAGAAAGGCTGTTCACAGTAGTGATGGATGGCAGAACAAGGAACAATGGTCTCAAGTTGTGGTGGGAGAAGTCCAGGTTGGATATTAGGAAAAACTAGTTCACTAGAAGGGTGGTGAAGCACTAGAATGGGTTACCTAGGGAAGTAGTGGAGTCTCCATCCCTAGCGGTGTTTAAGTCCCAGCTTGACAAAGCCCTGGCTGGGTTGATTTAATTGGGATTAATCCTGCCTTGGGCAGAGGGCTGGATTTGATGACCTTCTAAGGTCTCTTCCAGCTCTATGATTCTATCATTCTGGTCTTTATGTTAACGTTAATGTACCCTAGAAAACTTTTAGTCCACAGCAGCACAGTTTACATGGGTGCACTGGAATGTACGCCCCAACAGTATACACTACCACCCTCTGTGCCCACGCCAGAATCAGTTGGCTTCCCCATCTGTTCCTATAGCAGTGAAACAACACACAGTTACTTGAGACTTACCACAAAGTCACAATTTATCTGATAATACAAACATGATTGTAATACAAACATTATCCAGGTGATAAAAGCACACTACGTCTGCATATCTCTGTGCCACATTCCTAATCACAAAGATTGCCTTTTCTCAGGACTTGTCTTCACTATATGGAGGATCAATGCTGCAGCAATCGATCCATGGAGGTTGATTTATTATGTCTCTCAGTGCTCTACTGTCAACTCTGGTACTCCATCAAGATGAGAAGAGTAGGTGGAGTCAACAGGAGAGCAGCCCTTGACAACCTTACCACATGGAAGACACTGTGGTATGTATGCCAACTTGAGCTATGCGAATAGCATAGTTGAAACTGTGTATCTTAGATCGATGAGGGTGGACAGGGGAAGGGCGTTATAGATTGGACCTCACATTATAACTTTTGTGAAGAAGCTACACATGCTACAGTTAATGTGCCAGCATAGGCTTTGCATTCAGTTTGTTAACGAAAAAAATCCAGCCACTGTCAGTGTGAGCAAGATGAGTTTTCATGGCTTCTCTTGTTTTGGATTACACAAGAGTCACATGTGCTTTTGCTATTTTGCACAACAGTCCCTTAAGGTTTTTAATAAATCGCAAGTAAGAGTGTGTTTATACCAGGATTTCATAAGAAAACAAAAATCAGGAAGAAAACTTACCATAAAAATCAGAGGACGAATCAGACTTCTCGATCTGCATGTGCTGTGTAATTTTTTGACAGATTTCAATTTCTTTGTATAACTGAACAGAAAAATATTTTTAAAAAACACATTAGCACAAAAGGTTGTACTCTTTCTCATTATAAGCAGATAGTTATTTTTAATTAAAGGGGCAGAGGGGTCATTTATTTATTGCAGCCTCCCCCACACCTGTAAAATGAATTGCTGGAAACAGTGGATTGTGATTAAAAGAGAGGAATGTGATATTTCTAGTACTGCTTGCATGCATGTGGTTATATGCCAAAGTCCATGTATCAGTAAAGTTCTGAGTGTTCCAGGAATGCAGGGCTTGGCCTTCAGGTATTTCTATTTAATCATCTGCAAAAAATCCATGTAGATAAGAATTCTAATTTAGAAATAGATTTAAACCATTATTTGTATTGAAACTATTTTTAAAATTTTAAATCAGAATTTTAATTTACATGCTGCCTGTTCTTTATAGTCTGAAATAGTTCATTTTATATTTATTTATATCCTGAAATTGGTAGAGTGGATTTTTTTCAATTCATTTCTTTATTTCCTAATTGTTAGTAGAATATCACATCTGAAACAGAGACTTCCCTACTACAAAATTTCACACTTGAAATCTTTTGGTAGGTCAGCAAGCCCAGTACATTGCTACTACAGGCAACGCCATCATATAATCCAATTTATAAAATTATCAAGATCTCTCTTAAAACTTATTTATGATGATGATGAGGAGGAAAATACCACAAACTCAAAACATAGAATGATTGTTTGTGCAAGGAATACCACTTTCTGGTATATACTCTGAGACATGAGACGTCATTATTCTGCTCTACTCTGCACAGATCAGGCTTCAATTGGACTACTGTGTCCAGTTCTGGGCACCACATTTCAAGAAAAATTTGGAGAAACTGGAGAAGGTCCAGAGAAGAGCAACAAGAATGATTAAAGATCTAGAGAACATGAGCTATGAGTGAAGACTGAAAGAATTGGACTTATTTAGTTTGGAAAGGAGAAGACTGAGAGGGGACATGACAGCAGTTTTCAAGAATCTAAGAGGGTGTCACAAGGAGGAGGAAGAAAAACTGTTCTCTTTGGCCTCTGAGGATAGGACAAGAAGCAATGGGCTTAAATTGCAGCAAGGAAGGTTTAGGTTGGACATTAGGAAAAGCTTTCTACCTGTCAGGGTGGTTAAACACTGGAATAAGTTGCCTAGGGAGGTTGTGGAATCTCCAGCCCTGGAGATATTTAAGAGCAGGTTAGATAGACATCTATCAGGGATGTTTTAGACAGTGCTTGGTCATGCAATGAGGGCAGAGGACTGGCCTCGATGACCTCTCGAGGTCCCTTCCAGTTCTAGTATTCTATATCAAACTTCCACAAATAACCAAAACTGAAATGGCTTCTGCCAGGCTATACACCACCTTCAGGTTGAACCTCTAATATCTGTGACTCTCTGGTCCGGCAACATCCGTGGTCTGGCAGGATCATGGCTATTGCTGCACCAGAGAGCCCCGGCTGGCCAGGTTCAGAATCACAGCCCAGGCTGGGCCAGCTGTGGGGAGCCCAGCCCCAACGGGGCCAGCACAGGGGAGAGCACAGCCCTAAGCAGGGCTGGTGGCCAGGAGCTCAGCCCCAGCCAAGGCTGGAGGTAGTGGGGCTGGTGGCCAGACTAGGTGCTGTGAGAAGCACAGGCTCAGCCAGGGCTGGCACTGTGAGATGCACAGCTTCGGGCCAGGGCTGGCATGGTGCAGTGCAGGGGAGTGCAGTCCCGGCTAGGGTAATGGCGAGGAGCTTAGCCCCAGGCAGGGCTGGAGTTAGCTGGGTGCGCAGCCCGGACTGGCGCTGCGGCAAGGGGGACAGGGCGCAGCCACTGCCAGGGCTGGAGGCAGCGGGGCCGGCCTCTGTCCGGGCCTGGTGCAGTGGGGGACACAACCCTGGCCAGGCCCGGGACAGTGTGGGACTGCAGGCAGCGGCGGGGAATGCAGCCCCACCCGGCAGTAGGTAGGGAGGCTTGACCTCCCCTCATCTGGCAAACTCCATTGTTCGAGACCACTCAGATCCTCAGAGTACTGGACAAGGGAGGTCCGACCTGTATTAGTGGTTGCAACTTGAACTCAGTGGGACTTGTGCTTTCTACAGCACATATCTCCCACAGCTGTGAGGGGCTGAACACCTCCTGGTCTTTAATGTATTTAACTATGCCAGGTGTTCTCAAACTTTATGGCCTGTGGCCCACCCTGCTCAATGCAGACCTTTCTGTGGACCACCAGCCAGCCATGATGAGGGAGTGGGGTCTGGCCAGGAGGAGGGTGCTGGAGCTGCGGGGGAGGAGGGGAGAGATGCGGGATCTGGGCATGAAAGGGATGGAGGGCGCTTACCGGGCTCCACACCTCCTGCTGCTCCCACTGGCCATGATTCTGGCCAATGGGAGAATCGGGGAAAGCCTCCAGGTGAGAGGTTTCCTGTGCTACCATTTTCCCAGTCATGGGGAGGGGGAGCAGCAGCGCACGGAGCCCCCATGAGTCACATCTGGCTGGTGAGGCTTGCCTCTACCCTTGCAACAGGAAGCCAGTGCTGGTGCTCCAACCTTGGGGGGAGGGGATGGAGTGCCAGCACAGACTCCTCACTGCGGGGGGGACAAGCCCTGAGCCTGCAACCCACCTGCAAGATGGTCGCGGACCACTAGGGGTCCACAGGCCACACTTTGAGAACCACTGATCTACATCACACTCCTGCAAGGTGGAACTTTTTACAGATGGGGAACTATGGCACAGAGTGGCTAGAGGTCAGATCTACAAAGGAATTTGGATACCTCAAAATGCCTACTTGGTATCTAACAGGATTTTCACAAGAAAGTAGGCACCTCATTGCCAGTGAAACCATCTTTTGACAATACCATTAGATCCCTATAAACCTTTGTAAAGCTAGCTTTGTAAGTGACTTAGCCAAGGTAACATAGGCTATCTGTGGAAGAGTAAGAAATTGCACCCAGGTCCCTCAGGGCGTAGGCTAGTGTCCTAACCACTGGAATGTCCTTTCTCTCTTTGAAAGCATCCCACCTTCAGATGCCTAAATGCAGGATCAGCAGCCTACCTGTAAGCTCCTGTTTTTGTCTGTGTTGGCCAGCGTGTAGAAAAACATTTACCTTAACTTTGCAAACATATCAGCTGACTAAATAACTACTTTGTTAATGCTGAAGCAATTCAGTATGGACATGACTAAGGATTTATTCACTAAAAGAAGTATTTTAAATAAAAATACACTTTCAGCCCCCTGGTGTTATAAACATTGAAGCACATAGAATTATATGATAGAATCGTACGCTGAACTTTAAATATTATTCATGTGAGTAGAGTTATATACCTGGTTAAATACTTGCAGAGCCAAAATTTTCAATATTTAGACTTTTGCCTATGGCAGTTTCTTTAACAATCAAATAAGAACCCTATTAGGAATGGTGTTTTTAAAAAAAGATGATGAAGCATTTATAAGCTTGTTTGGTATCATCTAAAGTTGCAATAGTAAAAAAAAAATCAAATCAGTTTTACAAAGCCTCAACCTGATTTAAAATCAAAGAGAGTTATTAAATCATTATATAAGTGGCCTTCATCGAAGGCCCTGGAAACAACAGAACAAGTTTACTAAAGATTCCTTAAACTGGGATATTTTCACAACATAAAGTGTTTGAATCTCTTTCCTCAACATGAACTGCACCATTTAAACCAAAGAGGAAGTCCTGAGCAGCAAACAAGGCTGGAAACAAAGTGGAGTGGCATGGTTGAGGGGGGAGGGAAAGAGGGTTGCAGAATAAATGCTCATGTGAATGCTACACTGTCTGAAGACTACAGAGTACTGCTTGTCCAGGAGTGGATTAGCCCCTGGACAAGCTGTGGGGCTTGTGTAGCACGCCCAATATACACAGATTCACCACCTAAATAGTCAGCATATGTGAACACATTGGGCCACAGCTGCTTCTACAACCAATGGTTGATGTGTTAGTGGCTGTATGAATAGTCCATAGATTGTAGGGGAAGATTTCACCTTCTTATTCCTCCTTCATAGGTCTCCTGCACAAAGTGTGTATGCTTGGTTTGGTTGACAAAGGTTGCACTCGAGTGATATCTCTTTATAGAGATAAAAAATATGAGGCCGGCCCTAGTCAGCTGAGTCAAACTCAAGGAGCGCAGGCCCCAGAGCTGAAAATTTGCTGTGTAGACATTCAGGCTTGGGCTGGAGCCCAGTCTCTGGAACCCCTCCCACCTTGCAGAGTCCCACAACTCAAACTCCAGCCCAAACCCAAATATCAACACAACAATTTTTTGCTTGCAGTCTGAGCCCAGTGATCCTGAGAATGGGTCGCGAGTTTTTGTCCCAGTGAAGATATCCCCTTGGGGACTACATAGAAGCCTAGAAGCTTATCACTGGATAAGCACAAGAAGAAGGGCACCTTAAATAAGAGATTTAATAACCTACACTTTTATACTGCAGACAGTTCAAGAGCCTCTTATAAGATGTGTTATACTCTCTTACAAAAGCATGGCACCATCTCATCTGGCAATCCCCATCTCCAACTCTAGGTGGCAGTGTTTCCTCTTTGTTTCAGTCAGATTCCCTCTAAGCTTCCAGGGTTTCCAAAAGACATGGATATCTATCTCCAGGAGCTTTTTTAACTCTTCTCAAGTCCTTGCACAGATGCCATTTTCCTCTAAAGCTTTGATTTCCCCTGCCCCAGCTTCCTGATCCCATACCCCAGCTCCAACCCAACACTCAGATCTTTGCTATGCAGTCCCTTCTTTCCTAATTAAAGCCATGCATTAACTTTACATAATAGTAACCCCTAAATCAGATGGAAAGGAAGGCAGTTTAGTGTGTCAGGCTTCAGCGAAAAGATTCCCTGACTTAATTTATTGTTCTAAACAGCATTTAAAATAAAAAAAATAAAAATAAAAGCAAGAACCCTGTAAGCACAGTTAGCACTAAAAACAAAATATACTTTAACATAACAAATGAAGCCTCCGTGGTCTTTTTTTTTTTTTTTAAAGATTGAATATAATTATTTCACTTACATTATCAAATAATATTTTTGAAAATACAGATTTCTAATTTTGATTGAAAAAAATCACATGGTTTATGATGAAAGAAAAGAGAACATCTTAGCTGCCTCAGAAATTCATTTTAAAAGCACTTAAATACATTTAAAAGCACTCGATTAGATAGAAAGTAGATAGTTGGGCAGCATAAATACTAAATAACTCTGTAAATAGCTATTTGAGAGACTACAACACGGTAGGTAATAGTCCATTTTATCTTAATTGCAAGAGGATCTCTTCAAGAAACATCTAAATAAAAATAATCACAAAGATTTCCTAGTAACCACACACATGCATAATATAACACATGTACTGCTGTCCTGCTAATATGTTAGGTCGTGGTCTTTCAAACACTTCCAGGCATTGTGAACATTAAGCCTGTGAATGAATACTCCCCCTAATTTCAAATTAAGACTTTAGAGTTAAACACATATGTAAATGTTGCAGGATCAAGGTTTTATTTTTCATAGGATATTAGATGCTACCTCCAACTCTATAGGGGAAAAAATCACCTTTAAGCAGGGTGTACGTACGGAATGTTTTGGCACAAAACAGGTTTCTTTGAGCAAACTGAAAATTAGGAACATTAGAAAAAAAGGGGAATTAGAGTGGAAGTTTAAATTCAACATTAAATATAGTGGTTTCCACCAAGGACTGTGATTTTATTGCACACAAAGTGATTACAAATCCACTCTGTTTACAAGAATATTGTTGAGCTGATTTTTTATGACGCAAATAATGTAGTTTATATGGCGTGGCTGTTTGCTGTGAACTGCAAAGTACTGTAACTACAAGGTAGCTTGTAGTCTACAACATCAAAAAACCTAATTCCATGTACTACAAATACTAGATAATTGCATCTGGATTTTAAATCGCCTTGATGAATGCAACTGAATAGCTAATAGTACCCTGTAAACAAAAGTGTCATTTAACATTGTTCAGCAATTAGTATTACCAATTCATAGATGTCCTCTTCAGGCTTTGGTACATAAAATTGCATCTGGTTTTCTATCAGGAACTTAAGACGCAGAAAGTGAGCTGAATGATCCAACTGATGTGTCTGCAACAAACAGGAGGAGAGAGATGCTTTCAGAGAGAAAAGACAATGGCTACAGTTATATACAAGAAAATAAAGCCACACATTTTTAAGATAGATAATATATAATGACACGATGGATGGAAAAGCTCTCTATCTTCCATAAGAAGTGTGAACATTTTGTAACCTAAATAGAGTCTGAAAGTTTCTCTCATCCCCCTCGTTCTCAAAATAAGAATTTTTCACCTAACTGCTTATCGCAGCTCGAAAGGTAAAGCTATTACTTTAAGTAACACCTTCAATTTTGCTTATTTTGCAACTCTATCTTCGCCCATTTCATATTATTACAGAAATGATGAGCCGAATATTATTAATGCAAAAGAATTATAGCATGCTTCCTGAATGCAAGTATATTTTTTAAAAAGACTAAGTAGAAAATATATTCTGGCTAACAAAGAGAAGGATACCATATGCTATTTTCATAGGCATAAGAAAGTAATTTCTTTCTGAACTTTTTCATGTTAAACAATCAGGCATTCTGTGGTAAGTCTGCAAGCAAGAGTATGGATAAAATATTCACCTCAGTGCTTTAGACCAGTAGCGGGGAACCTTTTTTGGGCCAGGGACCACTGACCCACAGAAAAATCAGTCGGGGGCCCGCACACAAGTGAGAGGTGGGGAAAAAACCCCTCCCTGTGGCCCCAGCCTGAGAAGGAGAATGACACTGTCCACATTCCCCTCTCACACCAAAGTCTAGAGGGGCCCAACCTAGTAGATTTTGTGTGCTACAGCCCCTGGGGGGCAGTAGGAGGGCTGGAGCACCAGTGCAGGCTTCCCAATGCTGGAGGGTACTGAGCTTTGGAGGCCAGATTCAAGCAAGGCGAGGGCCGCATCTGGCCCCCCAGACTTGAGGAGCCTCACCCCTGCTATAGACTGTAAACAGCATATAGGATATTCTAAAGATGCGCACTGATTACTTCCCCATGCAAACATCCTATGTCATTTTAAAGTAAGGGTATAGAATCCCTGCTTAAAAAGTTAACTGTTAAAGTGTTACATTTAACCAGGATCTGGTACGGTGTGGTAGGGCTGGTTAAGGTGAAGCAGCCCCTGCTTGCAATGAATAGGGCCCAGCTGGACTGGAGCAGCCCTCTGCCTACAGGCTGCTCTAACCTGGCTTGGTCCACTGTGACACAGGTGGGGACTGTTTGGGCCAGGTTGGGCTGCTGGTTAACCGCTTACCCAGTAAGAATCACACCGTAATGGTGATGCTTACCAGGTAACCACTTAATCTTTCCATCCCTACTTTAAAGATATTGTAATTAGCTGCAGATATGTCCTTTGACTGGGAGATGGCAGTTACATTTCCTCTACACAGCTCAGACATTTCAATTAAACTGAGGCTAAGTCAATGTGTAATCAAAATGCATTAAAGCAATGGCAAACACAAGGATATCATTCATAAGTTACTTTGCAAAGTTGGTAAACTGTTGACTAACATAATCAAGAAAATCCAGACGTGATTCACAAATATAAGAAGCGAGTACATCCCTCACTGTTATCTGTGAAGTCCTATTATTCACTGTTTATATTTAGAAAATAGTCACAAAGTTTCCCAGATTTTAGTTCAATAATTGAACTGGAAATCTGTAATGGAATTGCATAATTTGCTATTTGTTATTCTACTGCTTTAAAAATCTCAGCTATCCAATAACAAAGCAGAAGCAACACCCAAGAGCCAACCACACATCACACAAAATTAATATTGCACAGCAAATAGTCAGTGTGAATAATTTAAATATCAGCCTATGGGTTTTTCATCTATGAATTCTTCAATGAATATCTAGAACCAGGAAAGATTCACACACTGAAAAATTACCACATTTGAAACAAGTATTATTCACAACTAGTTACAACAAAAAATATATAGTTCACTTTATATCCAAATCTGTCTAATTTAAACAAATGAAATTATCACTACATAAAACCGAGTATCAAATCAGACAACCATTGTAATTTAGACAATATATAAATTAATTCAAAACAATTTGAAATTTACCACAAAATAAAAATAGCTAAATAAGACATCTGCATTCTACTAAAACTTTTTTTTAGATCAGCTTGGCATTTTATTTGCAGCCTATTATACAAAAACACACAGACACAGACACACACACACACAATGAAGCATGGTTGTTATAACTGTGCAGAAAAATAAATCAACCAGACATTAGTTTCTGCTCAGATTAACCTATTACAGGTTGGACCTCCCTTGTCCAACACCCTCGGGACCTGACCAATCCCAGATGAGGGAATTTGCTGGACAATGGAAGGTCCCCCTGACACTAGCCCCTCAGCTCGCTGCCTCTCCCGGCTGGGCTTTCTGCTGGTCAGCCCCAGCCCCCCAGCACCACTGCTGGCCAGGTGGCATGCTGCCTGTTTGGTCTGCCACAGCCGCCGCCCCAGCCCCAGCCCCACCCCTGGTGTCAGGTGGCATCAGCTCCAGTCACGCTGACGCTGCCACCACCCAAATGCTGCAGCCCCACCACCACCCAGGCCAACATGGCCTGGCCAGGCTTCCCCTCTTGGGCTGCTGTGGTGCCTGCTGCCGGGTGGCAGAAAGCTCCAATCACACTCTGCCCAGGCTGCTGCATGCCAGATACTAACAGACTGGCAGGGCTGCACTGGGCTCTCAGCTGCTGGTCCCCCTACTCCGGAGCGCTCTCATGCAGGAGTATCTGTGGTTATGCTGGACCACAGATGTTGCCAGACCAGAGAATCTCAAATTTGGGAGATAGAACCTGCAGCACCAGTTATCAGAAGAGCCAGTGATGAGAAAATGGCCACATTAAAAAATTCTGAACCTTGAGTCTAATAAAATACATTTATACACCTGTCTTGTATTTTGAGAGTGGTCTAAAAATTTAGATTAACAATCTGGGGGCTCTCTAATAAATCTCACTGTGAGACTAGATACGGAATGGACACATTGTGTGAGACATTTAAAACAAAATGGACAAAGCGGCACAAAAATATACCGTTGGTAAAAATTAAAAAAAAAAAAATCACTGACAGAGAAATGTAACAGATGTCCCAATAGCCATCTCTGTCATTCTGCACTCTCTTGTGCCTGAGACCTCACGAACACCAGACATATCTGCATGGCAGTTATTGACAGAACTACATGCCAACAAGTTTAGCTTGACATATTAATAACAGTCAAGGATCTACAATAGGGATGGGGAACCTATGGCCTGTGAGCTAGATCCAGCCCCTGAGATCCCTTGATCCAGCCTGTAAGGCTTGAGGTTCCCCACCCTGCAGTGGGAGGAAGCAGTGGGGAGCCAGTACTAAAGCCCTTGCCTGGCTGGCTCTAGCTGGTGGAAGAAGAGGATGTGTGTGCTGTTGTTCCCCTCCCCACCAGCTCTGGGAAGCTGGTGCTCACCTGCTGGCTTTTCCCCCACCCCTCAAATTGGCTGGGAATCATGGCTGACGGGAGTGGTGAGGGGCAGTGCCTGTGAGCACAGTCTGGCACAGAGCCTCCTGTGGCCTCCCCAGGAGCTGCACCAAATAAGTGCCCCAGTCCCTGCCCCCACTTCTACCCCCCCATCTTCCCAGAGCACACTCCCAGTGAGCTCCTGCACCTTCCCTCCTCACCAGAACACTCTCCTCCAGCCCACTCCAGCACTCTACCTTGCTCCCTGACCCTGCACCCTCAGCCCACTACTTGGTAGCCCACTCCTGTACACGGAACCCCTCACTTTTGGCCCCACTTCAGAGCCTAACAAGCTACAAGCCCCCAGAAGAGTTAATCCAGCCCTGAGCCTTGCCCCTCTCCCCCTGCTGGGCTGGAGCATGAGGAGAATACTGGTGCCCCAAGTTGCATGAGTGGGGAGAGTTTCTCTTATTTTCTGATTCTCAGTTAGGGGTCCAGGTCAGTGAGGATTGGGTTGGTTTTTTTCCCCTCACCTGTGTGTGGCCCCCAACTGATTTGTCTGTGGGTCAGTAGCCCCTGACCCGAAAAAGGTTCCTCACCACGATCTAGAGAGGGGTATACTTATAGGCTGTGTCTACACTGGCATGAATTTCCGGAACTGCTTAAAACGGAATACTATTCAGTTTTCAGTTTTTAAAGGAGCGTCTACATTGGCAGGCTGCTTTTCCGGAAAAGCCCTTTTTCCGGAAAAGCGTCTGTGGCCAATGTAGACGCGCTTTTCCGGAAAAGAGCCCCGATCGCCATTTTCGCGATCGGGGCTTTTTTCCGGAAAAGACTACTGGGCTGTCTACACTGGCCCTTTTCCGGAACAGTGTTCCAGAATAAGGACTTATGCCCGAGTGGGAGCAGAATAGTTTTTCCGGAATAGCGGCTGATTTTGTACAGTAGAGCATCGTTGCTTTTCTGGAAATTCAAGGGCCAGTGTAGACAGCTCGCAGCTTATTCCGGAAAAGCGGCTGATTTTCCGGAATAAGTGGCCCAGTGTAGACACAGCCATATTGTAGCTTCCAAACAGCAATACTAGATTTCTTCCTATTCCAAGAAATAACCTTATAATAATGTTTCAGTTTACTTGAAGGCTATTCAGAAATCCTATGGAAATCACTGAGCGTATACATTAATCCTTGGGGCTGCTATGATTTTACAACAGCAACTTTCCCAAAGGACAGCCTAATCCATAGTTCAGTGAAGTCAAGGAAAACTTTTCAACTTCTGTCAGTGGGCTCTTAATCAGGCCCAGAGAAAATTTTAAGTGTATCTACTTTAATGCAGGTCACTTTAGAGAAGTTTGATTAGAAGAATAAGATTTTTGCTCAACACCTTTAGTTCTGAGATTAGGACTGAGGAAAATGGAGAGATTTTGAATGCAATGTTGAAACCATGGCAAAAAATAAAATGCACTCTCTCAGGAGTACTGTCAATGTAGATTTCTCCTTCTAATTGATTTTTAGAACAGAAAACAGGACAAATCTGTTAGTCAATTTCAGAAAATGGTCTTCAAATTCAGACATTTCTACATCATTTTTGTATTCCATTCCTTAGTGAGGCTCATTTGTTCCCATGAATGAGTGATCTCTGATTTTGATCATTTTCAGGAGAAATAGAAGGGTCAATGAATATTCTAGATCATGTATGTTGAGCCAGATGGCATTTCTTGGAAAATATATAAGCCTATGCAGATATAACGGAGTTTCACTCAGTTCAGGAGATGCAAGTCCCCAACTTTTGGAAACAGTCAGTATACAAATATCTATGTGTACTTATATATCTCAGAGGGGCAGCTGTGTTAGTCAGTAACTTTAAAAACAACAAGTAGTCCTGTAGTGCCTCAGAGTCAGAGTCAGAGTCTCTCTCTCTCTCTATATATATATATATATTTATATTTATATTTATGGTGCCCCCTACTCGCTACACTCGCCAACCCCTGTTTCTGTGGGGGGCAGGTAGCCCCACTTCTTGCTGAGCCCTCTCCCACAGCTGCCAGGGAGGGCCAGGGCCATACTAGCCCTCCCAGGCTGCTTGGCTCCCCACCTCTCCAGCTCTGCTGGGGCCACATCAATCCTGGAGGATAAGCAAGTCTGGCTCACTCCCCAGCCACCGGGGAGGGCCGGGGTTGTGCCAGACCAAGCCTGCCACCCCCTCCACCCCAGCTGCAGCCAGTCCGAGCTTTCTCCTCTCCCCTGCAGGAAGCTGGTGCTGGCACGCTAATCTTGCAGGAGGTGGGGCATGGGGTGCCAGGCAGGCAGCAGCCCAAGCGCTCCCTGGCACAAGGCAGTCAGAGGCAGCAGTTCCCCGCTGAGTCTTAGAGTGTTGGGGCCCCGAGCATAGTGAGGAGCTGCTGCCACCACCCCCTGGCCCTCCTGTAGGGAGGCAGAATCTGCCCAGGCCAGGCTGCCAAGCAGCTTTGCTGTCCCTGAACAGTATCTGGAGCAGGGAGGCAGTACAAGAATGGAGCCTGTGGGACGCCAAGTGGCATCACTTTGTCAGCCCATGGAAAAACTATTATAGCTAGCTAGATAGTATCATGAGCTTTCGTGGGCATCCCCACTCTGCTCATCTGAGTAAATGGGTTTTCCCCACAAAAGCATGTATAGTGTCTCTAAGGGCACGTCTACATTAGGAAATTGTTTTGAAATAACTCCCAAAATAATTATTTTAAAATAGCACGTCCACACTATAGGAAGCCTCCAAATTAGTCCTAAGCAGGCTCCCTTAATGTGGACATACTAACTTGACTTAGAGCTCCAAGAAGCACTGGAAAGTAATTACAGTAAAACTCCATTTGTCCAGCATCTGATGGTCCGGCACCATCAGGAACCCGGAAGTGCTCCGGGCAGCCGGACCGTTGGAGTTGCTCTGCCCCCGGCTTCCCCAATTCAGCCACTGCTGAAACTGACCAGTGGCTGAATCGGGGAAGCCAGAGGCAGAGCAGCTGGGGTGCTGCTGGGTTGGTCCAGTAGCGCCGAGGAGCGACGCTACCGGACTAACCCGGCAGCACCCCAGCTGCTCTGCCCCCGGCGTCCCCAAGTCTGCCACAGGTGTCCCGATTCAGGTGAAACTGACCAGCAGCGGCTGAATCGGGAACGCCTGGGGCAGAGCTGGACTATCGGAAGGGGGGGGCTATGAGGGGTCTGGGGTGGCATCCCCCCCCACACCACCCTACACACCTCATAGCCCCCCCTTCCGATAGTCCGGCATATCTGATAATCCGGCAGCCCCTGGGTCCTAAAGGTGCCATATTATTGGCAGTTTAGTGTACTTTGAATTACTCTGGGAAGTAGTTATTTCAAAATAGCAGCAGCAGAGCATCTACACTACCACAATTTTGAAATAAGTGTCATTCCTCATGGAAAGCAGGAGTTATTATTTCAAAATAACCAGCCCGTTATTTTGAAGTAACAGGCTTGGTAGCATGGATGCTCCACTTGTAATTTCGAAATCTGGGCAGTTATTTAGAAATAACTCCCTAGTGTAGACCAGGGCTAAGGTGCTACAGGACTACTCATTTTTTTACTTTATATATATATATATATATATATATATATATATATATATATATATATATATACACATACACACACACACACACATTTACACGGATATATGTTAGCATGAAATACATAAATACACTCACATAACCTGATTTTTGTTTCTTGGCTTCCAAATGGAATTCTTGTTAAGTATTAGAGAAAAACAATCTTAAAAATAAGCCAAAATACTAAAAGTATTTTTTTAAACCCTAAAACCTGATGGTTACACACAAACAAGCAATAAGAGTGCATTATTCTGCAAATATTCTACTGCATTTTGAATTATCTGATAGAATAGTCAAGATCAGTTTAATGGCATGGATGGTCTTAACTATATCTACAGCATGAAGAAGACTATATGAAATGTAGATCTTGAAATGTTTACTGTACCAGAAAGTGACTGTTCTCAGATGGCAGATGGTAAACTGATGTGAAATGATGTGGATCAGATAGTAAAAGGAAAAAGAAAAAGCTGAATGCAAGAGACAGAAGAAAGAGATTGGTTATTAAATGTTATAGAAAAGGATGCGTCTATCGTATTTTCCAGACTGACTTACGGAAAAGAAGGAAACAGATATTAGCTCTAAAAGACTTACAAAATGGCACCAGGGATCATATCCTTAATTGGTGTAAACTGAAATCAGTGGAGCTCCACCAATTTCACCAGCTGAGGATCTGACCCACTGAGTTAACCACACTTACCCAGAAGGAAAATATCAACCCTAAAAATAAATCATTACTAATAGTGTATCATCCAACTTCCCTGTTATGCCTCTCTCTTAAAAATGTCATTTCTCTCTGACTACAATGAGGAGCTTTCAGAAATTGCAGTAGTCTTTAGAAGTGCACCTGGCAGTGAGCTGAGCACAGTGTGTAATTACCCAAAACAAATGTCTTGCTTTGCACCTTCCAGCTCTTTAGCTGCATGCACAACGTATCTTTAAAACTCCCCAAAGTTCAGTCATTAGTAGATCTTGATATTTTAAGTAAAAAGAAGCCTCACTATGCAGAACAGCGTTTAAGTTTCTGCACGTTAGTTTTGGTTTGCAAGTTAAGTGGTTAGTGGAATACATTATTTAGACACCAGAACTCAGAATTTGGGTTAGATTCACCAAAGCTATAAACTTCATTTCTTGAGATTTCACTCTTAATAGCCAAGCTTATCCATTTTTTAACCTGAATTATTTACTTTGAAAAGTAAACGTGTGTTTCTAGTATATAGATGTAGTTCCCTTCTCTCCTTCCCTTCCCCACACTGGATGAAACTGGTTCTGCAACATGGACAAACACAGATAATTTTTTTTTCTTCTAGTGACATCATATTCTTTTTGAAGTTCTAGCTTTAGCTCTCTGACTACTCCTTATTTGGTAGGTGGATGATACCTGAAAACTGGGAGCTACTTAGCAATTAGGAAAATGGATGATGTCATCACACTTTTCGGGGGAAGGAAGAAGTAACATGAGGATTGCAGGTAGGGTTGCCAGGTGTCCTGTATTGATCTGGACAGTCCGGTATTTTTGCCTCCTGACCGGTAAAAAAATTCAGAACATGCTGGACACCTAAAATGTCTGGTATTTTCTGATTTTTTTCCCGACCAGGAGGCAAAAATCCCGGGTGCTTAGCGGGTTCTTCAAGGGAGACAGTGGACAGCTGCCGGCAAACTGCTAGGGCCAAAAAGCCTCAAAAGCATTTCTTAAAGGGGCCACAGTTTTTTTTAAATTCTTCTTTGCTTAACAACTCTTGGAGATCTTTTTTTTATTATTATTATTTTGCACTCGACAACTTTGGTCTTCTCCCCCCCACCCCCCCCCCCCTTTCCCCCTCCAACAGAATTTTTTCCCGTGGTTTTTGTTTTGGGCGGGGGAGGGAGGTGTTCGGTATTTTTGGTTAAACCATCTGGCAACCCTAATTGCATAAGCTAGCTCTCTCATTGGGAAGCAGGAAGGGTTGGCATTGGGAAGAAAGAAGACAGCAGCACCTATTATCATGCAAGTTTTCAGAAGCAGGAAGTTCCTTTGGGTTGCTTGTCAGGGGAAGGGGATAGAGATATTGTTGGGGGGGATGAATTGCATGCAGTTGTGTCATCCTGGAAAGGAATGTAAAGGGCTTGGTGGGAATGGCATATGAAGGCAGTTTATAGATTTACATGCAGTATTCTAAGAGAAAAAGACAATTAGCAAAAACACGGATTTTTCTTTAAAAAGCTAAAAACTAAAATTTAAGGATTTTGCTTCCTATTCAAGGTTGTACAATTTTACTAAACAACTCAGTGTTATTGTGATTTTACTTCTAACGTCCAACTGGTCTGTTAAATACAGTACAGCAGATTTTTGTATGAAATGCCTAAAAATTGGAAATTTTCTCTAAAATATGTATTTCAAAGTGCCCGTTTACCTTACAAATCATTTCCAAAACATCTCTTGTAGTGTCACCTGGACGGATTACTGTCAAAGCAGGCTGGTTATTTGGCAGGCAGAACCAAGACGGTGTAAAATACTCATGGACCCAAATGTCGCATTCAGGATTATGCTGATGGGTACTGGTCAGTGGCACTTCTTTTTCCCTCTGAACAGAAAAATCCATTAATTAAAACATTGATAATAAAATATCATCCATCTCTTCTTCAGTACTGAAGTCTGTGTGCTATATTTTATATATACACCCAACTGTGTAACCCTGTCAAAGGAAAGACATTTTATTCACAAACCTAGACTAACAGCTAGTCTATATTACAAAGTTTTGTTGCTTTAACTATACTGGTACAAATTAAAATAGCAATTCCACCCCACTACCTCTTTAGTTACCAGTGCGGACACAATTTTACTGGTATAAATGTGCTTATACCAGTATATAGCTTAGTCTAGTTTGGGAAGAAGAAAAAGTTATTCTGGTATCTGGTGCCTTAATACTGGTATAACTGTGTCTTCAATAGGCTAATATTAGTGTAACTACATCTGTGAAAAATCACATCCATAACCAATATAACTATACTAGTATTACTTGTCTAGTAATCAGCCCTTAGTGGATGTTCAAGTAGCACTAGAATTGCAGTTTGTATATTGCAATTTGGACTGGAAGAATTTGGGGCTTTTAAATGGAGTTTCACTATAGCAAAATTCATTCCCATGTAAAATTATACCAGTGGTCATCTAATTCTGTACCCTGTCTCCAACAGTGGCCAGCACTAGCTGCTTCAGAGGAAGAAATTGCAGCAGACAGTTCTGAGTTAACTTGCCTCCAGGGAAAGTTTCCTCCTACCACCATTCCCTCCCCTATAATTACAGGTTGGCTCACACCCTAACTTAATGCATAAGGATTACATACACCTTTCAAAACTTTCTTTTTAAATGTATTTGTGATTACACAGTACTAATTAAAATAGACCCATAGTGTCCATTTCTTGTGACAGACAGATAAATAGACCAGGAGATAAGGACTCTAAGAAGCAGGAAAGTCTTATGTATGATTAATACATTGCATGGAAAAAATCAGAAAATTTGGGTGCTATTCCTGCCTCTGCCAAAGATTTTCTGCAGGACTCTGCTCTACTCGACTCATATGTAAAATATGACTAATATATCCACCCTATAGGGAAGTTGAGAGTTAAATTTAGGAGAGAGTTTAAGAGGTGGGTTGTGCCCACGAAAGCTCATGATCCCATCTACAGGTTTTGTTAGTCTTTAAAGTGCTACCAGACTATTTGTTGTTTTTTAAGTTTTTCCTGTTACAGACTAACTCAGCTACCCCTCTGAAGCTTCTGAAGTTCCTCTGAGATATCATTGGAAAGGTTGTAATCTACTCAATATGATTATCCTATTTGCATGCATGTATCATTTCTGTATCTGAATTTGAAAATATTGACTGTAGTTTTATTAGCTTCAGTCCAGACCCACTCAAGCAACAGACAATGGGACTTAACCTTCCTGCATACCTGTGGGTCAGCCCAAAAAGTATGGAAGGGGGAAGGGAGGACTTCCAGAGACCTCTGACAATGGCACCTGATGCTGGGATCCAATCTGGAATGAGGTCTATTGCCACAAGAGCAGGGGGGAAGTTTAAACTGGACACAAAGGATTCCCACTTATGCAAAACCTATTTAAGTATGGGGAGTGAGGTAATCTTGGTCCTGAGTTCTCCCTGGTTTCCCCACCCAAGTAAAACCCTGATCGTACTGAAGTCAAAGAGAAATTGCTAATGACTTAAATGGAGCCATAGCTATATGTAGCAATGTAGGGGTAACAATATAAAGAAAATTACTGATGTTAAAAATTAAGGCTCCAGTGCTTCAAATCTCCCTATTACCTAACCAAGCACAATGAAAAGAACTGAAGGTGCTAAGGTTTCTAGATATTACAGCAGTGGTCCCAGACCTTTTGGGGCTGCCAGGCACCCGGGGGAGGGGTCACGCATGCGCTGCGCACCTGGGGTGCAAGAATGGCTTGGGCCGGCACTGATCACTCAGTGGGTGCACATTAATGCCCTGGCAGGCGCCATAACACCTGCAGGCACCACATTGGGGACCACTGTATTACAGGATAGCACACCCTATCGGTCATTTTAAATTGTCTCTTTTGTAGGTTGAAGTTAGACCCCCAGAGGTACATTTTTGAGCAAGCTGCATAATTCCCATTGGCTGCAGGTGGTGTCACACACAGTTAAATCCCTACTCACTCCCTTAAAAATGTGATCCTTAGCACTGGCTTGACAGTGCTTTATAGCTGAATTTCCTCTGGGTGTTTAGGAAGGAGATTGTGACTGTTTTTGGAAAGCTAAAAGCCTTATGGGTGTGTATACAGTATTAAAGCTACATGTGGAGAATAATGTGTTTCCAAATGCAATAATACTAAATTAGCAATAGGTTCACATATATCCTTTGCTAGTTACAATTAACATTATCAAGGCCTGTTTACTGTATATTAACATACACTGTTGC
Source organism: Pelodiscus sinensis (assembly GCF_052426305.1). NCBI lineage: Eukaryota > Metazoa > Chordata > Testudines > Trionychidae > Pelodiscus > Pelodiscus sinensis. Next base: position 186,841,459 of record NC_143052.1, read on the forward strand.
ATCATCACTTCCTTCTCCTGAGGTAAAAACGTAGCATATGGGAAATGAGGACTTTATTATAAACAATATTAACGCCTCCTATAATTAGTTATATGCTAATACTAGTAGTTAGGGAACCTCTTAGGGTTAACAGTCCTTATGGACTCTGCAACTCTAGCCACAGAATGGATTGTGGATCACTGTAGTTATGACCACAATGACTCCATCCCCTTTATGACAAGATATTGGTGATCACAGGGTGCAGGGCAGCATCCTGCCCTCCTTCCCCCCATGGCTGCCAGAAATCACTACAGGTACAGGTTGCTGTCATAGGATCTGCTTTCCCTATCTTAATTCTACCTCATCTTACCAGGAGAGCAAGAATATGCTTTATTTTCAAACATGCTACTGGAACTCCTTTGTAAAGTCCAGATTGTTCTTACCTTGCCATCTGGTACTGCATCATCAAAAATTCCTTCTAAAGATTTCTTTGCCGAATCAACACCTTCACCAAAGACCTGCAGAACAAAAAGTGCCATTTTATAACAGATAACATAATGGAAACAGAAACTCTAACTACTGTACAGTATTAAAGCTAAATGTGAGGAATACGGTCTTCAAAAAAAATCTCTTGACATTGAGGATGTAAGTTAAACTGACAATCTATTTCAATAACCACCTCTAAAAATACATTAGCTCAAATTCCTAAAAAATATAGAGGGAGGCAAAATATCCTAATGCAAGGAAGAGGAACATCTTTGGGTCGGGGACTGCTGACCCCCTGGCATGTACATTTTATGTGTTCCAGCCCTATGGTGAGAAAGTGGAAGCGCTGAACTACCAGTGCAGGCTCCCCAGTGCTGGGGAGGGGGAGAGCCCCAAGCCTCGGGGGCTGGATCCAGGCAAGCTGGGGGGCCACAGATTCCCCACCCCTGTCCTAATGGATGGGGCAGCAGGCTGGGAGATTGAACTTTTATTTCCAGTCCTGTCAGTGACTTGCTGTGTGAACCTGGACAATTTTTATCTCCTCTGTGCTTCAGTTTCCACATCTGTAAAAATGAAGATAATAATGCTTATCCACTTTTATAAGCACCCCAGATGAAGAATACTGTATAATTATTCTTATAAGCAAGCTTATTTGTTTATTTTGTAAAGGCTCATCCAACCACAATAGTCTGGGCCCAACATGACTTCTTGCTAATGAAGTAACAGACAATGATGTAGTAGGAGGTAAGGATAATAGGACTGTGCAGGGGCGAGAATACAAGTAGAGAAGAAGTATTTGCAGGATCAGGCAATAGCTGACACGGAACTGATCCAGACTGGCACACCTTGGGCATAGGGCTTACATATTTATCAACTTGTTGAAGGGAAGACCCACAGCTTTGGTTTCATTACATCAGGCCTACAAGGAGCCTGCTAGAGTTAATACTGGAAAATGTTTTCTATAAATCTATGTATTCACTTGTTTATAATTGTGTTGTTAATTATTATTCATGTTGTGTTTAATATGGGCCAGGAACCATGCAGGATATGAAAGAGATATGGTCACTACTCAATAAAGCTTACAATCTAAAGCCCCCATTTTGCAAATCCAAATAATATGACTAGGGTTGCCAGATGGTTTCAACAAAAAAAACGGACACACTTGACATTACTTAACAATCCAGATTACATCTTATTTACAAAATACTGGACATTTATATTTTCTCAATTTGTTTCCCGAACAGAAAGCTCAAATACTGGACTGTCTGGTTCAAAACCGGACACCTGGCAACCCTAAATATGACTACTAATTAGGGATGTTAAATATTGGTTAATAGATTAGTTGAGTAACCTTGTGAATTCTTACTGTATCAGAGGCAGCAGCGTGGGGTGCCAGGCAAGAGCTGTCCATGAGAGGGGCCAGTTTAAAAACCAGCTCCCCTCATGGGCCACCTGCCTGTTGCCCCTTGCTGCTTCCTCTGATACAGGGGTGACAGCAGCCCCTGTCTAGGGGCTGGGGGGGAGGGAGGGGAGGAAGAGGTCTGAGATCCTGGACCTGACATGAGCCGGAACTGAGCTAGGTTGCCTTCCTGCCTGGCTCCTAACACACTTTAAATGCAGAGCCACAGCGGGGGTAGGTCCCGGACCCATCGCAAGCCAGCCAGGTTTGAGACAGGCTGCTGGCTAGCCTTCTTAAAAATTTACTGGTGTGTGTGTGTGTGGGTGTGTGTGTGTGTGTGTGTGTGTGTGTGTGTGTGTGTGTGTGTGTGTGTGTGTGTGTGTGTGTGTGTGTGTGTGTGTGTGGTGGGGGAGAATGCATGTACTCTATATATAGCATTAGCCTAAACGCTTTTGCTTATTGGTTAATCATTTAATAGACTACACTATTACATCCCTACTACTAATATGCTTAAAATTAAGCATATGGAGTAAAGATCAGCAGGAATGGGACCTAATATTTCAGAGAACATATAGACCCATATCCTGACAGGTATTTAGGTGCCTAACTCCCACTGAATTAGACATGTTGGGAAACTTCCAAAACATTCACTTTCTGAATTTTCTTTAAATTCTGTCCAGATCAAAGGTTTTTAATTGTAGCAAAATTCCTTCAGCCAGTTGGGTTGTGGAAGAGCAGGGGGGGAAATATACCTCTCTTTGTTGGGGAAAAAAGGTGGAAGTGGGATTGGGAACTATATGGCACAAAACTTGAGATGATTGTATCCTCACTGAACACTAGGGATGTAGCTTGGTTTGGGGAATTTTTTTAAATTTTAAAAATTTAAAAACAAGCTTTTTAAACACCATGGAAATGTAATTTCTAAAAATGCTTATTAGATAACAGCTGGTTGTCTAATGAAACTCTGTTCCCTTTGTAATCACTGGACTGAACTGACTAGAGAGACAAAGGTAAGAGTTGATGAGAATGTGCACGAGGTGGATTTTTAATGTCTCATTAACAACACATTGTAAGGCATTTTCCTCAGCGGTAACTATTCCTCCACCCACACCGCCATCTTAACAACAGGAATAGGAGGAAATCATAGGCCTAAATACCAAAACAAATCCTGCCCTGCCCACTTCCCCCCAAAAAAGAGAACAGAAGAAAAAGAAAACCCTGTGATTCCTGCAATTAGATGAGGCATAACTACACATATCTGAAAGCTATAATTAGTGATGTTTGGAGAGTGAGGCAGGGAAACACCTTCTTAATCCCTTGCAATACATTATCTGTAGAAGATTTTGGGAGGGACAGTGTGGAAACCTGAAAGATTTTGTTCAAAAGAAGCATGAATGTTCCTCCTATATACAGACAATCTATTATAGGGTTCTCTTAAAACTTAGCTGCAACATTCTAGAACTTCTAAGCTTTCATTTAAAGAAAAATTAATTTTCTATTTTTTTCTATTACGAAAGTGCAGCTGTAAATAGAGGTGCTGCTGCTGTAGCACTAACTTAAACTTGCAGAAAACAGTCTCCAAACAAAGGACAGCACCAGCAGGAACACAAGCCATTCGTTTAAAAAAAAAAAGGTGTGAGCCTTAAACCTCATTTGGAACCATTTAACTATGAGCTGTTTTATGTTTATCTGCAATTACAATGACTCATTCTGAAGAGAGTATGAAGTGTGATGACTACACAACCACGAATGATTAAACAAGAGAGGTTAAGTTTGAGTATGCAAGATACAATGAAAATGTTTTGCATAAACAACACTTCTTTGCCTGAGCTGGAATTATTTTTCAAAGTGTCTTCTACACAGTATTAAAATAAGCCTTGAAAATAACCATGAAATGTAGTGTTCGATCTATATACCTGGTTAATGCTTGGCCTCCCTTGTTTTTTCTTTGAGGTCGTATCCAGTCCCCAAAGAGAAGAAAACCTGCTTCTTCGTTTGCTGGCAGATCTGGACATGGCCTGTGTTCTTCTTCTTACGCCGGACTCCCCAGTGCGAGCTGCCACCTGCCAGTGCCATAAGGTTTTAAAATTAAAGACGGCAGCATCCCACCATTATTTAAAGGCTTTAACAATGAAGTCTAGTGGGAAAATGGGAAAAACTGGAGCAACCAATGCTTATTCACAACAGGAACGTTGATGACTCCAGATCAGCTATTTGCCTCTCATGTTAACATAACTCATTCTTTCCAACTTCATGTATACAAACCATATCTAATGTTTTGGGGGCCCAGTTTGAGTTATTTTAAAGAATCATAGTTTGCAAAGCATGAGTAATCAAACAATGTCTGAAAATTGGGTCCCTTTATAATGTTTCTGGTTAGGCACCCAGAAAGGGAGGTACCCAAAATGACTAGTCACTTTTGAGGAGCTTGATCTGTGTTTTTATTCTTGTTGTAAAGTGAACTGTGCCCATCTGATGTAAAGTGAACTGTGCCCAACTAAACAAATTCATGATATCTAGCAGGCCAAATGTCAAGCATTTAAATACAACATTCCCTTAAAGACTAACAGTGTGTTTAAACATAAGAAAAGGGAAGAAGAACTAAGAATAGTCCTGGATTCCTCCAATAGCCAGAGTAAGAGAGGATTTCAAGGCACAATTATTTCCCCAACACTTCTTCATTTCTACATCCTTATCAGGAAGCTTTTGATCTGCTATAATGCCCCAGAATGCATCACTTGGTGACATCACAATTCCCATGGAATACAGCCCTAGAAGCTCAGGCAGTGACAATTTATTATTCTATAGTACAGTTTCGCAGCTTGAGAGAGAGCGAGAGCAGATTGTTACATCAGATACAGTATTTCCCCATGAAATCTGTGCTATGTAACAAAATGACACCACCCTTCCTAAACCCCTAAAATCCAGCCCCATACTTTGTTGGGGTGCCAGCAGTATATGTGATTACACAGAATGATGCAATCTGGGGCATTGCAATTGTGCAAGAGATACTCAGAACAATTCTGTGGGAGCTGAAATGAAGGTAGATAGGTGTCAGCTACCTGGATATTTCAAAACATTGACCCATAACAAGCTATTTCACTAAAGTCTATTTGCGTTTACATAACATGGTAATTGGGAAGGTCTCCCAGTTGGAGAATCCCTCCTGGAAGAAAATAGATATCATCAGAAGCAAAGTTTTGCAAACTTCTTGGGTGTTCCTTCCAATTAGCCAGGCATGATATAGGTAGAATTACCATCTTTGAATCAGAGCACCCAAGCACTACTTTTGTGAGAGAAGGAGCAGCTCAGAGGTGTAACAAGTATGACCTGTGGGGTAAAGTGAAGCAGACACACCTGCCTTGCAACTCCGGAGGCAAATTTCCTGAAACATTCTTTTAAGAGAGTCTCACACACGAAACAATATTTGACTGTCATTTGGCGCACAGTCATAGACAGAACAAAGAAACCTATGCAGCTCTGTGATAAGATGCTGAGAGACTGGCTGTTTTGATATTGTAAGCATGAATATTGTATGAGAACTGGCAAATCAGAATACTGGGCTGGTCATCCAGGGTGTGTCTATACTACAGGGTTTTTTCAAAAAAAAAAAAAAAAAAAGTGACCTTTGTTCGAAAAAACTTCCCCTGCGTCTAGACTGCTGCCGCGTTCTTTCAAAAGTAAAGAACCTCGGATAACCTCGTTTTGCGAGAAAGAATGCCTTTTTTTGAAAGTGCTCTTTTGAAAAAAGGCGCTATGTAATGCAAACTGTGCTTTTTCGAAAGAGAGCATCCAGATTGCCTGGGTGCTCTCTTTCGAAAAAGTGGCTTGCTTTTTCAAAAGTACTGGTTGTAGTCTAGATGTTCTTTTTCAAAAGAGGCCTTTTCGAAAGTATCTTTTGAAAAAGCCTCTTTCGTAAGAAGCTTGTAGTCTAGACGTAGCCCCAGAGAACAGATCTACCAAGAGCAATCATGTTTGTTATCTGGAAAGTGGACAAGTAAGGGAAAAGTAGAAATTGAATGTCACTGCAGGTTTCTTGCTTCATAAAGGCAAACTCTGTTAATATTTACTTAGTTTGTCTATAGTATCTGACTTGTGTCTGCACAGTTTAGAACAACCATTCTAATAGAGACTTCTGAACATGTCTGCTTAGACCATTTCTATCAATGTAACTTTGGACTTTTTTATCTGAAATTATTTTAATTAAAAAAAGCAATTTAGTGAACAAATTGGGCCTAATCCTCAGCAGATGTTTAGCAATGTAACTGTACTGAAGTCAATAGCAATTTACACAAGCTGCATATCTGACGTGTCTCCTATGAGAGGATGAATATGCTGTTGATCTAGTTCGTTATATTATGCTCATCTCCATCATAACACAGAACTCTCAGTGTCAGTTCAGGGTGCCCCATATTTTCTGCAATTTAACTCTACATTTGAGCTACAGCAGTGTAACTGTACCACTGATGCATTATTAAGGGGAGAACTTTTCTTTTCCAAGACAACATATTTAAAATGTGGGGCTCTAGAGAAAGCAATATGAGAAGGTAGAGCTAGCTAAATTCTACGCACTGCAATAAAACTCATCACCTAAAAGCCTCTAGCAAAAGAAAATGTGCATAAATGTAAATGAAGACCCGCTTCTATAAAAATATAAATTCACTAGCAATTATCAGGATGATGATGCTAATCTTTGTATATAAAAGAACAAAACCGCCTCTGACTGAATTACAGCTTTGTATTCACTGAAGGGTACAGCTGACATCTACGAAACAACGGCAGAGTACGGCTATTTCTGTAAAGCTCTAGGACCCCAAGCCTAAACTACAGGCATGCCATTTAAATTCCTAACAAAAAGCAACAGTGCGCTGTATATTTTTATGGGTTTTAAAGAGCTGTATTGTTATGGTATTCAAATTTAAACCATTTTATCACAGCTGAAGGCTTATTTGCCAAAAGGGAAAGGGTATAGGAGAGGTTTTAGTCTTTTTGCTGGAGCACCAGGAGTTGATCACTGCTGGAGACAGGATACAGGACTAGATGAGCCAATAATCATATTCACTCTGTGGGAAAGTTGGTCTTGCCATAGTGGGTATGATCCCACACACTGAAGTCAATGTAAAGACTCCAATTGACTTCACTGGGGTTTAGATCAGACCATATAAGATCATACCCTCTAGGATGGACCGCCACCTTGTCGTGGTTGGAGGGCTTGCGTGTCTCAATGACCCCTAGAACTATGCTGGCTGGAGCTTTGTGCTCCTGGTAGGGTTTCCCATGCCAGACAGGTCGAAGGGTAGAGACCAGACGAAGTGTGGTCCCTGGTCCTCCAGGTTGGGGGTTTGGCACAGGGCTAACCACCCTGTCCTAGGAAACATTTGGGGTTACGAAAACAGCAACAAAGAAAACTTTCACGAACAGGTGTGATGGACCTTTAGGGTCTCCTCAAGGGGTGAATGTCAGTGGTGAAGCCACTTTGTGGAAGCCACTGGCAGGATGATAGAGGTTTTGAACACCAAAACAAAGAAAATTGCACTCCACTGGAAACCAGATGGGAAGAGAAAGAGAGGAAGACCAAAAACAACCTGGCGCCGAACGGTAGAACAAGAATTAAAAGACCATCATCACACTTGGGGAACAATAGGCGCTTTGGCCTGCGACCGACAGAAGTGGAAGGACTTTGTTGCTGCCCTATGCGCCATTGGCGTAACGGGCAGTAAGTAAGTAAGTAAGTATATAAGATCACAGGCACTAAAGATGGGCCCAAGCTGCAAAGTTCACAGCCAGTGCTAAATCTCCTCAAATTTCAGAATTGGTCACATCCAGACTTTTGGTTCAGCCCACTGGAGAAATGGGGACCAACCTGCAAAGTCTGGATCCAAATCACCTCAAAGTTTGGATTAGGGATTTTGGATCCGCGTCATGTTTAAAACCCACAATGCCACACTCTCTATAAGGACGTTCTTGGCTCCATTATGACTTTTGCAGCTACATTGAGCATTGTATTTCTAATGGCACTATTTATAATGCATATCTGGCATGAATATTATACAGGTATAAAAGGTGTGGTTTTACTCTTAAGAAGTACAGACTTGATATCAAACCTCCTTTAAGACAATCACTTCGGAGTATCCATTTTTTAAATTAGATCAAAGACATGTATCCACCCCCACATGTAGAAAATCCCTGGATGCTGAAGTAAGAATTTACCCCGCAGACACCAACACCAGCATTTGTTGATTTAATCTCTCTGTGAAACCACCAAGAGATTTATAGTTTAGCACTGCTGACCTCTGGCCTCAGTTGAAACTCACCAGCGCATGAAAAGAAGATACTGAAAAGATTCCAAGACGGCCCATTGCAACTTTAGTTGGACGACTTGCGAAAGCAAGTAGTCTTTTTGGGTTTGGCAGCTCCCCTCCTTGGAGGCTAGCTAAATAACAACGATACCGAAACAGGTCCATTTGGAACTGTTCAAGATTCTGCTCCCAAACAAAGATCTGCAAAAATTGAGAATTGGAGAATGGTAGGAAGAGAAAAAGAACACAATAGTAAATATCATTTTAAAATAAATAACACTAGAAAAATCACATTAAATTAAATCTTCTGTCAACATTGATTGCATTTTCAAAGAGGGAATATAAACACAATTCAAAGTTTTTTAATTAGCCGAACAACAAATATGTGTATGATCATGGAAGAAAACTTCTCCCAAGGCAACTGCTACTTTGATTTCATGCTAATTAACAGTATTAAAATTCTATTTTTCATTTCCCTCGTTTCCCAGGATTTTCTTATGACCAGTTCCTAAGGGGCAGCTTTTATACATCAAGGACAAGAAAGATATGAGAAGACCACAAAACCAAACAAGATTCCACAAATAGAGTCCTGACTCTTCCTCATCATCAGAAGTAGTTTAAGAATCAATGAAGCCTGGTGTTGTACAGTACATGAAAAAGACATGAGGTACACTGGAGATAATTAATCTTATCAATGGAAAAGCACTATCATCAGCCAATGTGAAGACTTATTTAAGCAATTCAAATTACTGGTACAAAATATTTTCTGTATGCTAAAAAAAAAGCAAGATAAAGAGACAGAAAAACTGATCTGTCCTCTGCTTGTGGATTTAAAGCTTTTGAAAAGAACCATTTGAACAGCAAGATAAGTATCCCTTCCCTCTCTCACCTCCTCTCAGAGGTTTTTGCCGGGTGGGAAATCTCTGGAACTCAGCACATTAAAGGTCCAGAAGCTCCCTCCTTCTATGGTAACAATTCCAAACTCATTTGGCAGCCTTGGTCAAAGTACTGCTGTCTAATGAAGTGGGGTCCGTATGTTAGTTTCCTAAAATAAGGTGCCGTTGTGACAGCAGGAGAGCATCTGCTCTACAATTTTTGTTTGTCAAATGCAGCTAAGCTGTCCACTTTAAGTTGGAAGTACAAGCAACAGAGAAGTCCTGGTGGCAATGCTAGCTATAAAGTTGATAAAAGCAAACAGAATTGAGGTAGTTTCTTAGTTCCATACTTAGGTAGGAAGAGCACAGAGGAATCAATTTGTTGAATATTTAAGCCTGTAACAGCAGCAGCATTTACAAGTCTCTAAGGGTATGTCTACACTACAAAGTTAGTTCGAACTAACGGACGTTAGTTCGAACTAACTTTCCTATGCGCTACACTAGCGCTCCGTTAGTTCGAACTTAATTCGAACTAACGGAGCGCTTAGTTCGAACTAGGTAAACCTCATTTTACGAGGACTAACGCCTAGTTCGAACTAGCTAGTTCGAACTAAGGGCTGTGTAGCCCTTTAGTTCGAACTAGTGGGAGGCTAAGGCTTCCCAGGTTTCCCTGGTGGCCACTCTGGCCAACACCAGGGAAACTCTATTGCCCCCCTCCCGGCCCCGGAGCCCTTAAAGGGCCACGGGCTGGCTACTCACTTTGTGCCAGTTGCAAGGCTGCCAGCACCCGTGCCTGCACAGCCTGCACCTGCCACAGGATGAGCCAGCCATCCGAGGGCTCCCAGCCCTCCACTGCTCCCCACGACCAGCCTGGCGGCTCCCGGGAGCCTGCCCGGGGGCGCAAAAGGCGGGCGCCCGCCTGGTCAAGTGCGGAGATCGTGGACCTCATCGAGGTTTGGGGGGAAGCCTCAAATGTCCACGATCTCCGCACTAGCCACCGGAACGCGGCCGTCTATGGACGCATGGCTGCCAGCCTGGCCGCCAGGGGCCACCAGCGCAGCCGGGAGCAGGTGCGCTGCAAGATTAAAGACTTGCGGCAGTCCTACTCCCGGGCCTGCCTGCCAGGGGCTGACCCGGAGGCCTGCCCCCACTTCCATGCCCTGGACCGCATCCTGGGGCCTCATGCCGTCCCTGCCCCCCGGGACGTGATTGACCCCGGGGCAGAGGGACCGCTCCTGGACACGGAGGAGGAGGAAGAGGGCTCTGAGAGCCAGGAGCCTGCCGCCAGCCTTCCCAGGACCCGGGACCCCCGAGGCACCCCACAGAGCCGCTCGCCTGCATCATCAGAGGCCGGGGAGGCGTCCACCTGTGAGTACCCTCGTGTTCCCCTTATGTGTACGGGGGGCTGGGGCGAGAGGGAGCCCCGGGACCGTGCGCCTGGGCCTTGCCCACTACGGAGCAGCAGCTGGGGATCCTGCAGGGGCCCTGGCCTTGCAGAGGGGAGCTGGGTTTCACACACCTGGGCCCCTGGGGTAATTGACCGCTGGTCTTCTTGCACCACAGCTGCAGCACCGGGGACTGCAGGGCGCACCACACCGCCTGCAGCAGCCGCCCGCGCCCGGGCAAGCAGGACAGCCAGGAACCAGGAGGACTACCAGAGGCGGCATCTCCGGTTCCTGGACCGACAGCTCCGTCTCCAGGACCACTGGGTCCAGGAGGACCTCAGGCTGCGCCAGAGGAGTCTGGAGGCCCTGGAGGAGCAGGGCCGTGCCCTGCGAGGCCACCTCCAGAGCCTGCTAGACCGCTTTCCATTTCCTCCTCCCCCTGCTCCCCCTCTTGCTCCCCCTCTTGCTCCCCCTGCTCCCCCTCTTGCTCCCCCTCTTGCTCCCCCTGCTCCCCCTGCTCCCCCTCTTGCTCCCCCTCTTGCTCCCCCTGCTCCCCCTGCTCCTCCTGCTTCCGCTCCTGCTTCCGCTCCTGCTTCCTCCACACCCCCTGTCCTCTCTGCCCCCCCGTCCACAACCATTCCCCACCGACGCCCCCGGACCCGCAGTGTGGCGAGACGGGAGAGGCACCCAGACTCCCACCCCTGAGCTTTCCTTTCCCTTCCTCCCTTCCCTCCCCTCCCCTTCCAGCTCCCTCGTCCCAGGTTTCCCCCTCCCTTCTCCCACCTTCATTCCTCCCTCCCCCACCCCAGTTCTGTGAAATAAACAGACGTTTTTGTTGGAAAAACAGGTGTCTTTATTTGACAGTAGGTAGGGAGGGGAAAGGGGAAGGGGGGGGTAGGGTGGAAGAAGGCCCCGGTGGGGCATGCAGGGAGAGGTCAGTCCTCCTCCTCCTCCACCTGGAAGCTCTCCCGCAGGGCTTCCCGGATCCGGATGGCCCCCCGCTGGGCTTCCCGGACGGCGGCGGTGCGGGGCTGACCGTAGTGTCCAGCCATGCGGTCAGCCTCAGCCATCCAGGCTGGCAAGAAAGCCTCCCCCTTCCGCTCACACAAATTGTGGAGCACACAACATGCCGCCACCACGGGAGGGATGTTGTGCTCGGCCAGGTCCAGACGGGTGAGGAGGCATCGAAAGCGGGCTTTCAGTCGCCCGAAGGCCCCCTCCACCACGATGCGGGCCCTGCTCAGCCTGTTATTGAAGGCCTGGCGGGAGGGATTGAGGTGTCCCGTGTAGGGCTTCATGAGCCAGGGCTGCAGTGGGTAGGCGGCATCCCCCACCAGGCAGACGGGCATGTCCACGTCCCCGACCCTGATGTGGCGGTCGGGGAAGAAGGTCCCGTCCTGCAGCCGCTGGCACACGGAGGAGTTCCGGTACACCCGGGCGTCGTGTGCTTTGCCGGACCAGCCCACATTTATGTCCGTCAACTGTCCCCGGTGGTCACACACGGCCTGCAGGATGACGGAGAAGTACCCCTTGCGGTTCACGTACCGGGACGCCTGGTGTTCCGGGGCACGGATGGGGATGTGCGTCCCGTCGATGGCCCCCCCGCAGTTGGGGAAGCCGAGGGCGCCGAATCCCCGGATGACGGCATCCGGGTTGGCGAGGCGGACCACCCTGCGGAGCAGCACCCGGTTGATGGCCTTGACCACCTGCGGAGAGAGACACAGCAAAGCGTCAATCAGTGGGGCGCCCGGGTGGCTGGGAGCGTGCGTGCCCTGGCAGTGCCCCGCGCCCCACTCCCGGAAGCAACCCCCCTGGCGGCGTGTAGTACGGCCGGGACAGCCCGACCCCTCCGGTGCGGGGCGCCTTCGCCTCCTCCCGCCCCCCCCTTTGTCCCTGGGGCGGCCCATCCCCTCCTCGCAGCCCCCCTCCCCCCCGGCTCGGTGGCCGACGAGCGCCGTACCTGCATGAGCACTGCTCCGACAGTGGATCTCCCCACGCCGAACTGGTTCCCGACGGATCGGTAGCTGTCCGGCGTGGAGAGCTTCCAGAGGGCGATGGCCACCCGCTTCTGGAGGGGGATGGCGGGCCTCATGCGAGTGTCCCTTCTTTGCAGGGCAGGGGCGAGCCACTCGCAGAGCTCCAGGAAGGTGTCCCTCCTCATCCTAAAGTTCTGGGTCCACTGTCGGTCGTCCCAGCGCTCCAGGACGATGCGGTCCCACCAGTCGCTGCTGGTGTCCAGACGCCAGATGCGGCGGGGCACGCCGGTGCCGGGGCGCCGCCGCGGCTCCTCCACGGCCCCCAGGGCGGCCAGGCGGAGAGGCAGGGGGCTGACGTTCCCCAGGTGGTGCCAGGCAGCCTCGAGCCATTGCTGGCAGGCTTGCAGCAGCAAGTCCAGAACGTGCACCAGAAGGTGCAGGGCGAGCCGTGGCTCCATGTTGCCACCTGCGGCAGTCCCCCCCGAAGGGAAGCACTGACACAGACGGGCACAGAGACCGACGCTTTGCTGTCCCTCGGCGAGGTTGGCAAGCAAGCAGGAAAAGCTGAGAACCGGCTGTCCAGGGGGGGTCCCTTTAAGCACGAGCCTCAGATAGCCTCAGACAGCAGCCACACAAAGCAACTGCTGACCTGATGCCCTGCCAGAACCGGTTTCAGCTGCCCTTAAATGCCCCCCTGCGTCCAATCAGTGTGGACGCGCTAGTTCGAACTAGCAAAACGCTAGTTCGAACTAGTTTTTAGTTCTAGATGCGCTAGTTCGAACTAGCTTAGTTCGAATTAACTAATTCGAACTAAGTTAGTTCGAACTAGCGCTGTAGTGTAGACGTACCCTAAGATATTTTATATTAATCTGGTTTAGGTAAACAAGCAAGATTACCTGATCAAGTATAGTCTTCTTCTTCTTGGAATCCGTTACTGAGGACAGCTGCATTTCTCCCATTTTTTTCATTTTCTCATCCATATCTATCTTCTGTTCCAGCTTTTTTATTTCGGTTTTCAAAAGTTTGACTGTGTCCTCTTTGTGATGTTGTCTTGCTACTGCTGTTGCACAAGCAGAATGGATTGCAGTGATCCAGTTTTCTAGTTCTGTCTGGCTAGAGGTCTAAAGAGACGGAAAGAGAAAAAGTCAGGATCCTCTTAAAATTGATTAGAGATTAACAAATGCAATTTCCAGGAGATTCCTCTTCCCTTGATCTCAAGAACCAAAAGCCTTAAATCCACTTATATCAGAAGAAATAAAAAAATGTCATTCTGTATTTCAGGAAACAGGCCATTTTAACTGACTACCCTGCATTCAGTATTTAGAATTACACACATATCTATGCCTAGCAGCTGTAGCATATTTGCTAGCAAGTACTTAAAATTACCTTCCTTGGCCTTTGTAAAGCTATAATAATTTGTAGCATTAAATGGAATTTTTTAGACTACAAATTCCTTGAGGCAGGCAACAGATCTGTCTCCATATTCCCAATAGTGTGGGGAATATGGCTGGCATGCAACAATTAATAATAAATTAATGAAATAATATATGACCATAGTATCAGCTAATAGCTTGACACTAGTGGTAAGGATAGCTATTTCCAAATGAAAGTCTCAAAGCACTTTATAGCCATTTATGATTCAATCTTCACAAACACCCTTGGGAAGCAGGCAAGTACGATTATCTGTACAGGCAGTCCCCAGGTTACGTACAAGATAGGGACTGTAGGTTTGTTCTTAAGTCGAATCTGTATGTAAGTCGGAACTGGCATCCAGATTCAGCCGCTGCTGAAACTGATCAGTTTCAACAGCGGCTGAATCTGGACGCCAGTTCCGACTTACATATAGATTCAACTTAAGAACCCCAGGCGTCCCCAAGTCAGCTGCTGCTGAATCTGATCAGCAGCTGATTCCAGGAAGCCCGGGGCAGAGCAACTCTGCCTCGGGCTTCCTGTAGTCAGCCGCTGGTCAGTTTCAGCAGTGGCTGACTTGGGGACTCCTGGGGCAGAGCAGCTCGGGTGCTGCCGGGTTGGTCCAGTAGCGCCAAGGAGCGGTGCTGCGGGACCAACCGGCAGCGCCCCACCTGCTCTACCACAGGCTCCGGGCTTTGCTCCACGTCTCCCTGGTCTGCTGGGGGGGGGAGGGGGCACTAGCTGCGTCCCCCCCCAGCAGACCAGGGAGACGCTAAGCAAAGCGGCGGAGGACCCGGGACTGGACCCGCGGCGCTTCCAGATCAGCTGATCAGCAAAGCGGCGGAGGACCCGGGGCTGGACCCACAGCGCTTCCAGATCAGCTGGTCTGCAGATCAGCTGGAAGTGCCGCGGGTCTGGCCCCGGGTCCTCCGCCGCTTTGCTCAGCGTATCCCTGGTCTGCAGATCTGGAAGCTGATCTGGAAGCGCCGCGGGTCCGGTCCCAGGTCCTCCGCTGCTTTGATCCGCGTCTCCCTGGTCTGCTGGCTTCCCCAGCAGACCAGGGAGATGGGGAGCAGCTTTTCTCTCCCCGGAGGAGGCGGGCGGCAGGACCAGGTGTCCCACCACTCCAGTCCTCCGGGGCGAGAAAATCCCTGTTCGTAACTGCGGATCCGACATTAGTCGGATCCGCGTAACTCGGGGACTGCCTGTATATTACAGATGGGAATGAGGACATATAGTAGTTAAATGACTGGCCTGTATCACAGAGCAAGTAATGAAAGAGCTGGAAATATTAACAAGATCTCCATAACACCAATCCTGTGCTTTAACCACTGAACAATTCACCTTTCTTATAACACTAACAGGTGGCTGAGAACAAACTCACTTAAGATACTGCAGTGATGGGCAGCAGTATAAAACCCTTACATAGGAAGACAGGAGCTATGTCGTCACTAAAAATGCCTTAGATTGTAAAAATGGAAGTAAATTAACCTTTAAAAAACAAAAGGCTTGTGGGCTTGATTCTCAATTACGCTAACAGCCCTTTTGAACCATGATGGTAAATATAAAGAAGACTTAAAATTGATGTAAAGGACCTTTAACCTGAATGAGAATCTACTCATATCTACTGCTGCTAACAGGAGCTCCTGACCTTTCATAAGAATATTCAGTAGAGATTCCAGGTACCTGAAAATAAAATGTTAAATGGTACCTCTCTTCTTTTGTTAACAGATGAATGAGTTTCCTCTCACCATTTTCTCTTTCCAGTTTTCTATTGGCTTTATTAGAAAGCCTTCTGGCAAATGATTAACAATCTACGTTTTTCACACAAACAATAATAGCTAGTTTACATTACCATGCTTCCTCTCTTGCTCATTTTTTTTTCTGCCCATTTACTTTTCTATTTATCAGATCCATGTTTTATTACACTTGTTGCTATTCTAATCTGGAAAGGTCACCCTATATCCTCCCCTACTTGGAGGGACAAGAGAGACAAGGTAGGTGAGGTAGTATCTTTTTTATTGAACCAGCTGCTCTTGGTGGAAGGGACCCAATTTGAGCTTCAGGTCTCAAAAATTTAAGTTTTCAGGCTTATCTTTTGAAGGCATTGTGCACGTTTCCCAGGAGGATCATAAATGAGAGGTCAGATGTGGATTGATTGTTCTGTGAAAAGCGTTCACCCACAAGTACTCGGGTGTGTCTGTCTTCTGTCATTTACGAGCATAGTGATTGTCTGGTCTCACCCACACAGTTGTTGGAGCATTTGATGCATTGGATGAGATATGTCTGCAGGTTTTGCATCTATTGTTCTGGCAGGTCTAGTGCACTTTTGAATTGTTGTGTCCCATTCTGTGGGGAGTTTGCTTCTCCAGCTTAATGAGGTTGGGGTTTATTTGAAGGCCAGAAGAGGGGGTTCAGGAAATACTTCTTTCGGGATCTGTTCCCATCAAATATAGTTGTACTTTGATGATATCCTGCATGAGTTCCAGTGTGGGGAGGTAGGAAAAAACTAGAGCTATGGACTTGGTGGGTTTTGTTCTTCCCTGGACCATTCCAGGGTATTTGGGTGGCCTGTTCCACAATGCAATCTACTTTCTTGGTAGGGTGAAAGTTCTGTCCCTTCCACAAACATAAGTTGGTCCAATAAAAGATATTACCTCAGCCACCCATGTCTCTCATATCCTTGGACCAACATGGCTACAACAATACTGCAAACATATCTGCAGGGATGCCAACCTAAAGAGGCCATGAAAAAGAATGATCTTGAGGTAAAACACTGGACTCCTGGGAGCTGGGATTAGTTCTCAGTTCTGCGTTGGACTTTCAGTGTGACCACGGGCACATAAGGCCCTTCATCATCCTTTGCCTCAATTTCTCATGTGAAAAATGGGGATAAAATTCCCTTACCTCACAAGCTGTTGCAGGAATAAATGTGTCACAGTATGTGAAACACTCAGACATACTGGTGGTAAGTTATGGTTGTTTTCTCCTCTCAAGTTTACAGCTAAGATTGCAGCATTTCCCAGACTTTGCAAAGCTAAACTCACCTTCAGGAACATGCAACTATCTAGAATCCCCTTCAAATCCAATCTGTATTGTTAAAGGCTCACTCTTCTATATTCACATAACTTCTATACATACCCTACTGATCCCCTGCACCTGGCTTCTCTCAACAAGTGCACATATGAAGGTGGGGAGCCTGCTAGACTAGTGTATGTGACGTGGGTGTTATTACATGAAAGTCCAGCATTCTGATTTGAGATATTTTCTTTAGCTATAAAAGATATTTCAAGTACTTCTTTTTCATCCTTATAAAATAAAAAGTAAGTCTCCTAACCCTCACTAATTTACAGCACACTGTAAAACAAAGTTTTATAGTCAATTATATGTAGTACTCAACAGACTTCCTTTGCATGTCAACCTTTAACAGTAATCACATGAGTATTGTCTTGTGGCTAAACAACCTGCAGCTAACATCCCATCTTGTTCTAATTAAGCCTAATGATGGTAACTCATCCATAAATATCACCACAGCAATCTGCATCTTCCTACTCCACCAGAGGATGGTGAAGATGGTGAGGATGTCTGCATCTTCCTACTCCACCAGAAGTGATCGTTATTTGCTTAAACACCTGATCCAATTTTTATCTATGACAATGCAAAGATTCCCGTGAAGGCCCAGTTCAGAAAAGCAATTAAGCACATGCTGAAGCCTCCTTTTCTTTTAGGAAATTAAAGGTGTTGTTAAGGATAAGCATATGCTAACATACTTTCCTGAATGGGAATGCTTTCTGGAGTTCCTAGGAGCTGGATCAGGCACATATTCAGATAATTAACTCTATGTGTCTTCATCTTCTATTGATACCAGAGAAACTGTACTGAATTTCCATATTAAATCTAAACAAGCTCACAGCAATCAGATCAGCTCTCATTCACTAAGGAATTGGTGATCAGTAGAGCTTTTCTTGGGGAGCGGTGCTACTGAAATCAAGCAAACTATTTGTGCAGTACAGGTGGAACCTTTCTAGTCCAGCACCTTCGGGACCTGACTGGTGCTGCACCAGAGAATTTGTCGGACCACAGGAGGTCAATATTGTTGAGCAACATTACCAACACTTCCCCTGCTCACTGGGCTCTTAGTCGACACTGAAAGGTAAATTAGAGCTACACAGCAGCACAGAACACTGAGAGCCAGGGCTGGTGGCTGAAAAAACTTCATGGGACTATGGGAACCTTGGCCACACCCCTAATAAGGGGAAACCCAGCCAACTAAAATCATGCCAGACCATGGGTGTTGCCGGACCAGAGAGTGCCACACTAGAGAGGTTAAACCTGTACCTAGAGAGGTACAATTGAGAGTCAGGGTGGCAGGAGCTTGTCCTTATAATATAAAACCCTTTTGTATACAGATGATGGAGAAAAATCATTAAAATAAGGCAAAAAAATCTATTTTATTGTGTGTCCAAATATGTGGTAATCTACAGTGCAATAATTGTAAAATGTCCTATTTTTCTATTAAAATAATATTTTCATGTCAGATTCACATTTTGTTTGGTGTTTTTTTGGGGGGGAGGAGGGTGTTTTTGGTTAAGCACTTTCAGAGTTTAATCCTTTTTTTGGACATTAAGCAAATGGGCCAAGAGGACTGTTCTTCCTCCAGCAGAAAGGAAAGACTTGTAAACAACTTGGATGTATCTCTATGTGAGTATGTGGTGTGGCAAGTTGCACAGAATTTCTGGTAAATGCATCTGACATCCACATGTAATGGATCTGTGTAGGCATGTTAGGAACTGACTGACAGAGAATTATAGTGTAGGAGGTGTCTGATGTCTTTGGGTGCAATGCAGTGAGAAAGGCTCTTACAAAACATATAATATTAAACTGCGGCTTTATGTTTCCACTAAGCCTACAGTCTCCATTGGGTAGGAATAATCTACTATAGCACCTTTGTACTTAAAAAAAAATGAATATAACATCTTGTTTTGTATTAATGTACCTGCACGTTAGTAGCTTAGAAACACTGTTGAACAGCAATGCACATGTTCCAGCAAATTTATGTCCATCCGATTAAGCCCCGGGGCTACAATCATTTACAAATTATTTCCACAATTATGGCTGACTCCCTTTCCTTCTCCCCAAATCCACCCCTGCATTTCCCTCATGTTCTGCTCTTTTAGAATTACATGGGCTTCATTATACAGGATACAAAAAAAAAAAAAAAAGATTTCATAAATCACAATAATTTACTTTGAAAATGTTCATTTTTGCTCTTTCCCACATAATGTTACATGAAAATCTAGTCATGACATTATGACACAGAGCTTTTAATGAATAAAGGCCTTGTGTTGCCACAGAAGAAATTTATTGAGTGTGACCTTTTCTGTATTTAGCTTCTATTGGAATTAATTTTACAAGAAGGAAGGTTTTCCAAAAGAAATGCAAATGAAAGATTTTATACGTATGTAAATAGATCTGATGGTCGTGATGCTTCACAGCTTATTTAATTCATGCTGAGGCCACATGCTACTGTATTTGCCCCCTGGAAGGAAGCATTCCACAATGACAAAACCCAAACCAACCAAAAAACTCCTAGGAGAAAGGCATTGTGAAGAGGAGGGAAGCAGCAAATAAATAAAATATTAGTTATGAAAAAATATACCAGGATTTCAGCAATGCAAATGAGGGCAGAATGTAACCTTTTGTGTGTATAAATATCATGAGCCAATATCATCAACTGGTGTAAATTAGCATAGCCACACTGAAATCAATAGAGCTTTTACAATTTACATAAATTGAGGATTGGGCCTCACTTTTATAAAAGCAAGCCATACATTTGAGATGTCTGCTTTTAAAGGTTCATTATAAAATATCGGGGGCAAGCATTCTGCAAGAGTGGGTTGGATTACAGAATTATAGTAAAATCCAGACCTTTTTTTCCCATTTGATCCAGGATTTACATTCCCAAATTGTTACTAGACCAAAAAAAAAAAGTCACTAAATGAGAATATCTGCAACAAAAAGGTAGGCTTATAAAGTAACAAGAGTATGGCTGGGAAATGACAGCTGAATGCAGGCTAGTCATTCTATTTGGTAAGTAAAGATAATGTCAGCTCTTAGCTGAAAGGAGCTTTTGGTGTGAAAGGAAAGCTGGATTGGACCCCTAAAAACTGATCAGGGAGGGGTATTATTTCGTAATTAAATCAACAACTGGCCTTTGTATAGTTTTAAGGTTTTCTTTAAACTACCAATGAACTATAACTTGTAAATAAAGAAAAAAAGTATCTGGTTTAATGTTTAAAATCTGCAAGTCATTTAGAACCAGTGAATGCACTGAGCTAGGAAAGTGAAATGTTCAGCAGAGTCTTCAGTGAGTGATGTGGGCTTCGGCACTGTGAACTGTAATGGAAAGAACCTGTGAACCCCAAATATTTCCAGTGAATTGACAAAACTCAAGCTCATAAAAATTTCTCCTGTCTCTCTGTAAGGTCCTATCTTCAATTGCATAGCTACTGTGACAGGGGGATTGTGTTTTAGCCATAGTTTGAAGGGTTCAACTGGGTGTTGCCATCCAAACTGCAAACCTGGGGCAGGAGCAAAATTTGCTACTCTCCCTCCCCCATGCCCAAACACGTGGCCCCATTACCCTGACTGGACCTGCCCTCCCAAATATAGAAGTCAAACAATGCCTATGGTTTTAGCCTTTCTGGGGCACTATAGACTGTAGTTTGATCTTGCCTGTGGAGGTGGGAGAAAACCATGTTATAACCATGGCACTAAGTTGTATTAAAGTTCTGGTTTTCATTTGCTAATATGTTACTGGTTGACTTTTAAACCTATCTACACAAGCACAAAGCACAGCATGTTATAAAATAGTAGACATAAGGGGGTAAAAGGGATCTGAATTTGGCGTTAAATCCCCTCAGGGTTGTTTTTTCTACATAATGAATGAATGCTACTGAGCAGGAATGCCATCCTTTCTACTCGCCTAGAGCAAGTCCTGACCCCACTGAAGCCAATGGGAATTTTGCCATGGATTTCAATAGGGGTCAGAATTTCACATGAGTCTGGAAAATGAGCAAGAGTTAAAAAGAGAACAATTCCTTAGAACTCAACAGAACAAACCTGAAAGAGGAATGCATCCCCTAGGGAATTGCTGAGGCAGAAAACAAAATCTTTCTTTGGGTGCTCAGGCACTGCTTGCACTATACTGTTTTCCACCCAGACAGCATGCTTAGGGATGCTGTTGTGGTCTATTCCAGATCTGCCATCACCCTCATAGAAGAATAACGTACATCCTGGGGAAAACACAAGAAAGGCATTAGCAAGCAGCACATTTAAACATTAGAAAGCCACATCTATTCAACACTTTCTAGCATAAGAATGTAGCACTCACACTCTGAGTCCTCCAAAATTAAATCAATAAATACTTGGGCAGTTATAGCAATGCATATATATGGATCTTCCATACAGACTACTTAAAATCTATTGGTCTGGTAGGAGACATCTGAAGGAAATGTTTCAGAATGTACTACACAGTTCCCAGTAACACTGATGGTAATCTTAAAAGTAAATACCTTTACCACCTATTGACAATGTATTTCTCTGCTTTTGGAAACATGGGTGAAAATGCTGAAAAGTGTCCTTCTACCTATATTTTTCTCCAACCATACTTTATTGCAATAGTGTTAGCACGCTCACATACCTGTTTGCTTGTTTACAAACATTGTATTAAACCTTTAATTTTATGTCCTATTTCTCTTTCCAGAACTTGCCCTCATTTCTGCCTTCATTCAGGACAATGAAGTGCATCTGTCAGGCAGAGCAATGGCCTTTGAACTGACTGACATGCTTTGTCGCAGGAAAGCTAAGTTGGAACACCCTTTTGTCTGATTCACCAAGCAGTCAGACTGAGAACAAGGAGTGGCAGGATTCATAGGAAGAGCCAGTGTAAATCTACTTGTGAGCAAGGTTTGTGCGTATGAGCCTTTTTGGAGGAAAGAGATAGTGGAAGTAGGAATTTGCATCTGGATAGGCCTTGTGCTACATTGGTAGGAACCAATTCCTCTCTTCATCACCTCCAGTCTTCACTTGCTTCTCTCCTGGAACTTTCCGTCAGGGATATACGAGGAGGAACTAACACACCTATCAGTACTATACAGTTTGCTCAAGACATCACTTGACTCTCACTGTGGCTCATTAGAAGCAATCACCTACTCTGCCAGCAGCTCCATTCTCTTATTGGTGTTGGTCCCATGCCTTGCGCCCCTCACTCAGTCATTGCACTCTGCCCTGCCTGACATTTTAGAGGAGAGGCATTACCAACATAAGTAGAAAAGTGGGCAGGAGAGCACCAGCAGAGGTTGAAAAAAGAGAACAAGACAAATATGATTTAAAATTAAACCACATGGTTGATTTTTTAAAAATGATAGTAGGCTTACTCCAAAGCCATCAATGCTGATAGACTATATTCACTGAATTCATTCTAACTAGAAGATTTACCCAGCACTGCTCAGGTCTTTTATAATTTTTTGTTTTTCTTCATTTACATCATTGCTCAGGGGGAGGAGGGTTAAGGATGGGGGGTTCAGTGTGCAGACTGCTCTGGGAAGAGAGAACTACCCCAGCCCTCACTCAATAAAGCAGCTTGGGGCCAAAAATCTGTAAACCTCATTCTCTGAGGAATAATGCCTATTCCAAAAGAGCTATTTTGAAATAAGGTGCGTGTGGATGCTTCACTGATACGATTTCGAAACAGCCCCTCACCAGGGCCATTCTAAGTTATTCCTCCCTAGTGCCTCCTGGATTGCTAAATCGAGATAGCACATCTACATTGGGAAGCCTGCCTCGGACTAATTTTGAGGCTTCCCTGCAGTGTAGACATGCTATTACGAAATAAGCTATTTCAAAATAACTATTCCAGAATAGCTTATTTCGAAATAGCTGTGCAGTGTAGACGTACCCTAATTTTAATATCTCTGCACTTTCTGCTACCATTTATATAAACATTTAAATTTAATAATGAACCTCTAGCTTTTTTGTTGAAAATAATGGTGAGAATGGAAATTGATGTATGGTTACCCCTTAATCCAATTTGGCAGAAAAATAATTGCAGCCAAACAATAGCAGCTGTTAACTTCAAAGCTTAGTTTAAATGTTACATTATTAAGCCACAGCAATCAAAGACACAAACACTGGACCTGGGTCAAGGCACTTTAAAATAACATTGCCTTTATGCTCATCCTTTCCCTCCCGCCCTCCCATGGCTCTTTGTTTACCAATTCTTCACAGCCAGACTTTCCTGTCACATTGCCTCAGTTAGAAGGAGATTAGGGGTTCACTCCGCTTCCTCAGCTATGGAATTTCTCTTCTTTTATTTCCCCAACCTTCGTAACAGGTGCAATGAAGGGCTGATGCTCACAATTTGTTTTTAAAATGCTGCTTCAAACACTGATACATGCCATCTCGCAAAAACTATAGTCAAAAACCTATTTTTCCTCTCTCAAGCTCTTCAGGTTCCTTTCCAAAGGCTAGTCTCTTAGGGTATGTCTACACTACCCCGCTAGTTCGAACTAGTGGGGTAATGTAGGCATACTGCACTTGCAAATGAAGCCCGGGATTTGAATTTCCCGGGCTTCATTTGCATAAGCGGGGCGCCGCCATTTTTAAAACCCCGCTGGGTCGAACCCCGTGCAACGCGGCTACACGGGGCATGAACTAGGTAGTTCGAACTAGGCTTCCTAGTTCGAACTACCATTACTCCTCATTTCACGAGGAGTAACGGTAGTTCGAACTAGGAAGCCTAGTTCGAACTACCTAGTTCATGCCCCGTGTAGCCGCCCTGCACGGGGTTCGAACCAGCAGGGTTTTAAAAATGGCGGCACCCCGCTTATGCAAATGAAGCCCGGGAAATTCAAATCCCGGGCTTCATTTGCAAGTGCGGTATGCCTACATTACCCTCCTAGTTCGAACTAGGAGGGTAGTGTAGACATACCCTAAGGGACAGTCAATATAAAAAAGAAAAACTATGTCACAGAACCTAGCTACAACATGGTTTTCCCCTTGACCGGCTTAAAACATGGTTCCATTTTGTAGCGTACTCAAAACTTGCTCATGCTTTTGGTAGTCCTGTGCACATTATGAAGGCTGTGTTGTTACCAGACTCCCTGACACTTCTACTCGTAGTGCACACAGGCTCTTTCAAAGCAGAGAAATGGATGACTGAGTCCAAATATGAGCTTGGTTTCCACACTACACTGCTTAAGATGATTGCACAAAGATTCCCGGAAGGCCATTTTACAGAGCCCATTTTAATCTTGTATGCATGTTTATTATTGTTCTTACTTATTTGTATTATAGTGAGCGTGGCCGACAGCCACCACTGACCCTGGAGCAAGGTGCTGGGGACTAGGGGGGGCTCCATGCCTGAGCAAGGGACACGGCTGAAGGAAGAAGGGGCAGGGCTAATGGCAATCAGCTCTTAAGGCCTCCTAGTCCAGTGTTTCTCAACCCAGTGGTACGAGTACCCTTAGAGGTACAGTAAACTTCCAATAATCCAGCACCTTTAGGACCCAGGGGGTGCCAGATTATCAGATATGCCGGAGTACCAGAAGGGGGGCTATGAAGGGTCTGGGGTGAGGTCGGCGGGGAACTGCGCAATGTGGGTGAGGGCGGCACTGCGGGACCAACCCGGCAGCACCCCAGCTGCTCTGCCCCCAGCTTCCCCAAGTCCGCGGCTGCTGAAACTGACCAGCGGCTGACTTGGGGAAGCCGGAAGCAGAGCAGCTGGGGTGCTGCTGGGTTGGTCCCGTAGCGCCGCCCCTCACCTGAGTGGTGCTGCGGGACCAACCCGGAAGCACTGCAGCTGCTCTGCCCCCAGTTTCCCCAAGTCAGCCGCTGGTCAGTTTCAGCAGCCGGGGAAAGAGCAGCTCCAATTGTCCGGCTGGCCAGAGCACTTCCGGGTTCCAGTTGGTGCCGGAATATCAGGAGCGCTGGACCACTGGATGCCGGACAATTGGAGTTTTACTGTACTTGAGAGAAATCTGGGGGAGTACGTCAACACAACTGAAATTTGGAGAAAACTGAATTTTTGTTTTAAGTTTTACAGCGCTTTATTATTTTTGTACTTTTTACACCCAAAAATTTAATCGCCCACCAGGCTATGATTAAGTTGTTTAAACAAATGTGTTGCAATGGTAGAAAAAAATTGTGTGTGTCTGAAAACTGTAGGCACCAAGGTTACTTATAATTTTTTTTAAAGGGGTACTTTATTAAAAAAGGTTGAGAAACACTGTCCTATACCATGGTGCTTCCCCAGCCCTCCCATGACAATTGAAATGAGCCTGGGAGCTCCAGGCCCCTTTGAATCTCCAGGCCCTGGGACAATTACTCCCTTTGCCTCCCCCGCCTCTGTCTGCAGGGGTCATTACAGTACAAATTGAATCTCTTTAGTCCAGTTCCCTTGGGACCTGACCAATGCTGAACCAGAGAATTTGCCGGGCGAGGGGAGGTCAATATTGTCTAGCAGCATTACCATAATGTCCATTGCTTAATGGGCTGTTAGAAGAGACTAAGAGGTAAATAAGAGCTAAATAACAGCACAGAACACTTAGAGCAAGGACTGATGCCCGTAAACAAATTTTATGGGACCATAGGAAACATGGCCAAACACCTGATAAGTGGACAACCAGCTAACTAAAATCATGCTGGATCAGAGATGTTGCCAGACCACAGAGGTTCAACCTGTAGTATCTACAGTCTCCAAATGAGATCATCGCCTCATTGTACTATGTGCTGTACAAATTAGAGATGTAATTGTGCAGTCGATTAATTGATTAACCAATAAGCAAAAGATTATCAGTGAATGCTATAACACACATTTCCCACCACCCTTGCCAGTACATTTTTTAGCAGGCTGGCCAGCAGTCCGGTTCAGTCCCATCTTGCACTGGGTCCACAACCTACCCCCGCTGCAGCTCTGCATTTAAAGTGTATTAAGAGCCAAGCAGGTAGGCAGCCTGACTCATTTCCGTCTCGCGCCAAGTCCAGGAGCTTAGACTGCACCCCGGACAGGGGCTACTGCTACCCTGCACTGCTGCCTCTGTATGAGAGGCAGCAGCATGGGATGACAGGCAACCGGTCAGTGGGGGGACCTGGTTTTTAAACCGGCTCCCCTCGCAGACCAGCTCCTGCCTGGCACCCCACGCTGCTGCCTCTGATACAGAGGCATCAGGTCGGAGTAGCAGGGGGTTCCTTGGAAGTGGGGCCGAGGACTAAAGAATAGTTGAGTAACTGATAAGAATTCATGAGGTTAATTGACTATTCAATTTAACAATGAGAGAGAACCCCTACCCTGAAGAGCTTACAGAGTGAACAAGACAGACAAATGGAGGCAGGAGAAAAAGGTTCAGAGAAGAGAAGAACTTTCCGAAGGGTCAAAAAGCAAGTGTGCATACCATAAATAGAACCAAGGTCTTCTGAGTTTCAGACCAATGCCCTGTCCAGACCAATGCTCAGGCCGCACTGCAGGTCCTGTTCATACCATTCAAGGACTTGTCCAAACGACAAGTTAAAATTGTGCTATAATTATTTATATTCTACCTAGCCCAAAGAACCCCAGAGGTGCTGGAACTAGGTATATGGGAGATGCTGAAGTTCCCCCGACTTGAAGTGGTTTCCATTATATAACAGGATTTACAGTTTGGTTCAATGACTCTCAGCACCTCACTATACAAATTGTTCCAGCACCCCTGAAGAACCATCAATCAGGATAAGCACCCCATTGTGGTAGGCACTGCATAAACATGCACCGAGACACAGTCCTGTCCTCAAAGAGCTTATCACTGAATGATAGCTGTCATACAGTGGCTGCTAGCAGATTTCTAGCACCAAGTTCACAGAAGACACGGATTTAGTTTATAACACTTTTATAAACATGTTTTTTTCAGAAAAGTGTGCGCGTTGGTCAGGAAAGCCATATACTAGATGCAATGGTTACTAGCTTGATTTTAAGCAACTTAATTTTGACAAAAGCACATATCACAACTGTGAGGGAGTGACCATGAAAAAAAATCCCCAAAGAAAATCAAGAACATTCTCTGATACATCCCTACTAATTTTACAAAATTTTCCAGTAGTTTTTGGGAAAAAGTTCTAGGCCACCACCATAGATTTTTGTTTCATTACTTCTTTTTAAAACAAACATAAAAGAAACATGCACATTACCATTTGGTAGATGTGCCTTGTCTAGTCAATGTATAATTCGATATTTCACTCAATTCGATAAAATCATTAAAATAATATGGCTTAGGTGTTGTAATGAATGAACATTCCATTAAACAGAGATGTCTATATTGCTGAATAATGTCTCTTTAAACAAAAACTCGCTGTTATTGTTTTGATTCCGAAAGTTACATGGATTTGTAAACCTGTTAATGCCACCTCCATAAACAGTATAAAAAAAGGCCACCTTCAAGTACTTGTTTTGGATAGAAAAAACAAAGAATTACATATTAAAAGGCCCATATTTTGCACTTAGCATTATGTGGGCACAGAAGCATACCCAAGCAGTGCTCATGGAGGGTTCACAGCTGACCTTTCTTTGCATAGTGATAAAAACATTTAAAAATTAAATTCTGTGGTAACTCACATCCTCTATGATCCTCTGATGCCTATTTGAAATGAATAATGAAAATATATCTGGTGTACCTTTTAAGGAAACCCAATAATGTTTCCATTTCCTGCGTGTAGCTGACTCCACTTTCTTATTCTTTTTGTGCACCAGAAAATTTTTTACTGCAAGAGCCCCAGCTTTCCGTACAGTGCCCTGGCTAGCCGTAAGGAGGATGTCAGACTGTCCTGGAGAACTCAAGGTACCGCTGCTTTGCTCATCACTCAGGGTCGAGCCAACTTCCTCCAAGTTATCGCTGTTGGTAGTGCTCATTTCCAGCTCCCTTCGGAAGTTCTCATACACTCCCTGACGGTGGCCATCTCCCGCTGAGCTGCTGCCGCTGTCACTACCAATGAAAGCTCGACTAGCCGTTGGAGAATAGCTAGAGTTTGTAGCATTTGAACGTCTGGAAAGGAGGTCTGTATCGGTGGTTGCGCCCTCAATCCCACTGTCAGCAAATTCGCTCCCTTCACCTGCATTCACATCCTGGTTAAAAGAAATGAAACAACATCACATGAAGGTAACTGATGTCCCAACCTACTGTGGCCCTGTGAAGAGGCTAAAAGAGCCTAAAGTTTCCCCAATTGTATTAAACTTGTTCATATTCCTACCCTGCTGGATAGTGGGAGCTTCCTTAAATCTGCCTTGTGATGACAAGGCACTGGAAGAATAGGTATTCTAGCAGGGCTTCAAGCAACAATTTAGGAAAGACCAAACAGTTTTAGTATGTGTCCCACCATCTTAGTAAGTTGCAGGGAGAAGGGAAACAGCTTAAACTGTTTACCCGAGAATAAGGGTATGTCTGCACTGACACTTGACTGACAAAACTTTTGCAGTTCACAAGTGCTTAAATCCTCCTATGAACAACAAAGCATGGCTAACCCTGGAAAACCACTGCTGTATTATTGACCACCTCTTCCCTAGCTGAATGATAGTAAGAGGTTTTCAAGAAGGAAAGCATGTGGCAGCAAAAAACAACAGTGTCTGTAGAAGTAGGGGTCACCCATAAGGTTCACAGAGGAAAACACTGATACAATATATTCACACCAACAATAGAGGCTGTATCTTAGCCATCCTATGATTGTCACTTGACAGTTATATAATTGAAGATGTACTTTTCCTGTAGGTGGATATATACTAAAAATTGTGGCATTCCCACTCCTACTTATTCTCAGAAAGTATGCTGGGCAGCTTGATGCATCATTCCTTAAATGATGAGCTCTTGGGAGGAACATTTCACTGGAAAGAAAATTAACTTTTCCAGCTAATGAGCCAGTGGGGATTTCCTCCTGAACCGACAGCTACCTAAAGGCCTGCAGCGGCAACTGCTGCCTACATTCCCCTGGCATACTGTGAGAGCTGAATGAGGGCCTAGGGGGTTTCCGAATGTTGCGGAACTGGCAGATGAGGAGTTCACTCTCAATGGAAGGACTACTTCTTTATAACTGCTACACATCAGCAGAGACTTGGGAGTCTGTCTACAGGCACAGACTAGAAGAAAAACTATTTTCTCACCCACTCAGTAAATCCAGTACAACCAGTCTGTTTTGATTTCAATGCCTTCATTAACGGAGTACCTTCTCAGACCCCAATCCTGCAAGCTACTCTGGACTGTTGTACCCCTTCATTCACACAGCACTCCACTGATTTAAATGGGACTCCACATGCGTGCAGGCCAGGATCCCCCTACACAGAGTAGCTTTCAGGGTCAGGATCTTATTTAGTGCTGTACCATACATCAATTTTGAAACCATCAATCTCCCCACTTAATTGCAATACAGAGAATTTGGGGTGCTGAGAGAAACATCAAAGCCAGTGCCACTGAGAAACCACCCATTTACAACAGCCTGTAACAGACTGATTATCTGGCAACTGATTTTCTCAAACTGCAGTAATGTGCAGGAAAAACACAAATTTTTAATCTAAGTTTCTAAAATTCTGTATGTGGCAGATAGTGTACATGTTGACGAAAGTCACAAAATTCCCACCAGTTTTACATCCAAGCAATTCCAGTTCTCTCAGTGGACTTTAAATTAGTATAAAACACCCCCAAGATCTTCCAACAAACCGAGGTCTACACTACCACTTCAGTATAATTTAGCTAGCTCAGGTGTGTAAATAAAGCACCCCTCTGAGCAATGTAAGTTACATCGACCTACGTGCTGATGTGGACAGCATAATGTCAGCTGGAGAGCTTCTCTTACCAACATAGCTACTACAGCTTGTGGCAATGGATTTATTATGTCAATGGGAGAACTCTCTCATTGGCATCATGCATCTTTACCAGACATCATGCAGTTGCAGCTGCATGATGTAGCATATTTAATGTAGATTAGTCAAGAGATTCTGGCCATGCAAACGGATTAGAATCTGAATACATAAAAAGAGAGAATAGATCAAAACCTGTTGCCAATTGATATGCATCCAGTGCTTGTTCGCTTTAGGAATTACAGTGTCACATTTAGTGAGATAAGTATCTTAAATGGTCTGCTGTATAAAACAATTGGTCTATAGGTTAGTAAGGTTAAAAGCATTCATCAGACAGGTTTTGCCTTCAGGGTTTATACTGAACTATCTGCTGGTTCCCATCAGAGGACTGCAGTCAGTTTGAGAGTGTCAGATGAAATTTTCTAATGACACCTTGAAATGTTATAGTCTGCACACTAATAGGGGCTCAATTGAAGAGTTCAGCAGAAAGTCACTGGGGGTTATTATACATTTTCAGAAGAAAAAAAAGTCAGAAATTGAACATGTTGTGCACTGAATCAAGTGGAGGAAGGGCAGATGAGTTTTGATTAAGGAATGGTAGAAAAATTAACAAACATGGGTGACTGGCTTGATTTTCAAAAAGTAATGCGCACCCATGGTTCCAGCTGATCAACTAACAGAGCTAATATAACTTCATGCACCCACATTTCAAAATTTTGGCCAAAAATGTGCGGAGTGCTGTGATTTACACAGATAAAAGGACAGACCTATATGCTTCTGTTAAAGAATACCCAATCATTAGCCTATTCATTTATAAGCCAATCCCCCCCCCCCCCACACACACACATACCTCACCCAGGAGGCATAAAGATCTTGCGCAAAAAGGGGTTTTTGCACAAAAAGGAAATGTCCACATTCATGTTTTGGCGCAAAAACCTCTTGTGCAAAACGGACTGGAAGATATTATGCAAATGAAGCACGAGAAAATGCTAATCCGGGCTTCATTTGCATTGCCTCTTCCAGCAAAGCACGTAGTGTAGCCGTAGCCTCAGAGAAAGAGAGCAACCTATCTCCTCAAAGGAAAGAGAGATTAAGATGCTGAAAAGAACAAACACTCATGTTTTAAATCTCAGAACCAGAACAAGTTCTAATCCATAAAGAATATGAACTGAACAGACATAGATAAATTTGCTCTTTTGACTGAATGTTGGTATTTGGAGTCAGGGAGAAGACAGGAGCATTATTAGTCTATAAACTGAAATAAACAAAATCCAGCAGGAGCAGTGCAGCCATCTAAGATAAAAATAGCACTCTGCTTAGGAAGTGGATAGCTATTAACGCAGCATTCCAAGGCTTTTACCAGAGCTTCAATGCATCTGCAGAGGATGATGGAAGAATTGGCACAGGTCCTCCAGGGATTTAACTTGCTCACATACACATCTGAGCATGCACTGGTTTTAAATATCCAGACTTTATTTGAAGATGCTCAACAAACTAGAGAGCTAAGGGCGAGCCCCAAGCCTGTGGACGCTCCAGGTACACATGCCTGGATAGATTCACTACAGAATTTTAAAATCCACAGTAAGATCCAATACCATTAGTTGTTACCAATGCTGATTGAACACCAGCATGATGACTTCCTACCACTGACAATAAGAATTACCTTCAGAAGAGCCCTGCATTGAAGAGTATTCCAACTTTGTCAAACACACAGAGCAGTATCAAAGACTTAGTGAAAATATTACCAATCTAGTTATGTAATACTATATATATTATCTGATACACGTGAATCAGGTTTCACATAAAGTAAGCTAGGAGTAGAGAGTATGACAGGCTATTATACAATATCAAGCAAGCAAATAAACTAGTTATTGTAGTGTCTGCAAATCCATTTGATGCCAAAGATACATTTGATCATACAGCATGGCCACATTTCTTGAAATTCCTTGATTTATTTAGGAGATATATAAGACCTCATGATTCAGAGAATAAGTCAACCTCAGAGATTAGGAAAAAATCTTCCCTTGTGGAGAGATGATTCTGTAACTGACTACTGCAAGATTTCTTGCATATTCTTCTGAAACAGTTAATCCTAGCCAGTATTCAATGTAAGCTGTGTGCTAGTGTGGCCACTCAGGAGAAATTCAAATGCCACCCAGCTGGTTAGCTGAGCGCACAGAGCTAGGTTTTATGTTTCTATTGGTGGTGGAAATTTGCACATGCATCAGTGCACATAAAATTTATTCCACACATGAATGAAAAAATCCATACATAGATGGAAATGACTAGAAGGAACATTGATCCTGGCTCCTGTCAGAGACAGACTAGAAGAACAGCTGGTCTGATCCGATATGGTGACTCTTACATCCCTAAATAATTCCTTCTCAGTTTCCACTCCTATTTGTGTTTAGCAATAGAATCATTAGCAATTAAAATTCCACAGTATTCTAAAATTGTACATCACTTGTTATAGGCATTCATTTGCAAGCACCGGAGAAAGGTATTAAAATGGAATGGGTGCTCAATGAAACTGAAAGGGTGCCCTTGTGATCTTATGATAGTCTTCTGTCAAGCACAAAGGTGTATCTTTATATGACAGCCATGTTGCTTTGCTCAAGCCTCACTATAGCATAACTTGACCCTTCAAACTAATAAAAAAAATCTACTGTTAAAATGACTTCAGGCAAACAACATTTTAGAAGATGAGTTTGCCAGAAAAAGAATAAAAAACTTTTGGAAACTGTAGGTAAATTATGGATTTCATCCCTATCTGGCTTGGAGTAAATGTTTTAAAGCAGCAACAGAGAAACCTGAAGGTATCCTTGTATGATACCCTCGCTGGAAGGAATACAGTCTTGAAAGCTAATGGAAAGCATACTGTATTAAGCTGATGACATATAAATTGCTTAAGAGTGAGAGGAACTGTAACAATGACATGAGACCAACATGGGATCACAATTCTGGATAGGCCATCTCAACCAAAAATTGGGAGTTGATATTGAAAAATATTTGGAAGACTTATGTAGACCGGTGACATCTAAAAGAATTAAACTGAATGGCATCCACTGATCAACAATGGCAGTGCAAGGCAAAATAAAGGTTTATGTATATTCTAAGGAAGTGCCTGAAAGTACTATGGACTGAGGTATAGTGAGAAGTTAAGTGACAAATTGATACAAAATTATTGAGTCTGTTGCCTTTGGAAACTGCAGTAATTTACAGATGCTGACATTACAGCTATTGGTGTTTCCTTCTCAGTCAGTTGCCTTGCATACACATTAAATAGAAGGGGTGACAAAAGATAATCAAGGCCTAGACCAAGATATAACCAAGAATTCAGCTGAACCTAAATTCTGCAGCCAGCCACCCTGGTTTCTGTTCTGCGCAGGTGAGACAAATGAAAACTCTAAGACCAGTTCTAGTGAATTAAAAAATTGAGATTTTTATTGTACTAAATAAGGAAAGCGTAACAGTACAATATTCCTTGGGATGTTTATTTTTTCAGTCAATTCAATTTATGTTTCACTGCCCTCCTCCCCACATTTTCCACTTTCAGCATGCTGTCGGTGGGGCAAGCTAGGTGTTTTGACAGCTGGAGAAGAGACAGTGGAGATTTTTGTCCCAGGAAGGGGCAGGAAGTGGTTTGGTGTTGTGCACCCACAAAGCAGTTGAGAATGGTAAGTGGACATATATCCTTTCCCTGGCTCCCTTTCTAGGATGGACTGGCCTGGTCTATAAATTGTGGGCAGGGGGATGTAAGCTCCTTTTCCTTCCTCAGCAAAAACTGACAGCAACCAGGTGCCTCTTGTCACCCCCATGGCTGAATATCTCTGGTAAAACTTCAGCAGTGAAGTAGTTAATAACGCTAACGTGCAAATTTCTTCTACTTTCAGAGTTAGACAGCTGGGTCAGTTCAGGTTTGCTATACATTATTGTTTGAGGCTGTCTGAAGACTTGGGAGGACCCTGCTCCATCAGTTTACACTCTGTTCATATGCCGAAGTTTTCCTTTGAAGCTATGTGGGCTACAATTTTTGTTCTTTAATAATGAGAGCACAGATTCTAGAACACACAACACGGTAACAGGATAATAGAATCTTCCATGTCAAACAGTGTAGAGCATTACCGAGGGATCTTTTTCATGGTTTCAGCCCTGATTTCAGCAGGACAGGACTAAGGGCGGCAAAATAAGACTGAAACCTAGTAAAGTCTGATTCTTGAAATCCTTGGTATATAGCTCTATATTACAATATCTTTCTATACCCTCAAAGATTCATAGAGACAGTTCCCTCTTTGCTGTCAATAGCAACACAGAAAGTCTCAACACCCAGATCTTAGCATTCTTGAGGGCTGTATTTCTCACCCATTTTGCTTGTGGAAGACATGCTGAACTAGCCCCTCAAGGCTCACTTTTGTTAAAACCCAAACGTCCACCCAGATGAAAAAATACCTATTGGGAAATAATGCTAAGCATAAAACACCAGGGGATTCTGACCACAACTGAGTTAAATAAACAGTAACATACTTCATCAAATGCTCCACAATAAAAACATAGGGTTAGATTTATTTTCTCTCATTAAAAGTCAATCCCTTGAAAATGTCACTGAGGGGGTGGAAGAGAGAAAAAAGGAAAAGTAAACTAAAAAAAACAACAACAACAAATCAGAATCAAAGCAAGTCATTTGGGAGGCATTCACCTGAACAATTA
The DNA here is from genome assembly GCF_052426305.1 of Pelodiscus sinensis. Classification (NCBI taxonomy): domain Eukaryota; kingdom Metazoa; phylum Chordata; order Testudines; family Trionychidae; genus Pelodiscus; species Pelodiscus sinensis. The sequence continues at coordinate 186,875,849 of NC_143052.1, forward strand.
CATAACTGAACAAAGCAGGAAGATGTCTGCTAAGTTAGATGATAACTAGGTCATAGAATAATATACTAAAGCATTCTGAAAATAAAGGTTTTAGTGAAGAAACAGTCAAATGGGAGAGTCTCACTATTGCAAATTACATCCAGCTAAGTAAGCACAGTCCCTCGGATGGTCAGCTCTGCCAACTATCTTTTGTTTTTACATGGGAAGTTCTAGAAACATACAATATAGCCCGTAGATATTACAATTACTGGGATGGCAAAAGCACTTTACGTGTATAAAGTTCACAATCTTAGTGTTAAAAAATGGCCATGGAACTAGATCAGATAAATAGCTGTTAATTTTCTTTCTACTAAATGTAAACAAAGGGAGAAACAAATCCACTAGAATTTTCAAGTCCTATTAAAAGTTTTGCCCAAGGGTCCAAAAACCTCATTTCCCCAAGACCGTTCCCCTAACGCCCATACGTATGTGTGCTGGGACAGGCCTTTGGCTAGTGTTTGCTTTAAAATATCTGAAATGATTATATCCAACATATTATTCAGTAGGCCCAGTACCATATCTGCGGTGCCACCTGCCATTCTACCCCCACTCTGCCTGCCCCGCTGCTGCCTCAATTAGGGGCTGCTGCCAGAGCACGAGCTGCTGTGAACAGGGGCTACGGAACCAGGCACGAGTCGGGACTGCTCAGTATTGTCTCGTGCTGGCTCTGGGAGTTAACCCTGTGCTGTGGCTTTGCAGAGCACCTCTCCATGTCAACTAAGCCAAATACTCACTCCTTAACATCCTTATTATACAGTCACATCCATACTAAGAGTAGTTAGGGATACATCTGAGACCTTTGGGCAACAGTATTGGGATGAATGAAGGAGCAACTCTGTTCACAATGAGAATTAACCACATAACTTTGCTAAACCAGCATTTGAAAGAACAAGGTGCATATTAGGACAGAGAGATAAGAGAAGGCCACTAACTTATACTTCTCACATATATTTTAGATTTTCATAAAGTTACTGTGTGTCATTAAATTAGATGTAATTACATTAAATTATAACTGTTTTCTGTTCTCTCATTTGACTCTAGGTGGCCTAAGAATATGTTTGGAATCTTCTTTCTAGTATTAAACTACAGGTTTCACCTCCCTAAACTGGGACTCTTTCATCCGGATCACAGATGTTCCTGGAGAAGAGAGCCCCAGGGCAGGAGGGCCAGGAGCTGAAAGCCACGTGCTTGGCAAGGATGGTGGTAGTGGGGCCAGGGCCTTAGCAGCCCAGCAGCGGTGCAGTAGCAGGGGCAACCCCACCAGGGCCAAGGCAACCCAGCTGGGGCCAGGACAGCGCATGCATGCCAGCCCAGCTGCAGGGCCCAAAGCCACAGCAGTCTGGATGGCAGCAAGGCCAAGTTGCGGCAGCCCTGCAGGGAAAGCCTGTTTGTGGCTGCGGCAGTGGAACCAGGGCTAGAGCAGGCCAGCAGCTTGATCAGGGCCAGAGACCAGGGGCAGTGGGACCAGGGCAGCTCAGCCACTGCAGTGGGGCCTGGGCTGCGTGTCGCCATGCCAGCAGTGGAGCTGGGGCAAGGCAGCCGTATCACCTGGTTAGCAGCGTAGCCGAAGAAGCCAGCGGCGGGAAGTGGTGGCAGGCTGAGGGGGCCAGTGGCAGGGGACCTCTCTGGTCTGGTAAACTCCCTCATCCAGGACTGTTCATGATCCCGAGGGTGCCGGACCAGGAAGGTCCAACCTTTAGATTATAAACTGAAATATACATATCCTTTGTGGAGATGCCTTACGAGATTTAATAGAAAACTGTGATCTTTCCACAGATTCATTTTTAGCCTGCTATAGAATGTAATTTAAAAAATTAGATACCTGCCGCAGAATTCTAGCTGATGGTACAAAAAACAAATGTACAAAATAACAGGACAGATAAAATTATCTAATAAACTGTTTTTATAGTGCCTGATTTAATTCCTATTGAATCTGACTAGTTTCATACCTATTACATTCTCTACATCTTTTCCATATGGAAATAGCTTAGGATCCATTAGTAGAATACCTGCAGAAACTTACAAATGTTTAAGGAAAGGGTATTTTAAAATGTGGCTAGTCACCACATAAACTGTTCCATTAAATTTGAATTTCAGTAAAGACACTAACACTTTAGAGTTTCTCAAAAACTTCAGTTGGAACTTGGGGGAAGGGGCCAGAGGTAAATAGGAAACAAGCTGGGTACAACAGCAATCTGCCTTCCTGTAAACAGAAATGGGTGACAATACCATCCAAGTAAGCTTTTCCCACCTACATCACATCAGTTCCAAAATCCCAACAGCATCCCAGCAGAGCTCTGCTGGAAGTCTTGACTCAGTAGAACTGAACCTGTAATGTTAACATTTTATGGAAAAATAGAACTGCTGTGTGGGTGCCCCAAAGCCACTTTCTGAATATTAATTGCTTGTACGTATTGAAACTAATTGTCTCTCCAGTGCTGAAAGATCCTAGCACCCAATTAAGGAAAAGTGACTCCCACGTTCCAATTTTAAGGTTTGACCTTTTGTTTCATTTGCTGGAAGCTGAAAAATATTCATCTGTTTATTCTCTCCTGAAATAAGAGGCAGATAAAGAGATTCTATTCACATTTTACAAAAACACAATTGTTGCCAGGCCTAGCGAAAGAACTTGTGACTCAACAGTTACCGTGAAAAATATATGGCTCTGCTTTTCAAAGAGTGCTCTTTGGTGCCTCAGTTGTTTTGAGATGCCTTAAAGCAATGTGATTTTTAGACAACAGTGCTGAACATTTAAAAAAAGAAGAAGACGAAGACGAAGACGAAGAAGAAGGCTCCTTGAAGATGTCCCCAAATGAACACCCCAAAACAGAGCTTCACTAAAATCACCAGCCACTTCTGCAAACTGGGATCATGTTATAAATTAAAGAGCAAGCCATGTCTATGTCCATGTCCATGCAGTTGATGATGCATATGCATTACCATGGCACAGTTTAACCCCCATATGTGCAGCAGCTCCAACTCCTAAATACCTTTTGGGGCATTTGGAGTATTAAAGAGCTTCCTGCAAAAGTCTTTCAGGACCTTGCAGGTTTGGGTCAGAATGGAAAAATTTGGAAAAACAATTGCCTGAAAAATATGCCAAGATTTATGCACATTTAAACTGCTCAAGATAGTTAAGATCAAAGCAGACTGTAAAGAGCTTCAAAAGGATCTCACAAATTTAGGTTACTGGGCAACAAAATGGCAAATGAAATTTAATGTTGATAAATTCAAAGTAATGCACATGGGAAAACATAATCCCAACTACACAATCAAAATGATGGAAATTAATTTAGCTATAACCCCTCAAGAGAGAGATGCTGGGAGTCCTTGTGGATAGTTCTCTGAAAACATCCACTCAATGTGCAGCGGCAGTCAAAAAAGCAAACAGAATGTTAGGAATCATTTAAAAAGGGATAGAGAATAAGACAGAGAATATCTTATTGCCTCTATATAAATCCCTGGTACACCCACATCTTGAATACTGCATACAGATGTGGTCAACTCATCTAAAAAATAATAATAATGGCATTGGAAAAGGTTCAGAAAAGGGCAACAGAAATTATTAAGGTTTTGGAACAAGTGCCATATGAAGAGAAATTAAAGAGACGGGACTTTTCCGCTTAAAAAAGAGCAGACTAAAGGGGAATATGATAGAAGTCTATAAAATCATGGCAGGTAAAAGTTATTTACTTGCTCCCGTAAGAACTAGGGGTCACCAAAGGAAATTAATAGGTAGCAGTTTTAAAACAATCAAAAGGAGGGGTTTTTTTCATGCAGAACAGTGTCAACCTGTGGAACTCCTTGCCAGAGGATATTGTAAAAACCAGGACTTTAACAGAGTTCAAAAAAGAACTAGATAAATTCATGAAGATTAGGTCCATGGCTATTAGCCAGGATGGGTATGAATGGTGTCCTTAGCCTCTGTCAGGGGCTGGAAACGGATGACAGGAGAGGGATCACTTGATTATTGCCTGTTCTGTTCACTCCCTCTGGGGCTTCTGGCATTAGCCACTGTCATCAGACAGAATACTGGGCTAGATGGATTTTTGGTCTGACCCAGTAGGGCCGTTTTTATGTTCTTACGTTCTTATGTTCTAATCTTAAAAATCTGACAGAAAGGAGAGTTCTGGGTTTAAGGCATAAGGTTAGGGCTCAGGAAATCTGGGTTCAGTACTCTGCCACACATTTCCCATGTGACCTTGGTGTCTGAACAAATCTCTCAGTCTTGCTGGGCTTCTGTTCCCTACCTGTACAATAAAAATGATAATACTACCCTACAATGACATTGTGAAGATAAATACATTACAGATTGTGAGACACTCAGATATAATAGTAATGGGGACTATAAAAGGTCATCTGGTTCATAGATTCCTAATTTTTCCATAATTCTGCTTTGCTTCCATCTCCCAAAGCTATCTCATCAAACTCACTAAGGAAGTAGCTCTTTCATTCTATATATCATGGCAGTTTCCTTTTTGCTGTATTTTATAAATAAAGCAACATATAAAAATAATTTTCCTGGTCTCACCAGAGATAAGTCTTGACTAAGAAAGATTACTGCTAAAAATAAGCCTTGGCTTTACTGTATGCTTTTTGGGTTAGGGTCCAGGAGAAAATGTCAACTCTTTCAGATTTTTAATTTTGTTTATTTTAGTTGATGTATTGAAATAATAACTGCTGAGTCTCTTTATATCGATACTCTGAAATTGGATAGGTGTGTCCAATTATACAGGCAGTCCCCGGGTTATGTACAAGATAGGGACTGTAGGTTTGTTCTTAAGTTGAATCTGTATGTAAGTCGCAACTGGCATCAGCCGCTGCTGAAACTGATCAGTTTCAACCGCGGCTGAATCTGGATGCCAGTTCTGACTTACATACAGATTCAACTTAAGAAACCCAGGCGTCCCCAAGTCAGCTGCTGCTGAAACTGATCAGCGGCTGATTCCAGGAAGCCTGGGGCAGAGCAGCTGGGGTGCTGCTGGGTTGCTCCAGTAGCTGAAACTGACCAGCAGCGGCTGAATCAGGACGCCTGGGGCAGAGCAGCTGGGGTGCTGCTGGGTTGGTCCGGAGCGGCGCTGCGGGACCAACCTGGCAGCCCCCAGCTGCTCTACCCCAGGGGTAGGCAAGAAAAGCCTGGTCTGCTGGCCAGGTGGCGGCTTTGCTCGGGTGTCCCTGGTCTGCTGGGAGGGTCCAGCGACTTTGCTGGACCCCCCCAGCAGACCAGGGGGACAGGAGCAAAGCCGCCTAGACGGCGGGAGTCGCTGCCTGGGCGGCTTTGCTCCGGGGCAAACGAGTAAAGTCGCCCAGGCAGCGGGACTCCCGCCGCCTGGGCGGCTTTGCTCGGGTGTCCCTGGTCTTCTGGGGGGGTCCAGCGGCTTTGCTGGACCCCCCCAGAAGACCAGGGAGACCGGGAGAAGCTTTTCTCGCCCCGGAGGACACGGGTGGCGACCCGCCGCCCGTGAACTCCGGGGCGAGAAAAGCCCCGTTCGTAAGTGCAGATCCGACATAAGTTGGATCCGCGTAAGTCGGGGACTGCCTGTACAAGCTACTGACGTGATATCACAAGCTATGTCCGATGAACTGAGACTCAAATTTATTACTCTCATTAAGTGCCTCAAAAGGATATTCTAATAGCATGGGGAATATAGGGGAGGAAAACTACCTCAGCATCTACTAACTGCATCACTCTCCTTTTCGATTACACTCTGGACAAAACTGTAAAGCAGAACTTGAACCTAGCAATTTTCTTTCGATTAATAGAAAATGCTTTGTTTATTACTCCTAAAGGGCAGCCTATTTTTTTGTTTCCTGTTGTTGCTTTTTAACTTGTGCTATATTTAATAGCCTTATTGAAGATGTGAAGAGTTTTTATGCTGATACTACAAAAATGCCTCCAAAAATCTGGATCTTATTTTGAAGTACAAAGCTTCTGCTGTGAGAAGCTGTAGCATCTGTTTTAGAAAGTCATTTTTATACTTAGAGCAGTGCCTCTTCGTGGATCAAACAAACAGCCAACTAATCCAATAGCCCATATCCAGTCACCTCTGCAAGTTAGTGCCAACTGATGCCCTGTTGTCAATCACTCACGTTCTAGTGACCGTCTCATTGACCCACCATGTTAACAGATCCCAACATCTACACTACAATATACTGTGACCAGCCTGGCTCATGCTGTCAGATCTAATCTCCCCTGAAGTGGTATGCTGCCAAAAGCTCAGCTCAGCATCGGGATGCAAATCTGTCAGTCTCCCAAACCAATACAAAGTGCTTTTTCCCCCTCTAGGTCACAGGCTATGGATGAGTATTCTATGCTACACAGATACTAAAATTAAAACATACTAAATATCAGGGTGGTCACCAAAGTACGCCATACAGCGGGAAGCTTGACCCACCTGGTCAGGCTCTTCTCAGGCTGTACTGATTTTTTCCTACTGGCTCTGTTTCTTACCGAATACCCACAGACAGCAAATAAATAGCAGTGAAGACATTATAGTTTACCTTGTATTTTGGAGTTGTGGCATGCCTCAAAGAATGTCCAGTGTGCTAAATGCTCTGTGTTCAAATATAGCTCACCTGTAATGGCTGCACACAGCACAAGCATGGCATGGATGCTGCCTTACTTCTATTTCTGGAGGGGATATTATGCTATTTACCACATGCAATGTGCTGCTACATGCAGCACAAGCCAATACAATGTAACTCAAGCAGAAGGGTCACAGCCAATACAGTGAAACATTCAAAGAAAACAAACTGCAAGCACAATAAAAAGCCAAACCAAAACTCTGATCCCCAGGTTAAAGGAAGTATGTGTGGGGGGAGGTGGGAGAGAACAGCTTTGTACCTTGTGCTCTCCCTGGCTTGGCCAAGCCACGCTTTCGCCACCAATTTCCCTCTTCTTTGGCTGGTGCAGTGAGAATTCACACTCCTTTTTCAATCCCAGATAGGTGAGTACAAGCAGACCAAGTGCCTGGAGGGCTCCCAATCTCTTCCAGATGAAGAGCACTCTTTTCCAAGTGATGTTTTGCTTTGAAATTCAGGCATTTAGGTGAATGGAAGTGGAGGGAGAGCTTCAATCCAAGGGACAATGGGCGTGGGGAGGGTGAATTCTCAGTACTTCCCATCAGGTTGTCTAGAGACTTGGAAGCAGGATTTGAATATGCAAGGTCAATTGTGGGACTGGACTTCAGGACCCTTTTTTTGCTCCAGGACATGATATCTAAAGTGTGGCATGGGGATGCTGTACTTGAATTTGATGAGAGGACTGGTAAGAGACCAAGCTTTTGTAACCATCACCAGGTGGATTTGAACCTGGGACCTCTGGAGCTGAGTATAAGAGCCTCTAACCTCTGAGCTAAAGGCCAGCTGGCTCCCAACCCCTGCTGTAGAGGTCTCTTGGTCTTAACTGTTGCTGTGGTCTAGGTACCACTTACATTGCTCAGTAACCACACTGGGGCTGCATCTAGACTGGCATGATTTTGCGCAAATACTTTTAACGTAAAAGTTTTTTCCGTTAAAAGTATTTGCGCAAGAAAGCGTCTATCCTGGCATGTGTGTAGGGATAACATATTAATGTATTGAAAATGATTCCCCCAAATGGAAGTGACTCCCCATAATTTGTTCCCCACAACTTAAAGTGTTTAGATTTATTAGGATTCTTCTTCTTATTATTATTATTTGTTAAGATTGTTAAATGTTTAGATTTATGATTATTATTGCCCCTTTAGAATATAATATATTAGGTCATGTAACTTAGAACTGTTAAAAATATAATCCTAACTGTTAAGAATATAATCCTATGTAGCCAGAAACAGCCCCCTCCCCCCTCCCCGTGCTCCAGGGCATGCTCAAGCTTGTGCAAGGGGCTGCTTGAAATTGACATTGCAGAGATACATTGTAACAATGCATTGTCAAGCCACTAACTCTGCTATGGGAGCCAAGCCCTGTAATTGACTAAGGGCATTGTTAACTTTACTTAGCAGTCAGAGAATGTTTTAAGCAATACCACCCAGAAACTTTCTGTAACTACAACTTTTATTATTATACAAAATACTGTATGAATGTATGAGAGAGTGCTTGGATGATGAATGAATGGCTCTGAGAGGTGCCAGCCTGAGAATACAGCAACAAAGGGCTGAAGAAGGCGTCAGGTGCCAGTGCAACCAAAAGGTGTCAAGTGGAGAAACTGGAGGTCCACCCGATGAGATCACTGATGAGCACCTGGCAGCCACCCTGGAGACATCAGCATGATACAGCAATTTCCATAGACTGGCATAGGAAAAAATTCCTATAAGAACTGGACTAAAAAACTATGGAATCAGAGTCCAAGGTTCTGCTGCCAGCCCACCAGGAGCTTCAGATGCGCATCTGATCAGGACTTCGCTCCCCACTACCATCACTTGTGTACAGAGTACCTGGCCAGTATCCTGTCACAAGCAACTTCCAGGCTGGTAACTATACACAGAACTTGAATGAATGGATGTATGAATGAATGGTTTTATATATATATATATATATATATATATATATATATATATATATATATATATATATATACACACACACACACACACACACACAAGTGTATAAGGGTTAAGTAGTGTTAGGAATAAGTAGTTAAACAACGTTGTTTGATTCTATCTTTTCTTTATTTTTTTATTATCATCTTTACAATAAATGTGGCTTTTTGCCTTATCCCCCTCATAAGATCCTGCTTGCTTTTATTTGGTACAACATGTGCCTTTGTGCAAAAGATTTGCTTTTGCCAAAAGCATCCGTGCACGTGTAGACGCTCTCTTGCACAAGAAAGCTCCGATGGCCATTTTAGCCATTGGGCTTTCTTGCACAAGAAATTAACGTTGCTGTTTACACTGGCCCTCTTGCGCAAGAATACTTGCGCAAGAGGGCTTATCCCTGAGCGGGAGCGTCAGTAATTGCGCAAGAACCACTGATTTTGTACATTACAAAGTCAGTGTTCTTGCGCAAATACTCGTGGCCAGTGTAGACAGGTGGCAAGATTTTGCGCAAAATCATGCCAGTCTAGACACAGCCTAGGTGTGTGGGTTACACTTTGACCAGATACCCTAAAAGAACCACCAAATAAATAGAATAATCTTCCTCTCTCTCTGCAAACTGCAGATTTGCCCTTCTCAGAGAGAAATGGTTTGAAGGTGAAGGGGAAAAAAACGACAATTGAAATGGAACAACGTGTTACGAACAGTGCATTGATGAAAGTATACCTATACCTGAAGGCATGTTTTCCAGTCCTCCTTTTTTAAAAAAAAGAGGAATATGGAGGGGGAAAGAACATACTTAAAACATCTCAGATCTAAATAAAGAACACTGTTTGGCAAATGTATGTACTTAAAAACGATTTGCAAAAGTGTAAATGGAATAGAATAAAACTGCATTACCTGAGCCGTTTTTGCCCTTCTGCCTTGCATGCTGTTGCTGTGGCTGAGTTGTAGGTTGGTGGCACCTTCTGAAAGGCAGTGAGATTTCCTACAGGGGAGTGTATTATAATTACTGTAGGAAGGAGTATCCTCTGTTGTAGCTGACGCCATCTTACGGTTTCCAATATCTGGAATATCGGACACTAAGTTCCGACAGTAACCCCCAAAGGTGTTTCGTGGGCCTCCATTTATTGTAGCGTTTGAGTTTTTTGGAGAATACAGATCACTCAGAGAATTGGCACGCTGGCAGGTGACCAGCTGCTGGGGACTGTTGCTTGCTTCTGTGCCGCGAATCCCCTCCCCATCCTTCTCCTCAGCTGAACCCAAGATCTCTTCATTGCTTGTTAAATGTTCTTGACTAAGGTCAGACAGTGAAAATTCCAAGCTGTCCTCCCGCCAGATGTCTGCAGATTTTGAACGTTTTTTCTTGAAGCTTGCAGTTTCCATGAAACTTGTCCCATTTGTTGCATATCGATGCTGCCTGCCATCTTCTTCAGCCAAAAATGTAGTGTCATGCCCATAAAGTTGGCTTTCTTCTGTGTCTGGCATGCTCTGCACTGATGCTGCTGTGAGAACAGTGCTGCTGTCCACGCTAGGAGTGACAGAAGAATCGGTGTGGTATGAAACAGGCCTTAAGCCCATATCCACTCTGTCTACCCAAATGGGGCTTCCGAAGTCCTCTAAATTGGCTTCTTGGTTAAAAGGTTCCAGGCCATTTTCTGCCAGTGACTGGGGGATGCTAGGAGTACTGCTAGATCGGGTGCTCACTTCTGAGTTCCTGTGGATAATCTTCCCTGAAGAAGCATGTCTGGTCCGTCGGGAAGCTTTATTTGAAAGGCGAAGTGAACGCGATGTGTGCTTCCGTCCCAGACTGGCATGCTTGTCTCCATACAACGCATGCTCTACATTTTGGCTTTCTGCGTTTCCCATGGTTCTGAGATCTGCAAGATTAAAGAACAGGAAATATTAAAATTTCAAACAATATTTCTATATCAAGATACATAAAATGCCTGTCAGTTGCTCCTAAGAATTGTACAAAGGAAAAGGACTGTTTCTTAAAAGAATCTAGACCCTCTTATCCACAAGTAGTGCTAAAGGATGCATGTTGTTGTGTGTCTACGATCTAAGTACCTCTGCCAAAACATGCGTTGCAACTAACAAGAATTATTTTAACAGCGATGATCAATGATAAAATTTAATCAATCTGCAACATCATTTGTGAACTCAAATATACTTCAGTGAAATTGTGACAAGGTATGAACAGCGGGCCTCAACTACTTTGGTATAAATCAGGAGTATCTCACTGAAATCAGGGGTTACATCAGTGTCAATCAGAAGAGAATCTGGCCCTGAATGAGGTCTTGAGTATGAGCCAATGTATAATGAAACTAAATTGGTAATCTCAGTTTTACATACATCAGTTAAATATACTAACGTCAGGCCAACAATGTAAACTGTAAAAATTAATGTCTCATTGTTTTTCTGTAAGTGATGTGGTACCAAAAAGAAAAAGGTAAGTGCCATTATCTGTGATTTCACTGTTTGGTTATGAACTTCATTTTGAAGCATGAAAAAATGTGAGAGAGGCAGGCAGGAAAAAAAGAGAAAGAGAGAACAATTTTCTGTGATAACATCTTTAGATGGTCATTCTCAACCTTTTCAATACTGGGATTACTTTTTCATACTGGAATCCCCTCCCTCTGAAACAGAACTCCCTCTCATTTAGCCACAGGGAATTGCAGGATATTTACACCCTCCTGTCTCCTGTTCATGACCCCTAAGGGAAAATCCATGTTCACTACATTAAAAGAACAGAATTGTGTATATTTAGGTTCCTTCCAGAGGATGGTCAAAGAGGAAAGAATCTGTGTTTCTAGTTTTTGAGCAACATCTTATATTATTGCAAAAAAAATAACCAAATGAAGACACATTTGAAATTAATAACACTGATATAGACACCAAAGCTACAAATAGCTGCAATTTTTTAAATCAAACCTTGCAGTAGGAAATAGAAAAATGATCACTAATGTTTATAGAATCCTGCAAATTGGTGCTTCCATGCCATCGCCTCTGAGGGAACATGTGAGCTGATAGGGAATCACACTGTCAATTCTAGTCCTAACAACCTTGACAAGTTTCCTTTATGATACTAGTATGAATGACTTTTCAAATTCACATGTGAGTTGTAGCTGCATGACTACCATTGACTAAGAGGAAGTTTTATGGCTAAATACCTGTACAATGCTTTAAGAAATTGGATCAAAGTCCCTAATAAAAACCTCCAAAACAGTCAGTCGTAGGTGCGCTTCACTACATCTAGGCAAACTTTAGATCATTTTTCTTGTAAGTTTTAAAGCCTCAACAATAATTAAATATCCCACTGTATTTAGTTTTCTGTAGGTTGTTTTTAGTTTTAGTAGATGAAATACTGTATCTCAATTTTTCAGTATCTGCAGAATAAGAAACAACAGTGACTTGGATTCTACTCATGAACTCTCTGTCAAAGTATTTTAAGAAATATCAATTTAAAAAAAATCTTCTTTAATCATTCTGGTAATGGGACTTGTGCAGATAGTTGCTGGCTTATCATTAACTGAATTAGGGGAGACATCCACTCTGCATCTTCTCCAAAAAATGCTAAAAACTGCTTTAACTAGAATTGGAACCTGGCTCCTTGAGACCCACAAAAACAGAAGAGGTGCATCTGTATGAGGTTCTACCAAAATGCCTTTGTGCAAGGGCTTCAGAAAACATAATGGGCTACATTCAATCATGGTGAAATTCAACTGGAAAGTCCAAGAAAGAATTTACACCATACAGCCAGATTCATTTCTTCTGTAGGCTGGTACAACTCAGAAAAGTAAATGAAGTTATAGTTACATTTCAAGGATGAAAGTAAGACCAGAATCAAGACCAGAAAGGAACAATTATAATATGTTTGGAAGAGGATAATAGCATTTTTGCAACATAGATACAAACTTAGGAAATAAACAATCTTTGTTTGTACAAAATGCAATATGAAAATAAAAACAAAGAAAATGGTGTACGACTATCTACATATAGACAGAAATGCAATTCTTTAAGAGGGATCACAGGACAAAGACTTCCTGGTTTTGAGAGAGCACTACTAGACTTGAGAAAAATCAATAAATGGTGTCTAAATAGCAGGATAGCATGGGGTGTTTTTCCCAAGGGCTGTAGGTTTCTCCATTATAAGTATGTGCCATTCTTCAGTTACCCAGATGCTCAGAGAATGAATATGATCATGTATATGCATTAACCACCTGAATATACAATATCAGCTACTACACAGAACCTACTTAACCTCACATACATTACACAGAAAAGACTAAATCAATTATGATAAAAACATTCACACTGCAATTCTGTTTTAGCTTCTTTCAAACGCTTGTGGTGGGGTTGTAATTTTTGGCAAATATGTTGGAAAATAGTCAGCATATGAGTTAGGATGTTTTTGAGTTTCCCTATATCACTAACTAGGTCCATCTTGGCTTGATAAAAAAAAAAATCTATCTATCGAGGAGAAAGAGGGGTGGGCACTACCTAAAGCATTCTGACATCTCTGTATCTATAATAAATATGACCAAGTGAATTAAATCACATTGAGTGAGATCCCAAACTCACTGACGTGAATGGCAAAGCTCCTATTGAGCTCTATGCAGCCCAAGCTCTGGGACTGTGCCACCTCTCAGAGGCCTAGAACCCAACATCTACAGCACAATTAAATACCCCCTTTGTCCAAGTCCCGCAAACACGAGTTAGTTAGCACCAGCCCGGTTGTGGGTTTTTAATTACAGTGTCAACTTACCATGTCAGGCCAGAGATTTACTCCTGGTGTAGAAAAATAAATGCATTCAGCAGTAGAGCAATTTTTAGCCAATATACATTAAAATGATAGAGTTGTCAACTGCTGAAGTATAGAGTTTATTATGCAAATTAATTCTTAAAAATAAGTGTTACACTAGATCGTTCTGATCTAGTCAGGACTGAACGTGAATGTTATTTACATTATCTTTGGTTTTCAAAACCTTTAAATGCAACACAGCTAACACAAAGGTGCCTTCTGTCTTTGAAGCTTGGGTCTAAAACAGATTTTTACTCCACTTACTTAAAAATGCTTGCTAAAAACAATTTCATTTAAAAGGATTTTCACTGGCTGCAGAAGTAGGTTGTTACACAGTCATCTTCCCCATTATCAACAGTGTTCCCTATAAACTAAGTGCTTGGGTGGTCACCTAGGAGAAATTCAAGTGTCACCCAGTTAATTAGAAAAGTGTCCACAGCCAGCAGTATGTGTTTCTACTGGTGGGACACATCGGCAAATGCCTTGGTGTATCTAACAAAATTTATTCTGCACATGGGTGGAATAAATTAGAGAGAACATTGGTAACCACTATTATGGTTTCATTTCGAGAAGTAAGTATAGTACATGATTGAAAACAACAGCTCTCTAAGGCTATATCTATAGTGCAATGCTATTTTGGGATACCGGAGTATCCTGAAATAGCCATCCCGCATCTTTACAGCAAGCCCATTATTTTGGGTTAGCTATTCTGATGTCCCTGTAAACCTCATTCTACAAGAAGTAAGGGACGTTTCGGAAGAGCGCTTTATTTCAAAATTTAAATGATGAAATAAGCTATTTTGAAGTAGCATCAAAATAAGATACGCCATTTGCGTGGCTCAAATTGCGTATCTTATTTCGAGTTGCAGTGCTGTGTAGACGCACCCTAACAAAAGACACAGTTCTGCAGAAAGGCCAGAAAGTTCTTAGCACCGCTAAGTATATGGAGACTCAGACCCCAGAAATCAGCAAATGCATCACAAGCCAATGCACAGAGCAAATGGATGCATAGCATTCTGTCAATTCAGCAAATGAATGCTATTTGCTACAGTCCTAATATAACATAAATAATGGACATAATCATGCAAAATGTATAACAAACAAAAATGTTTGCCAAGAAAAGTAACAGAGGATCAGCCTACATTCTCTGAGCAAAACAGCTGGCTAGAAAATGCTTTCATGCAAGGAGCGCTGCAGTTTCTACACAGATAAGAGCTCAGAATCTCTGAGAATGGCTTTCTGAGCACTTCACATTCTCAGGAATATGAACAGAAACATTCACAGGAATGTTTACCAACCCATTTCACATGATGAAATGATGTATGTGCTCGGTACTAGCATCATACTCCCAAGTAAAAAGTTGACCACTGTCTGTTTAGTTGGTGTACACTTGGGTTTTACTGAACTATTAGTCTCCAAATCCTGCAAATCATTACTCAGATGATTAGCCCTTAGTCATTGTTCCAGTGAGTAACAATGATTTAAATAGGCCTGTTCCTAATCCCACTTAATTCAATCAAAGTAGGGTCAGACCTTAAGTAATTGTATGCAGGACTGAGCCATGTTAGAATAAACTGAGATTGAATTAGTCATAAAATAACCTGTCTCAAAGTTAGAACATGAGTAACATTAGTGGAAGTTATACAAAGATTTTGAGAAGACAAGAGTTGCTGTTGTTAGCTTTTTCAATTAATCAAAAGGTGCCTATTTGAATACTATACAAGGTAGCAATAGGATGCCATATAAATCAAGGGTGATTTGCCTCAATGTTTAAAAATGGATATAAAGCAGATGCAGGGGATGCAGCATGCCAAAAATCTGTTCTGAATTTATTTTCCAAAGCTAACAATAGACTGCAGCACACAGAACATGTCACAAGTAACAATTTTAAAAAATATTAGTAGTTATTGTTTCTTGTATCAATATTTTGGAAAAATAAAATTTATAACTTAAGGCACAAAACAGAATATCAGTAAGGAAAAAGTATACATTCTATAATAAACCTCTGGAAAAGCAATGCTTCCTGTAAACTAACTGAATTAGACAGAGAAATAAAATTGTAATTGAGTTGCTGAGTTCTCCCTCAAGTAATTTAAAATAAAACATTGGCAGATTGAAAGAGGATTTTCTAGATGTTACTGGCTGTACTACCATTTCAGAATTTCATTTTTTCTCATTACACTAATTTTTCTCTCTCTCCTATTCCTCCTTTTCTTCAATCAAATATTTATTATAGCAATTACTGAAATAAACCTAACTCACTTTTTTCTTTGACAAATGGAACTTTTGGATTGCAGATGAAAGGATTAAATTTATTAACTTCCAAGTTACATTTGAAGCACCTCACAAGACAGCAGATTGCAAATTTAAAATTAGATTCTGGTGGGAGGTCTTGGTAACAAATCTCTATTTTCTCCTGGAGCTTGAGTTTGGAGGTTGTGAAAACCAGAACAATGATAAAATCAGCAGCAAGCACTTATTCTACTGAAATGAACTTTTAATATATTCGGAAAGCCAACACCAAAGATTTTTACTCAACTCACACAAACTGCACACAATGAGAACTTATAACAGTAACCTGTTTTACTGTCATTAAAATATTTTTTTCTCAAAGAGATTAACGTTCCAGAGTAATCTTCTACCTTTTAGTGAAACATTTCTTTTTTAGAATCCATTTAAAATATATTAAAGCATAGGATGTACTCCAAAAAGGCACAGCAGGCAACTCAAAAGCAGGAGGAGGGAATGGGGGAACAAAGAGGAAAAGATGTCATCAGTAGAGGCTTGATAGAAATTCTAATCCTTTTGTATTGCTAAATGCGAGTAACCATAAACCAAATGCAGTTTCTCCAAATTTTCCCCTCCCACAAACCATACACAACACAGCAAACTCCCAAAGAAAATGTACGTACCTTACAAGGCAGTACTGGTAGCCAATGCAACTTTCCCCAAGAGAACTGTGGCATTTAGATGTATAGAATTGAAAATGATATCAAAATGAACAGTTACTGGAACCACAGAATCTGTCAGCACCTGCCACTCAGCACCTCCATTATTGTCTTGTCAGAGTCTATGAATGTATGCCAAGAACCTGGTGAGAAAGAGGGAGGGAAAAGAAACAGGCGAAGGATTAGCAAAAATGGTTATAAAGGAGGACATTTTCTGCCAAGTCCTATTTTCGTCATCTACTTAAGAAACATTATATAACAATACAGTTCTTAAATTCTGTATTTAAATGATACATATAAAATCTGACAATAGCAGACCTCATTCTAACACTTTATGAAGCCAAACACGGGAATGTACTCCATTCATCTTACCATTTTGTACAGTAAAGAATCTTATAGGTATTGACAAGATACTTTTAAATAATACAGGACTGGAGGCTCTCAGTGACAGTACAAAAAATTACATTTGTATTGGGTTTTCTGGGTTTGGTGGTTGGTTTGAGGAGAGAGAGAGGAAAAAAAGAAATTAAACAAAGTCCCCCATAAAAGATACTCAACACTCCCCTCAGAATTCTGTACATGACTATTTTATACTACTTTATGCTTGAAAATGACATACAATTAGGCTGACATTCAAACTGTGGTAACAATTTTTTCCCTACTGACAAAAGTTCAATTTAATAACATGTACAGCAATATAAGCACTGATCTGATTAACAACTTTAGAAAGGAGTCAGACAAGAGATTGCAGAAAATTAACACGCAGATTATAATGTCAGGTAAATGACACATGCTACAGAAACACACTAGAAGTTTCTGCACAGGTCTACACAAAGGAGTAATTCTAAAGTTACGGGGGAGGAGGGTCCCCTCATGGACTGGTAACTGGTTAAAATACAGGAAACAACGGGTGGGAATAAATGGTCTGTTTTCAGAATGAGAGAGGTAACTAGTGGTGTCCCTAGTGGTAACCCTGGGGTCCATACTGGACCAACTCTATTCAACATATTGCTAAATGATCTGGGGGGGAAAAAAGGATAAACTAAGATAGCAAAATCTGCAGATGATACAAAACTACTGGAGATAGTTAAATCCAAAGCAGGCTGTGAAGAGCTTCAAAAGGATCTCACAAAACTAGGTGACTGGGCAATAAAACGGCAGATGAAGTTCAATGGTGATAAATGCAAGGTAACGCATATTGGAAAACACAGTCCCAATTATAAGTATAAAATGATGGGGACTAAAACTTATCACTCAGAGGAGAGATTTTAGAGTCATTGTGGATAGTTCTCTGAAAACATGCACTCAGTGTGCAGTAGCAGTCAAAAAAGCAAACAGAGTGTTGGGAATCGTTAAGAAAGGGATAGCGAATAAGACAGACAATATTTTATTGTCTCTATATAAATTCATGATACGCCCTCATGCATGCAGACATGGTTGCCTCATCTCAAAAAAAAATCTTGGCATTGGTAAAGGTTAAAAAAGGACAACAAAAAATGATTAGGGGTATGGAACAGCTACCATATGAAGAGAGATTAATGAGAGACTTTTCATCTTGGAAAAGAGATGATGACTCAAAGGGAATATGATAAAGGTCTATAAAATTATGACAGGTATGGATAAAGTGAATAATTAAGAATTATTTACTCCTTCCCATAATGCAAGAACTGAGATTCACCAAATGAAATTAATAGGTAACTGGCTTAAAACAAACAAAAGGAATTATTTCTTCACACAACATACAGTAAACCTATGGAACTCCTTGCCAGAGGGTGTTATGAAGGCCAAGACTATAATAGGGCTCAAAAAGGAGATAGGTAAATTCATGGAGGAGAGGTCCATCAATGGCTATTAGCCAGGTTGGTCAAGGATTGTGTCCCAGGTCACTTAATGATTTCTGTTCATTCACTCATAAGAATGGCCATCCTGGGACAGACCTGGGGTCCATCTAGCCCAGTATCCTGTCTGCTGACAGTGGCAATACCAGATGCCCCAGAGGGAGGGAACACAACAGATAATCCTCACATGATCCCTCCCCTGTCACTCATTTCCAGACAAACAGAGGCTAGGGGCATCATTCATACCCGTCCTGGCTAATTGTCATTGATGGACCTAACCTCCATGAATCTATCTAGCTCTTTTTTTGAACCCTGTTAAAGTCCGAGCCTTCACCATCTCGTCTGGCAAGGAGTTCCACAGGGTGACTGTGCGCTGACTGAAGAAAAACTTCCTTCTGTTTGTTTTAAACCTGCTGCCACTCTTGGGCTCCTGGCAGAAAACAGAATATTGGGATCAATGGATCTTTGGTCTGATCCATTATGGATGCGCGTGTGTGTGTGTCTGTGTATGCACACATATGCATGCATGTGTAGACACAACCAAATTCCTAGATTGTGTCCTGGCCTGATGCCATTTAAAAGTTCATTGCCAAGTACTCCTTAGACATAGCATATGTCTACACTGGATCTGGGAGCAAGCCTTCCAGCCTAAAAAGTCAGACTCACACTAGTGGAGTTTGACCTAGTGTAACCCACACACCTTCTGGGTGTGGTGTATTGTCTTATCTAGTAGCACTTAGACCACTTACAGTGAGAAATAATGAGTCTCTACAGCCTTAACTGAGAGGTAGCTGACTTTTAGCTCAAGCTGTAGAGGCTCGTGCACTAAGCTCCAGAGGTCCTAGGCTCAGTTCTGCCTGTCAACCGGAGACTTGGGCAAGCTCAAAAAGAAGGGGCTGCTGGGTGGGCTTGAGCACCTGAATTGTTACCCTAGCCCCACTGCTGTTTTTAGCACACTGCCTCCAATGGAAGTCTCTTCCCAGATTCAGCAGACATATTCTTATGGCCGAAACACTGAGAGATGCTGAGTATTGTAAATTCCCTGGGAGTTTTGGGTATCCAGTACTTTGTAGGATCAAGCCCTGAAGTCATTACATTTCTGCAGCCATTTATGTAGCCAAGATGCAAGGCGAAAAGGTACATGACAGAAGTGCAACATCAGGAAGCACTGCAAACAGAATTCTTATATAGGTTTTACATATTTTCAAAAGGTTACAAGAACAATGAACTCAGAGTAGGTCAGTGATGTCCATCTTGGTAGTAAATTTTTATGCTCAGTTGGCTGGATTCTCAAAAGGAAGTGAGTGTTACTAACTCCTCTTTTTTATTTTTTTTAATTAAAAAAAATCTAATTTTCTTCCTTCTTCTTCATGTCTCCCTCTTTCCCCCCACTCCTCCAAACTGCCAGTTGAGATCTGAAAAGAAGTCATGTATTGCTTAGTGCTGGCAAAAATTAATAAAATGAAGCTCATTTATATTGAAATGGACTCATTATCATGCCAGCTGCCAATAATTTACAAGGCTGGAATTTTGATGAAAAACAAGGTCCTCCAGGCAAATGTCCTTCCACCTGCGCCTCATCTGTAGGAAAAATTGTGTATTTAACGTTCTTTACTTTAAAAGGAAAAAGAAAGTTTTACCATCCATAGTTTTTCCTTCTGTGCCTACATTTATCACAGAAGTTATTTTCAAAGAAAAATAAACTGTGGTGCAGTATAATCAGCTTTTTCATTCCAAAGCTGTTTTAAGAAGAGTTTGGTATTCAGCTGAAAAAAAATCTGCTTCAAATTGATATCTGACATAAAAGGTCAGAACCCTGGTCACTTTTATGATTAATAATAATAGTAATAATAATAATGTTGCATGTTGCCTAAGAAGTCTTTGCTTCTAAGCAAATAATTCGCTGTTAATGTCTCAGAATTAGAAAACTTAAAGGAAAAAAAGACTTGGGTTCTTCTGAGGGGAAAAAATCCAAGAGGGTACGTCTACACTGCACCATTATTTCAAAATAACAATGCGAGCATCTACACAGCCATTCAGTTATTTTGAAATAATTTCAAAATAACGGGCAGCTTATTCCGAAAACTGTAAACCTCATTCTATGAGGAACAACATCTATTCTGAAATAGCAATTTCAAAATAAGGCATGTGTAGATGCTCCACTGCTTCTATTTCTAAATAGCCCCTTACCAGGGCCATTCTAAGTTAGTCCTCCCCGGTACCTCCTGGGGCTCTAAATTGAGTAGCACGTCTACATTAGGGAAGCCTGCCTTGGACTAATTTTGAGGTTTCCCTGCAATGTAGATGTATTATTTTGAATAAGCTATTTTGGAATACCTATTCCAGAATAGCTTATTCAAAATAAACACACACTGTAGACTTACCCTTAGGGAGCTGAATTACCCTTATCACCTCTTTCTATATCCATATTTATATCAATATGTGTATGCACGTGCACACACACTTCTGTGAGGATGTATCATTATCTTGTGATTCTTTTCCTATAGTCAGCTCCTATTAGTTAGTCAAAGGAATTCTGCAAAATGCAAAAGTAAATTTTTTTCTAAAAACAGTGTAATGCTTAACTTTGCCTCTAATACACCTTAGAAAACATCCCCTCGCCAGTGCATTGTTTCAACTCACCCTCGCTTTCTGTAAGACCATAAGTTCTTCGTGGGAATAACCATGGGGTCTGCTCCTTCACCAGGAGGAGTGACACTAAAGGGACAGGTTTTCTTACAGACAAAAAGGATGGGACACATACACACCCATGAGAGGGAACATCTGGGTTCTTAATAGAGAGTCAGGGCTTGCCTATGCTGCAAGTTATGTCTGTGTAACTTACATAGCTCAGAGTGCGAATAAACCACCTTCCTGAGCACCATAAATTACACCGACCAAAGTGTCACTATCCTGGTCAACACAGCTACCCCCTCATGTGGAGGTGGCTTTAATATGCCATCAGGAGAGCTCTCTCCATCAGACATGCCACTGCAAGCAGTGCACTACTTTAGAGCTTCTAGTGTAAACTAGGGATGTACAACATGTACAAAAATAGTAACCGTTTAACCGGGGATGTACGAGTAGGGATAGGGAAGGATGAATGCCCCCACCACCGGGATCCTGGCTGCTGACCTCACTCCTGGGGTCCAGCTGCCAACCTCAAGCCACAGGCATAGAACAGTGACAGGCATAGCATGGATATGTTTTTACTGGTCCAAAAAAAAGAATCACATTTGTCATTGCCCATGTTCGGTGCTGCTGTTTCACTCAAACAACAGGGAAAGTAAAAAAATTTTACAACATTAATCTGAAATGTAGTTTTTCAAACTGCTTGTTTAAAAAAAATACCCCAAATTTGCGGTCTTAGTCTCTTGTTCCTGGAAACATGCATACATGTGTTTTAGTTTGACTCATGAGTGTAGCTCCCTTTGAGTCAATGTTCTTTGCAGTATTCGGGCCAAATTACAGTAATTTGTGAGTATTCATTTAATGCCTTATGAAAAAGAATCCTGAAAAATCAGACTACATGATTTCAAAGAAGGTGAGCACCAAAAAAACAAAACCTATTATGTGCGCTCAGCAGCTCTAAAAATTAGGCCATGGACACTGCAATCATCCATCTTGGACATAAGGTCCCTAAAAATGAGGTTATAGTCAGAAAGGTGACTATACACGAATAGCAACAATTTATTCATCACATTTGCTACCTACTAATACTAATACTCAGATCTGCTATTTGTGAATGGTCACCTTTCTGTCAATAACCTCGAAATAACTGGCCCGTTATTTTTAAATGACGGGCTTGGTATTGTGGACGCTCCACTTGTTATTTTGAAATAAGCGGAGTTATTTCATGATAACTCCCTAGTATAGACCAGGGCTTACTGACAAAAACAACATTACTTCCTGTTAGTACCAAAGAAGCAACATCAGAGAAGAAGAATGAAAAGGGCTCATGAACAGTAAACAGAAGGGCAGAAGTTTGGAATACAGGATTACATATTAATAAGAATATGTGACTACTATGTGAACTACAGACAGCCCCCTAGGGATGGTCTAGGTTTACTTGTCCAACTTGTTTTTAAAAGCTTCCAAAGATGGGGATTCCACAGCCTCCCTTGGAAGCCTGTGCCAGAGCTTAACCACCCTTACAGTTATAAAGGTTTTCCTAATATCTTCTTGTCTAATAAACATTCAAAGATGGCAATTAGAATTCTAATTATTTTTCAGTTGTATTTTCACTTCTTTATAATACAAAGACGTTTTTAGAAAAGAATTAACATTTCAAATTGCGTCTACAGATGTGACACAAACTGATAATTATCCCAACCCATCATCCCACTCTATGAAGCCCACAGTAATGCTATTTATATTTCCACAGTTTATACAGATCGATGAAGGATGCCACAGTCATTTCAAATAGAAATTATCCAATATCAATAAGTAGCTTTGGGCAGCATTCTCCATACACCATGCCACTTTTATGCCAGGGTAATTCTGGTGCAAAGCCAGCATAATTGAGTAGAGATTTAGACCCTTTATTTGTAACTAGAGGCCATGTCTCTTCACTAACATGCGTATAGCTTGCTAACATGAGTGGTGATTAAGTCAATGAGTCTGTGTACAGCACTAAGGTTCCAAGCTTAGAAGTTAGGCACGGCATGATGTAGGTGATTTTTAAACAAGTTCAATTTGATATGTTTATGCGCGCGCGTGTGTGTGTGTGTGTGTAATTTTAAACCAATACTGGAAAATATTCATCACAAGTAATATTTTAACTTTTTAAAAATAAGCACCTGAGTTCAAGGAATAGCTCCATCCAGTTAGAGAAGAGAAGTAAGATACTGGTCTAATCAAAACAGAGATGGAATTATTTGCAACTGCAACACCGACAGACGGAACTGAACCTGGGAAATCGGGAGCTTTGTGCATGAGCCTCTTCTGCTTGAGTTGAAAGTCAGCTGGCTGTCAGCTCAGGCTCTACAGGGAACTCAATTTCTCTTTCTATAAGTGGTCTAAGTGTCACTAGATGGGACAGTGAACTACCCCCAGTAGGTATGTGGGTTTCACAACTAACTACTCTGTAAAAACTCACAAGACTCAACATTTTCCACGGGCATTATCTGGAAACTAATGTTGAAAATGACTCCATTAGAAGAAAATCACAGCCTGTTCATGAAGAATACACAAACAGAAAATGAAGCTAAACTAGTCAAATAAATTATTCCTCCAACTCCAACAATACTCCTACACAAATCTAAAAATAGAAATAAAAATAAGCCCTCTCAGGAGACCTACAGTCTCAATATAACTGACAGTTAACATCCTCAAATCACAGTTAAAGTCAACAAAACCAGAAAAATGGTGTTGACAAGGGTCCATGGGGGCATGGTGGTAAATCCGTGGAGGAGAACAAGTAGCCAGTGAAGGAGAAAAGCTACATTTTCAGTGCTCTGTAATTTTTATACGATGGTATTTGAGTAACTCTCAAGATTTTTTTTAAATTATTTCAAAAGGAACTTAATGTATTTTCAGTTTCTCTCCCTTTTTCCTCCTCCTGCTCCTCCTCACTCCCACCCTCATTATTAATTGGGGGGAAAACCCCCTCCCTCACAGAAGGCAAATCAGCAAGGACTTTTCTATTAGAAGCAGGGCAAAATAAGAAAAGGATTCTAATTTCAAATTGTAAGACATAAGTAAATCATGAGAAACTGAGTGGAATTCCCTGGAGCCCTTCTGAAGGTTAAAAGGAACTTGTGTGTCCCTTCCTAGGAAGTGGAGGATTTTAACCTGTCCTTGGAAGCAGAGAACAACCTCAAGCCACAGAAGGAGCAGCACAAAAAGAGAAACAGTGGTAAGCCCTGCTCTGCCTTTTCCTGTGTGATTAGGATAGCAACTGATCTGTCTACATATTTATAGCCCAGGGGTGGGCAAAGACCGGCCTGCGGGCCAGATCTGATCTGCTAGGGTTAGCCCCAGGCAAGTTCCCACAGTACCTCTGCAGGTCCAGGGGATCACAGCTCCCACTAGCCGTGGATCACTCTTCCTGGACAATGAGAGCTGCAATTGCCCATGCTGCGAAGGTGCAGGTAAATACAATGGCAGTAGCCCACCAGGGGCTAACCGCTGGGGACCTCTGCCATTTTATTGCCCTCCCTGATTGTAGACAGTCATTTGGATTTCTCAAAAAAGGACAAAAAAAATCTCCCAAAGTGAAGGTGAAGTAAGAGTTCATTTACCTTCAAGTCAGGTATTACTATTAAAATTAACTTGAAACATACTTTTCTCTTGTACCAAGTGAACAAAGACCTGCTCCTATACATTAGAACAGCGGAGCGGCAAACATATCAAAGACAATAATCCAAGCAGTCATACGACAGACTTTAAAAAAAAATGTCAGATAGAAAGAAAATAGCTGTGTAAATGACAAATGCACAAATGTCCAGTGCCTAATGAAGCTTAGGCAGGGACAATACTGCTCGCAGTAAGAGAGATACAGAGCACAGAGTGAAAAATGAGCACAGAAATAAATTCAACAATAAATTTTAGACATTAATATTAAAAGTTGAAACCTACTCCTTATCTGAAGGAGAAGCCATTGAATAATTACACAACTAAATGGAGGACCCAAGATTTACAAGACACAGGAAAAAAAAACGTAAGGCCAATATTGCCCAAGTTGGATATCAAACATTAAATATTTATTGCAAATCCATATTTAGGCACCAAAAATGGCTTGATTTTTATGAAGGGCTGAGAAGTCAAAGCTCACACTGAAATGGGAGCAGTGTATGCCCAGCACATTCAGAAATGAGGTCTCTTAATGCGGTGTTTAACTATGGGTTTAGATGCCTAACTTTAGGTACCCAAATGTGAATATTATGGAGTGATAAGGACCTCCAGATGCTGCACTTCAGAGATCTAAAGAAAAAGCAGTCAAGTTAAATCCAAGCAAATGCATGATCCGAGTAATGTTAATATTTTGGTTGAATTTGCTCAGCTACATGCAAGCTGTTTAAATAAGACATCAAAGTTCTAAAGTAGCAGCCGTTACTGAAATGAGGCCACCGAAAAGTCAAATTGGGCAAAGGAAAGTATCAAAGATGGTTTTTTACTTTTAATTTTATTCCACATCTTGCAGCATTGTTTGGGGACCTTTCAAAGACAGATTCTGCATTTCAATTTGATGCCCAGTAAAATTCTGCCTTCACCAAAATAAAACCAGTGCAGGTACACAACCCAGCAATGAAAAGAAGGAGGGCCCAATAGCTATGGCCCTTACTAGAGACCTGAGTTCAATTCCTTGCTCCGACACAGATTTTATGTGCATCCTTGGCCAAATCACTTAGTCACTTTGTGCCTTAATTTGCCATCTGTAAAATGGGCAGCGTGTGTGTTGGGGGATATTGTAAGGAAAAAAAAATACATTCAAGACTGTGAGGTGCTCAGATCTTAGGGCCGTATAATTAGCACAGACTCTCATAAAAAATGTTCAATATTCAAGTTAGGATCTAGAGTTGTGTCTCAGAAGAAAGGACGTCGCGGTTTTCTACAAAGAAGTCTCTCACATCCACAGAAATAAACTGCACAGATTGAAAGAAAAAGAGATATAGGCAACTGCATCTCACGGGGAGCAAGTCCATCAGTGCACAAGAGAAAAAGTTACAATGGTATCTAACGACAAGCCTTTGGAGGCCTTCAAAGCAATCCTTGCACCATGGAATCTATGAATGAAATTGCACCAGCAGAAAATATGACTAATTAAACACAAACCTAGAAGGGATATGCCAGTCACTAGTATCTTAAGCAATTGTTTCTGAAAGGGCATGACAATATACAAGAGACATTCAAGGCATACCTTTACATTGTCCTATCCAGTTTGCCTAGACTGGACAAGAAAATGACAGCAATCAGAGTTGCAACAGTTTGCTAGTTGTCGACAATGCTGTAAATTTTTTGCTGAGTCGCCAAAATAGAAAGGTTTGTGTCTGTAGTAAGCAAAAGAATACTGGACATTCTGTGAGGAATGAACAGAAGCCTGTCTTTGAAAGTGAAAAGCATATGGATCCATAACTGAAATTTAGAATAATAAATATAATTTATTTGGGGCATATGGGAGGAGAATATGTCAAACAAAGGACTGAATATTGCTGATTTGACCTGATATGAACACCAATCAAAGAAGACCGCATTCACCAGTCTAGATATTACATATTAAATCCCTACCTTTCCCTATAAAAAGGAAAAAGTGTGTACATGTGTAACGTTATAAGGCAGAACCAAAGCTGAGATCTCTGGAGCTTAATGCATAAGCTACTACAGCTTGAGCTAAAAGCCAACACTGTAGACCAAACTCATTCTTTCTCTGTACGTGTTCTAAGTGCCCCTACATGGGACAGTGAACCACACATAGCAGGTGTGTGGGTTACACATGCACAACCCTAACAGTCAGCAACAACCTGGCACTGTCAAAGCC
The DNA here is from genome assembly GCF_052426305.1 of Pelodiscus sinensis. NCBI lineage: Eukaryota > Metazoa > Chordata > Testudines > Trionychidae > Pelodiscus > Pelodiscus sinensis. Next base: position 186,902,470 of record NC_143052.1, read on the forward strand.
AAACTATGTTGCAAGTTTACCTTGGTCTGACTGATTCTACCTCCAGGCCAAATGACAGTTTTGTTCAACCACTGGACTTTACCTTTGGCCACACATAACATTTTGTACAAAGAATCCAGCAAGAACTTGAAAGACACTTACAATTAATGCGTTGCCCCAACTAGCAAAATGTAAAACCACATGTGGGACTAAATTATCAGCATTGATTAAGGAATTCTGATGTGAAATAATGTGGGCTGTAGTAGTAATGTTTTGAAATATTGTGTTATAGCCAATTTCAAGAATCTAGTAAGGATAAACTCGATGGGCTATATCAGAGCAACTCAACTCTGGAAGCCCCAGGGGCCACAATGATACTCACAGCACATGCCAAGGGCCACGACTTAAGTGTGGTTGTATATGCATGCAAATATATATGCGAATAGCTTATTTCACACTGATGGACATGAATACAAAGATTAAGGCAAGACCACACAACATGCAGGCCCCATTTAAGTCAGTCTGCTGATATTAATAAAATGTAATATTTACCCGATTTCCAGCCAGATGGCAGCACTTTTAATGAGCAATGAAAGTCCAGGAATTTACTACTAAAATGCATATCAACAGAAGACCATTATATTGACTACTTTTTTGTTTTGGCTCCCATCCACAGTCTGAATGTTGAGCCCCATATAAACCCAAACCGCACCACAGGCCACAAACAAATGGGCCACGTGTTGAGTAGCTCTGGGTTATATTCTCACTGCCACTGAGATCTGCTATTGCAAGGGAGACAGAGACCATTAGGGAGCTGGTTATGGCGCCCAGATTCTGTAATTGTGATTCTCTCACCCCAGCCATTGCCCCAATATTAATTACAGAGGAGTACAGCTGCTCTAACTTACTTCAGCTGTGAATGGCCACTAAGAGACCATGCACCAGCTGAGAACTGGCTAGGCAGATCTGTGAAGCATCCTGCCCAAGCATGACTCTCCTTGTCCTCAACGCATCCTCTATGCTGAAATAGGGAGGCAGTTTATGCAGTTTTATGCCACCAGAGAGACCATTCCTGCCTGTGAGGGGGAGGGGAGAATGAAAATTATGACATACTCCAAATACATAGATGGCCAGATTCTGACTTCTTTGTGGCACTCAGATCTCCGGATTACAAGATACAGTTTGTCGTTATCTTTCAATAGAAATGAGTGTAATTTTACTGGGAGGTCAACAAACAGCACTATTATTGGTACCATTTAAGTTCTGCTTGACTGAACATAGAACTGGTTAGTTAATGGACAAATGTATAGTGTCAGCTGTGATACAATTCTTTTTTTGATAAGGTTACCAGCAAAATCTGTTTTATGTTTTCTTGGGTATAGCAGCTGCTGCAAGTTACAATCCGGTAACAAGCAAACATTACATGGTGTTAAAGTATTAGTATACCTCATGTCTGTCAAGAAATTCTAAAATTCATTTTGCATGTTCACTTTGCCATTTGCAACAATGTTTCAAATTGTTCATTCTGACTAGAAAGACCAGAGAAGTAAATTACCATGGGGTAATAATACTGTATATCTACACAGCATTTTATATTTCTGGCAGAGTATGTATCATTTCATTATTTCAATGCCTCACTCTGGTGAGTGACCCAAAATAAACAAAAACAGCTAACATTCATTTTAAATTTAAATAGTGATACATAATTTTATTAGCTGAGAAAGTTACTGATATTTTATGTGGCATTGTTCCCAGCCCAAATGAAAACCTAAATTGGAGTAAATCTACACATCACCGTATCCGTGTACTTACAAACTGCTCCTGTTCACCTATACTCAAGTTACATGCAAATTATTCAACATATCCTAGAGTGGAAATAGCTCCTGGATTCATACAGTCTGCACACAAGCAAACAAAGGGCTGGATTCATAAAATCAAGGAGTGACTGTTGCAATTTTGCTGCACTTTGTTGGTATAGGCAGGTGAGCATGACTGTGTGAATGCATAAATCTCCAGTTTAAAAATGGTGCTGTTCCTTAAGAGACTCCATTACACCAATGTGTAAGGAATTTAGAAGTGGTCACAAAGTGCAGTTATACTGGAGTGTCAAAAATAGCACCATGGACTTGTGTATTCATTCTTTTTTCAAACACTGTGAAATGGAAGTTTCTTCCCTTCACATGTCTCAGCCTCCACAAAAGCCTCTTTCTCTACCCTCTCGAACAACAGTTTCAGTATGTGCTCTACACTGTTAAAACAAAAGTAAGTTTGGGGTTTTTTCAGTAACCCCTTAAAAACTCTAAGACAAACAGAAAGCAGAGGAGGGAGATGCCATTTTTCAGTCACTTTTTGAGAACACAATCACATTTTAAAAGAAAATCCGATCTATCTGAAAAGACAAGGCAGAAATCAAAAGGACAGTTTACATTTGAAAGTAAAGAAAAGAAGACTTTTTCAGTCTTCTCTTGACCCTTTCATCAATTTTGAACGATCATATACTTATAGGAGTCCAGCTGTTGTATATGTTCATATCATTGCAATTCTCAAATCCCTATTAGAAGGCTAACACAGACATGACCATCTGGTAGCTCAGGTAAGTTCTAGGAACATGCAATAGCTTCTGTATAAAAGTTTGGCTTACAGTCTAGCAGAATGTCTTTCCCTTGGACTACGGTGCAACCCATAACCCATCTGGCCCTTGACATCATATTAGAGCAAGCTGAAGTTTTTCAAATGCAACATTTTTAGTCCAAAAATTACTTTACCAAAATGAAAATTCAAAATAATGTTATTTTTCTTCCCCTTTTCCACCTTTTTTTCCTCCCCCAACACTCTTTTTCAGAAGCAAAACATAAAAGGGGGGAAGGGGAAATGGGAGTAGAAGGAAAAATTGGTAAGACTTTTTGCATTTTATTTTCTACATTTTTCATACATCTTTATACCCCATCTTTAGACCCCTGCCACTGGACTCCCAAGGTACGTCTACACAACAACATTATTTCAGAATAACTTAGTCCACGTCTACACAGCAGGCAGCTATTTCAAAATGTCGAAATACTGTCAAGCTGGAGGATTTCTAATGTCAACTCCTGTAACCCTCGCGGTATGAGGAATAAGGTAAGTCAGAGAAAGAGTGCTCTATTTCAAAATAAGTGCTGTGTAGACACTCCCAATTTCAAAATGAGCTATGCAGTTGAAATAACTCAATTTGCTTAGCTTATTTCGAGTTAAGCCCTGCTGTGTAGATGCACCCCCAGACATCAGGGTTCTCTGGTCCGGGAATATCCATGATACTGCCAGACCACGGATTTTGCCAGAGCAGAGAGTCCCAGTTTTCAGAGGTTCAACCTATTCTATGGCTAAAACACAGGATTCTCAATTTCAAGCCACTGTGAAGACACCTGAAAACTAAGATGTCAGAAGAAGCCTCCAGCCACACTGCTGAAACAATTTCTTTTTCTTCAATAGGAGGCTGTTCACCAATTTCAGTATAACACTGAACAAGCCTCCACATAAGTAATTCAGTGACTTTGCAGGTGTGTAAGTAGACAGCCCTCTTATGGTTTTCATTTTTGGCCTGATCCAAAACCCAATAAACACAAAAAGGGATTGTGTACCAGAACCTTAGAGAGAGAAAGTGGTTTGAAGAATCAGAAATTTGGATCAGCTTTGTTGATTACTAGCTCACTTGCTTGCAACTGGAAATTTTTCAGTGAGGTAACTATCTTTCCCCCATCTTTCCTCTCCCCTAGTTCCACACCAGAAACAACAAAGGGATTACAGACAAGAGAACCATTACTCTGCCTTCCACACATTCGTCCCAAAAATGTACTCTTGTTCCCTTTTATCTTCAAACTCTTTCCCAAAACTTTAAAATGTGAACAGGTGTTATACGTTAGGGTGTGTCTAGACTACAGAGTTTTGTTGACAAAAGTGGACTTTTGTCGACAAAACTATACCTGCGTCTACACTACCGCTGAGTTCTGTCGACATAACGTCGACAGAACTCAGCAGTTTTGTCGACGCTGGTAAAGCTCATTTTACGAGGCATAACACCTTTTGTCGACAGAGTTCTGTCGACAGAAGGTGTTATTGCATGTAGGGTTGTGTCTAGACTACAGGGTTTTGTCGACAAAGCAGCTTGCTTTGTCGACAGAACTGAATGTTTCTAGACGCTCTTTGTCGACAGAAGTTTTGTCGACAGATACTGTCGACAGAACTTCTGTAGACAAAACTCTGTAGTCTAGACGTACCCTTAGACAAATCTGCAGTTATGTCAATTGCTACAACTTTAATCCACCCAAGCTGACTTCTCAGATAATACCTTTTGCTATTACATCAATTTCCTACAGCAATATGTCTTCCAAAAAGAAACCAAACTGCTGTTCCTCTACAGAAAATGGTATGATTGCTTTAAGTTCAGAATAAGACTCAAGTAGATCACTTCTTGAGTGGATAAAAATAATCTTTAATTTCAACCTGTCTAATATGCCCAAGTATCATTACACATCCCTGGGGTGACAGATGTAAGATTGCAATTAGCTACTAACATTTATACAGTTTTTGATATAGCAAATAATAATCCTCCAACTTTGACTTGAGTTATATGCTGTTTGCTCAATCTGGGGGCTTAGATTTATAACAAATAGCAAATTTATTGGCTGCTTGTGTTTGAAAACACACAGATTTATAGAATATTAAGTGCCAATTATTAATTTCAGAATAAATCTGAAATGTGTGAGTAGCTAGAGTATCTCTTATATGACTAATCAAATTAAGAGAAAAATATTTAACACTTAAAAAAGAATAATCACATCTTATAATAATCTCAAATTCTGCTCCATCCATTAATACATAGAACATCATTTAGTACGATCAGCTATTTATTAGCACGTAAGATCACAAGAAAGCTGGGATTTTAATCGGAAATTCGTCACTAATCAAATACAACAGAAACCATTACAATGACAGCTGGAGGAATAATTTGGGACCAGATTCCACCTCCTTTATTTGTGCTGAGCATTACCTTACTTTGCGAATACCTGTATTCATGATTGCATTGGACAGGAAAGGGCAAAAGGGGTAGAATTTCGCTCTTGTTTTTTAAAATAATTAATGGCTATATGTGAAAATTAGCCTACAATATTTATAATGTTGGCAATCCACTAGTCCTGAATTTATATGCAACTGTTTGTATAATTCTAGTGATCTTTTTCATAAAAATATTAAGGGGAGGGAGTGAGAGAGAGAGCAGGACAAAACAGTTTTGTTTCCAATGAATAGCTAAACAACTTCATGCTGGTCTCTCCAGGTCAGAGTTCTCAACTCACGATTTTATCATGCCTCATGATATTTTCTGTTTTTCTGAAATCCCTGAGGTCAAGTGACTGCGAATCCCAGCCTTTATTATTTAAAAAATATTGCTTAACGGAGGCTTCTAGACTTCATGATAGCAGAGAAAAGCTGGAAAATGTGAATCCTAAAGACTCAGACGTCAGAATGCAAATAAAAAGATGCATGACTTGTGTTTGTTTATACTTTGCATGTCTCAGAGACCACATTCATAATTTCTTTAACATTTGGGGTTAGTAACACTGCATCTTCTCACTTATAATCATAAATAGCATACAAGTTCTGTCAGGCCCAAACTTCAGCAGCGCTACTCAGCACCCACTGTGTCTTTTGCAGTCATTGGACATTAGGAGTGAGCAACATCATTCAGCATGAGGCCCAAGATCATTTCAAAAAGAGGTGGGAAGGAGTGTGTCTAGCACGAGGAAGGTAATACAAAATAATTTGTGTCAAGCAGAAAGATAAATGAGGGCCACAAACTGAACCCTGCAACCATTTAATTTAGCTGAACTGATGTCACTGAAGAATTCTTCTGTCCAGCTAGGTAAATTATATTGCCCCATTTCTATAGTCTGAATAACTCACAATCATAAATTAATGTACCCTCATATTACTCATATGAGGTAGGGAATATAAGCCCCAGTGGAAAGCTGAAGAATAGAAAGATTAAACAATTTATTCAGATTCACACAGGAAATTCTGTGGCAGAACTGGGAACAGGATCCAGATCTGATTCCCAGAGTTTGACCTCAAAATAGCTTCCATTACAAGGTGGGACATGTGTAAAGTTGTACAAGTGAATTCACTCCGTATACAGTCTAGCTGAGGGGTGGGCAAACATTTTTGATGGGGGCGTCATTCCAAGATTTTGGTAAGTAGTCAAGAGACAGACTTTTTTATAAAGAGTGTGCAGTGTCTGGATGGAGGTTGGGTAAGGGAGCTCAGAGTAAGGAACTGCGGTGCGGGAGAGGTATGGAGTCTAAGAGGGAATATGGGTGGAAGGATTGTGACTTAGGGAAGTGACAATTCCAGGAGCTGGGAGAGGTATGGATGCAGGAGAGGATTGTGACCAGAGGAAAGTGGAGCTAGGAGAGGGTGCAGGGTTTGGGAAGGAATTGTGACATGGGAAGAGAAGGTGCAGAGGGATTGAGTGCAGGGGACTGGAGTGCAGCAGGGGGAGCAGAAATGTGAAGGGGGTATGGGTGCAGAAGAGGATTTTGGGGAAGGAGGGTAGGAGGAAGTGCAAGAGTTGGGAGAGAACTGTGACCTTGTGGAGAAGTGTGCACGGGATTTGAGTGGTGACCTGGAGCAGAGGCAGGGAGCTGGGGGCAAGAGGAAGTGGGGTGCCAGATGCAGGCTCTGGCCAAGATGTGCTTACCTAGGCGGGGGGAGGGAAGGGGGACAATCTTGGAGTCTGGGACAGCACGCAAAGCCACACACATGCACTCTCTCTCTCCCTCTCCCTCCCTCCTGGGAGGCACATGGAGCAGTCAGCTGCTTTGAGAGGCCGAGGGCTGCAGCAGGCAGGGAGACTACCTGAGGGTCCCAGTGGGGCAGGCCAGAACTAAAGACTGGGCAGGGTGGATCCAGCCCACGGGCCATATCTTGCCCCCCCTGGTCTAGCTTTACCTTCAACTCTACCAATATTTTCTACCTCTCCTGGAAAGTGCTCATATTCTGCCCTGGTATTTTTGTGTCCTTGGTACCCCCTTTTGTCTCCATTATCTTCTCAATGTCTCGAGAACATTGCTGTGTACAGTTGTTAACTCTTCAATTTCTATTTGACAAGGAATCTTTAAAAGGAAATAAGGCATCCATAGACTCCACAACTCCAGAGTTTTGTACATGCCTCTCTTATTCCATTTTTAATCTTTCTATTAGGTTGCTTTTTCACCTATTGCTTCCTTTAATCTCTGACCACCTTCCCTCTATTGTGTTTTTGTTGGTTTTCTATTTATTATTTTATTGACGATGTATATCTACTACAGATCTGAGAAAGTCTGTCTGTGTGTGAGTGTCTGTGCATCTTTTTGTTTGTTCAAGAACTCCTCCTAAAATTTAGGAACTAGGACCACTAAATGTGACATGCAGATTTTTCTTATAACTTAAACCTACAAGAGGGTTTGGTTGCTCCAGGAAAACAGGAAGTTTGGAGTATGGGACTGAATCTCATTAAATCATACAGAAAAGAAACAATCACCGAATAGGTGAAAAGGCTGGCTGGGGGTGCACCTCTTCCCGCTGTCTAGGACTGCCCCAGCTTTGAGCTCCCAGCCCCAGACACTCTTTAGGGATAGCAGGGAAGGGGCAAATATTGCTGGCTGTTCCCCTTCATTAGGGAGTAAGGGGAAGTGCAGTTTGCTTCATTCCTCACTGGCTGGGGAGCACAGGGGGCAAACGAACCTGGACCTGCCTCAGCTAAGGGACATGCACCCCTCCCTAGCCTGTGAACCACTGGAGCTGCAGCACATGGAGAGGCGCGTTTCACCTGGCCCCAAGCTGCTGCAGTGAGAGAGAGCTGGGGTAGTCCTCTCTCCCCAGGACACTGAATTCTTCATCCCCAGTCCCAAGCAATGATTTAAACGAAGAAAAACAAAATTAATTGAGTTAAGGACCCAAGCAATGCCAGGTAAATCTTCTAGTAAAAATATAAAATGCAAACATACACACACACCTTTTATGGGTGAAGGTATATGTGATCACACACACAAACATGTAAATATAGCATTAAAAAGCTTTATGGTACTTTGTTTCAGAATTATCATATCAGATTCTAATGTGATGAAAACATGATTTCTTAAATAGCAAAATGGAGTCATGCAATATCAAACTATCCAAAACTCTTCATAGAGCAGCCTTCTGACAGTATATTTGAACATAAGTCACTTTTGAGGTGGGAGTGTTGATTTAACAGCTTCTTGGCCACACAAAAATAGTAAGATACACAATAATTAATTCATTTAGTTTAAATCCATTTATTTATTTCAATTTCAAAGTTAGCTGAGCACAACAAACACGAGAGCAACACAAAATTAAAAGTATGACCTGCAAGGCTGGGAGTTCTCTCATCAGACAGAAATGTTAGGAGTTTCAGAATATGGAACATGCAGCAGGGCAATGTAGGGAAAAGGTTACAACAAAAGTTTGGCGTGTCTTATCTACACCCAGCTGTGGGAATGAAAGAGGAAATTATATTAGCACTTTTTACCCGGCTTGAACATGTCAGAACCTATTCCTCACCTGCTGAAAACATGCATGAGAATGTATATTCACATTCATATTCCAATCCAGCTTCTGAAGTTTGCCTATTGTATGCTTTCCTCAGTTGAACATTTGACTTTACAAAATTTGAAACTAATCTTCTATTTTGAAAAACAACTCCCCCTAACCAATTCATAAAACTCAGAGAGCTTTGTTAAGTTCTTTATTAGTGCCTAAGAAAAATGCTGCATGTCACATTTTTAAAAAGTGTGCAGCTAACCCCCACCCCCAAAAAAACAACCTGTGAAATCATATGCTCATATATTGGAATGACAGAATTTTCTGACCAAACACGTTAAAGGATTGTTCATGTCCCCATTAGAATGCATTTTACTTGACAGGGTAAAGTAAATACCAAACTCTTCTTTATATCAAATATCTTTTTGCGCAAATATCTTTTACAGGAGTCAAATGTGGGTGTATACATAACACATATAGTATTAAAATAATTTCTGTCTGTATTTCTTGTTGAAATGCACCATGGTGATATGTGTCATTCAGTGGCTCTAAGAAGTGAAAGCATAAGAACAAAATACCACCAATATTGGGTCTGACGAAACGTCCATCTAGTCCAGTATCCTCTGCCCAACAACAGGAGTACGTCTAGACTACAGGCTTTTGTCGACAGAGGCTTTGTCGACAGATACTGTCAACAAAGCTTCTGTTGACAAAGAGCATCTAGACTACATCCAGTTCTGTCGACAAAGCAAGCTTTGTTGACATGAGCGTGTAGACACAAGGGACAGTGTAGATGCAATAATGCCTTCTGTTTACAGAACTCTTGTCGACAAAAAGAGTTATTCCTCATAGAATGAGGTTTACCGCTGTCGACAAAACTACCGAGTTCTGTCGACGTTATGTCGACAGAACTCGGCGGTAGTGTAGATGCAGGTATAGTTTTGTCGACAAAAACCCTGTAGACACACCCCAGATGGCCAGAGGGAATGAACAGAACAGGTTCTGTTCCATCCCCTGTTGCCCACTGCCAGCCTCTGACAAATAGAGGCTAGAGAAACAATCTCCGCCCATCCTGCCCAACAGCCCTTGATGGATCCATTTTCCATGAATTTATCTAGCTCCTTTTTTAACCCTGTAATTTGTCTTTGTGACCTTCACACCATCCTTTGGCCAGGAGTTCCATAGGTTGACTGTATGTTGCATGAAGAAGTACTTCCTTTTGTATGTTTTATACCTGTTACCTATTTATTTCATTTAGTGAGTCCTAGTTCTTGTGTTATGCGAAGGGAAGGCGACCGCATCTGCATGCACTATTTGAGATGTGGGTGTACCATGGATTTACACAGAGGAAATAAGATGTTCTCTATCTTATTCTCTATCCCTTTTCTTAATGATTTCCAACATTGTTTGCTTTATTGACAAACTGCACATGGATTAGATGTTTTCAGAGAATTACTCCAAAATCTCTTCCTTGAGTGGTAACAGCTAATTTAGTTCCCATTATTTTGTATGTATAGTTGGGATTATGTTTTTTAATATTCATTAGTGTGTCTTAATCACCATTGAATTTCATCTGCCATTTTGTTGCCCAATCATCCAGTTTTTGCAACATCCTTTTGAAGCTCTTCACAGTCTTCTTTGTACTTAACTATCTTGAGTGGTTTTGTATCATCTACAAATTTTGCTACTTCACCGTTTACCCTTTTTCTCCAGATCATTATGAATATGCTGAATAGGATTGGTACCAATACAGACCCATTCTGAACATTGACCTTTTAATTCCTAACCTTTGTTTCCTGTCTTTTAACAAGTTACCAATACATGAGAACTTCCCTTTTATCCTATGACATCTTACTTTGCTTAAGAATAAATGGTGAGGGACCTTGTCAAAGGCTTTCTGGAAATCTAAGTACATATATTCACTGGATCCCCCTTATCTACATGCTTGTTGATCCCCCTCAAAGAATTCTAATAGATTGCTGAAGCATGAATGTTCATTCTTTGTGTCTGATAATTCTATAGTTTCAACCAATCTGTGTGGTACTGAAGTTGTATTTACCAGCCTGTAATTACCATGATCACTTCTATAGAGCCTTTTTTGAAAATTGGTGTCATACTAGCTAACATGTAGGCTGCTATGCTGGAATAATTTATAAAATTGTATCAAGAAAACAATGCCTATAATCTGCAGAACAACAAAGGCACTTGTTTTGGAGCTATTTACGAAATCGGCTGCTTAATTTGATGCACAATATTTGGCCCAAGTATAAAATACACTCAAACGCTAAAGCACTAGAAAAGAGGACTAACAGGATTTGGAACATCTGAAAGGCACAAAAAGCCTAGGCTGCACACAGTTGTTGAACCACGCTGATGTTAATCCTGTTCTGTTTTTTACAAAACTGTGTGACGCTGAACAGCAAATTATTATTTCTTTAAAAAATACAAAAAATTGCAAACTGTACCAATGTCTAACGCAGCAATCCCATTTATTTAGTCCTCTTCCTTAAACGTGTAAACTTCTCTTCAAGTGGATAACACTTGCCCTGGGTTTTACAGAGCCATCTTAAAATTCTCTATTCTACATTTTATTGTATACCTATAACTCCCATTAAGTTCCTGAAATATTTTGGATTTGCAAGAAACATATAGAAGGGCTAAAAGATACAGTAGTATTGGTAACAGTATTGCTTTGCATTTATATATCGCTTTAGATCTTCAAAGCATTGCATAATTTATAGCTAATTCTCAAAACACCCTTGTAAAATGGGGATTATGATCCCTATTTTACAGATGAAAGAACTGAGACACAAAGAGATTAATAGAGAGAATGAGTAGAGAAGAAGAAAAAGGGAAACATTTATATTATTTAAGTTCTGAATTAGTGGAAGGGATTAATATTTCCACCTCCACTTATCTGATGGCTCTTCTTTAACTCTTCTTATTAGCTCCTGTTGGAATGAATATTGTATTGTTCTTCTATGTCAGTGTAATATCTTTAAAGATGCACTACATTTTTTTCACTGCTAAATAAGGTATTCCTTACTTTTCAATTGAAAACGCCATACATTTGGAAAGGCTTGAGACATACCGTGTGGGAAAGAACTCAGAGGTCCCCTGAGTACCTTTGAAAATCTATGACGTAAGATTTTCAAATGCAAAATGCATCTTTACACGCACAGCTATCATGACTGCCCAAGGAAAATGGCTATTTACACTTGCATATGACAGCTAGAAGCATAACTGGTCATTAATTCCATAATCACTTAAATTACACATGAAATAGCAGTAACTGTGAGTGCAAATCAGACATACAATTTCCATGCCTAACACCGTTAAGATTCAAACCCTTTGTGTATTTTTTTTGTAATATTTTTAGGGTTTGCAAAATGTTAAAATGAAATTTTAAAATATTTAAAATAATGTTTCAATGGACTAATAGTTACAATAATCACTTTCAGCCTCAGGTGATTCTAGAGAGACTGAAATTCATGATTTACAGTGGAATAGACAGCAACAGTCTAGATCTAAGATTAACAATCAGAAATGTTGAATAGGTTAGGCAACACTATATAGTTCTTTCTCATCAGTCATCCCATGTTGTGTCATTAGTGTCATGAAATAACTTGCCATAATAATATAGGCTTTCCCACATGTTTCTCGGCTGTTTCAATTGTTGTGTTTTATTTTTCTCCTGTTCACCAAGCTATGATGGCATTCGGGGATCAGTCAGGTCAACCAGCTTGAAGACATTTCAAAGATGTGCACAGACTTGTATAGCTGCAGTACTGGTTTTCTAAGTTTGGGATTGTTAATTGTCGGATGTCTACTGTATTCTGTTAGCTATTCCACGGGTTTGAGAATACAGCAGCCATGCCCCAGTCTTCCCTGCCCATGAATCGCAAAACTCTCTAGAGGACTGGGTTTAGGTTTATTATATTTCGTTCGGAAGTGTAAAAAAGATGGATCCTATAGTTAAAGTACTAGATTAGTATTTTTGAGATCTGAGTGCAATTCTTCTCTCTGTCACAGATTCATAGGGAAGCCATTTATCTCAGTGTGCCTCAGTTCTCCACCTGTAAAATGGGAATCATACCTTCCTATGTCACAGGAATAATGTGAGATTAAATCAGTGACACGGATGTCTGCCGGGGGGGGGGGGAGGGGAGGGAATCACCAGAGTGGTAGGCATAAGCCCCGGCCGCCCGGATCTAAGCGCTGTGCTGCAGGGCCGCCAACAGCCAGGCCCAACCCCCCCGCTGGCCGGATCTAAGCACTGTGCTACGGGGCCACCAACAGCAAGGCCCACACCCCCCTGCCGGCCGGATCGAAGCGCCGCTTCGCTCAAATTATCTTGGGGGTTGCGACATGAGTACAATAAAATATGGGGGTCGTGGTTGAAAAAAGGTTGCACAGCACGAGGTTAAATCCATTGGTGTGTAATTCTGACAGTACAGTGACAGAAATATGCTGTATCATTTCATCAAAACAATGTATCAAAAAATTGATACCATTTTAACATTAAATATTACAAGAATCCCTAGAAAACACAGAAGGGAAGCACACATACCTCTTTAAAAGGAGATTAAATTTAAACTGATCTACCGACTTTTAGGACCCTCATCAATTAAATTATTTCGGGATAATGTTGTGAGGCATCATGGATGGGTTAGTTTGGAAAACAAATCCCAGGGACCTACTGCTTTCATCTATTAAATTTAAATAAGATGTCTCAAGAAGATAATCCTCTTATTGTTTTGCCTGTTTTATGAGAAAAGATTTCAAATATGAAATCTGAACCTACTTTAGCCACATCTAGAAATTCACCACAGCAAGTGGGATCAACATATCTTGTGTGGAGGCTGGACTAGATTTTTTGTTCTTTTTAACTGACTGCTTAGGAAACAGATTTTAAAAATAAATATATAAATGCCTGATTTGCACAGTCACCAAATTTTGATGCTTTCTGCTGAGAAAGGGAAACACAGGCAAAAGATAAATATTCAGTCTGCTCAATGAACTTCGTGACAACAGCCATTTTTCCTTTACCAAATTTGGAATAACGTTAGAAGAAAATACCTATATACAGGCTAGACTGAAGCAAGGTGGGGGTTTTTAAAACCGTTATTTATGCAAAGAACTATTGGAACAGAAGAATCACAACATACGAAAAGTATCAGAGGAGTAGCCATGTTACTCTGAATCTGCAAAAGCGGCGAAGAGTCCTGTGGCACCTTATAGACTAACTGAAGTGTTGGAGCATAAGCTTTCGTGGGCAAAGACCCACTTCGTAAGATGCATGCAGTGGAAATTTCCAGAGGCAGGTATAAATATGCAGGCCAGAATCAGGCTGGAGATGACGAGGTGGATCCAATCAGGGAGGATGAGGCCCACTTCTAGTAGCTGATCTGGAGGCGTGAATTCCAAGAGAGGAGAAGCTCCAGCCTGATTCTGGCCTGCATATTTATACCTGCCTCTGGAAATTTCCACTACATGCATCTGACAAAGTGGGTCTTTGCCCACGAAAGCTTATGCTCCAACACTTCAGTTAGTCTACAAGGTGCCACAGGACTCATCGCCGCTTCAACATACGAAAAGGCTTCCCTTCCTGCATTTAAATACACAGGTTTCTGTGTAGAATTCGATAAAGGTACCAGTACTAGAATTTTATGTATCTGTTGACAAGGCTCAATATCAGGTTGTCTGCTGCACCAATAATTGTTCTTTGGTTAGTTTTCTTTCTAGTTAATTCTGGGTCCAATTTCAAGATGTGGGGAGCTCAGATTAAAGCTGATGGGAGCAATCCTTGGCCAGAAGCTTAGAAGTGTTGTTAGGGTTACCAGGTAGCTTCAGAAAAAATACCAGACACACTTGATTCAGAGGGGGCGGGGGCGGGGAGGGAGGGACTAGCCGGGAAGGAGGAGGGGGGGGGAGACAGGAAGCAGGGCTGGCCGGGGGAAATCGGGGGGAAGGAGAACGCGGCCAGTGGAAGCAGAGCTGGTCGGGGGGGCGGAGGGACAGAAGGCCCAAAAACCAGAAAGTCCAGTTGAATACTGGACACCTGGCAACCCTAAGTGTTGTCCCTGTGCCTTTAGTTTTGTGGCACAAAACTATGACAACATTGTAGATTTTAGTAATGCAGACAATCATTTATCTCAGGCCATGTCTTACCTTGCAAGTTGAGAGTGGCACACTTGTACTGATACAGCTGTACTAGTGTGTAGCTGTGTTATGACGATGGGAGAGTACTCTCCTGTTGACATAATATAACCAGCTCAACGAGTGGCAGTAGTTATGTCTCCCACTGACATGGTGCTGTGCACATGAGCAGTTAGGCCAGCAAAATTTATGCCACTCAGAAGAATGCTTTTTTTTTTTTTTTTGGAACTTCAGGATGAGAAAAGTTTTGCTGAATGAAATGCTAGTGCAGACATGGCCTTAAATTCATTTGTGATTTTGTCTGACCTGACCACTCCCTGTCTGGGTGTTGTGGTTTCACTAGGTCCCTGCAAGTACCCATCAAAGACTTCAGCTTATTTTTCACACACTTGTACTCAGCACCAAAAATCATTTATCAAAGTACTTCCCTATTTATCTTTCACAAGGTGCATTTCACAGATGCTTTACACTGTTGATTTATGCAGAGATCTTTACACAGAGAAGAAACATATTCTCTATTAACAGTTTTTTTAAGGACACCATCATTCAAACCTCCATCTTGTAATTTAACAAACAGTAGAATTAATTTTACTTCTACTACGGTAGCATTCAAAGGCTCCCAGGTGTTGTACAAATGCATATGAATATACAGTCAACCCAAAGAGTTGTTTTTTGTTTTAGTTTGAGAGAGAAAATGTGCGCACATGGGGGTTGAGGGATTGAACTTAGCATAAGGAGGACTTGTTATTTGACTACAAATTGATTTATACTCTACTGACTACTATGTAAGGTAGCTAATCAAAGCTCAAGTCCTGCATAGGTTGCAATAGTAGCCCAGCTTTTTAGACTCTGCTGATTTTACCATATTTAGCAAATGCCAAGACTAGGAGTTCCCTAGGCCTAGAGGCATCCTATGACTAGAAGTGGGAATCACAGCTACCATTGCTAAACCTGTGGATCTAAATTGGCTCTAATTTACAGGCTGTTCAACACCACTGAAGACAATGGAGTTACCAAATTAATCAACACAGAACATGACAGCAGATTTGGAATTAAGGCAACTCAGAAAATTTCAAGTGTTTCAAAAGTGTATGTGAAATCATCCATATTTCTCCTCTCTACCCTCCTAAGTTTTTCTAATGCCAGTGTAAGCACATGCTGCAACTACAAAGCTGTATTCCATTCCCATAGTTTTTAAAAAAACATGCAAAAGACAGACTAATCAGCCAACATTTTCACTTTGGATGCTATTTGAACTTCCTGGGCCAGACCTCCAGCTAATGTAAATCAGAAGAGTTACACTGACATAAATGGAGCTACACCAACTTTACAGCTTTAACCTATATTTAATACATAATGTAGTGCCCTCCTTTCCTATGCCTATGCCCTTGTTTATCTCTCACCCATACTGTAAACTCTGCTAGTTCCCCCAGCCTTACCATATACTGTCCCCTCCTCCTACCCCGGACCCTGATTCACTGCCTCCTGTCTCCTCAAACTGCTCCTTCATCACATCAGACCTAATACATTGCTCCTTTCTGCTTCCCTCATATGACTATGGATCACTTCTCCTGTGCCCAAACTCCATTTTACATTTATTATAAATTCAAAGTAATTATTAATCAAAAGTGTGAATGAAAAAGACATTCCTGTTCCTCTCTTGCAGCTCAAACTGAAGGACTTTCAAGACGGCTGCATCTCTATCATGCTTCTTTATAGTATAAGTTATCCCTTATACTATATATGCACCGGCATTCTAAAATGTCCCATTGATGTGAATGGGACTCTAAACAGGTGAAGGACTCCCCGTATTAGTAGATCCCAGTACAGGCAGTCCCCGGGTTACGTACAAGATAGGGACTGTAGGTTTGTTCTTAAGTTGAAATTGGACGTAAGTCGGAACTGGTACATATTGTACCCCAGGTGTCCCCGATTCAGCCGCTGTTGAAACTGACCAGCAATGGCTGAATTGGACACGCCTGGGACAGAGCAGCTGGAGTGCTGATGGGTTGGTCTGGTAGCACCGCTCCTCGGCGCTACTGGACCAACCCAGCAGCACCCCAGCTGCTCTGCCCCAGGCGTCCCCAAGTCAGCCGCTGCTGAAACTGACCAGAGGCTGACTACAGGAAGCCCGAGGCAGAGCTGCTCTGCCCCGGGCTTCCTGGAATCAGCCGCTGATCAGTTTCAACAGCGGCTGAATCTGGACGCCTGGGGCAGAGCAGCTGGGGTGCTGCTGGGTTGGTCCAGTAGCGCCGCACCTTGGCACTGTGGGACCAACCCGGCAGCCCCCCAGCTGCTCTACCCCAAGCGTCGGCGAGAAAAGCCTGGTCTGCTGGGAGGGGGGCACTAGCTGCGCCCCCCCTTCCCCCCCAGCAGACCAGGGAGACACGGAGCGGCTTTTCTCGCCGCGGAGGATGCGGGCAGCGGGACCGCGGCACGTCTCGGCGGTCCCGCCGCCTGCGTCCTCCGCGGCAAGAAAAGCCGCTCCACGTCTCCCTGGTCTGCTGGGGGGGGACGCCCCCCGCGCCGCCAGAGGCGGCGACAGTGGGAGAGGCAGCCCGCAGTTAGGGCGCCCTCCCCCCATTCGTAACTAGGGGTCCGACTTAAGTCGGATTGACGTAACCCAGGGACTGCCTGTACAAGAGCTGATATTAGACTGTAAAATCTTACAGCCATGAACTTTTCCTTCTTCACTGTATGAAGTACTAGGCACACCCACAATGCTTTATAAATTTCTTATTTAAAAAATAAATAAAAGTTCTGAAAAATCTCTTCCCTAAGAGACGCATTTCTAACATTTGACAATTCTGCAATCTTTGAAGGGCATATTTCAAGCAGCATTGCGGAAAACCACATTATTTTATCCTATTCACGTTACCAAACATATACATTTAATTTTATGCTATGCACCCTGTAGTGTTATAGAACAGTGGTTCTCAACCTTTTCAAGCATATGGACCCCTTTTCAATCTATTAAAATTTCACAGACCCCTCCAGTCCAGGGGAGAAAAAAAAAAGGGAAAAGAAAAAGAAAAAAGGGGTAGAGGAGAGGAAGGATCAGGCTCACTGCAATGTGCACAATCCTTATTTTTAAACTTTCCACGGACCCCCTGCAGTACTGTCACAGACCACCCGACATACACGGACCACAGGTTGGGAACCACTGTTATAGAAGCACAATTGATCTCATTTTTTTATTTCTCCTAATAATTACATATGTTTTCCTTTAACGAGCTATCATCAGCAGAGAAGCTCTCAGACTGTCACAACATTCTGTACATGAACACTAACATTGGTGTAATTTATGTCACTCGGGGTGGAATATTCACACCCAAGTAACAAGTTTTGTCATGGAGCGGTGTAGACATAGGAACAGTAGTATCTCCAAACCCAAGTGTCCAAAAAAAATCATGAGATAAAAACCTTAGTTTTTAGTTTCTTCCCCCAACTCCACCCCCAAAGAGAGAGATTATCTTGTATTCACATAACTCCAGGAACAAGAACATTGAGAAACATCAAATATTGTGAGCTTGTGATGATAAAAATACACCAAGCTGTCAACTATTCCATTCTGAGCTGAAATAAAGGTTACTGCTCCATACAAAAATGTTCCCAATAAACTATCTTGATGCAACAAAACATTAAGTTGTTTAAAAAGAGAAAAACAGAAAGCAAAGTAGCCCACCTAGTTTTACTCTCATCACTTTATTGTTGTGGCTCCTATGTTCATTGTTTTACTCTGTCCCCTTCACGAATCTGTGGGCTATGCTTTCATCTCTGACATCTGCAACTTAAGTGTGCTTTGGGACACTACAAGAATTGAGAAAAGTACAAAGTCCACTGTGAGGGGATGTCCACCCCACGCAGTACTGACAGGGTTTTAAAATGGCCAGATAGCCAATTAACTCCATAGGCAACACCTGGAGGAGGAGCCAGGGAACTAACTGAAAGCAGGCTCCAGTGGGCAGAAACAGGAGAGGCCAATAAAGCCAGGTAACTGGCAACAGAATGGTGCTGCTGCTGAGAAAGGACCCCCTGGGAAGAGAGAGGAGGTTTTGGAGCTGGTACTTCTGTGAGGGAGGGGAAGGAAGCAGTCTAGGAAATGAGCCTTAGGTGCAAGGAAAATACAACTCATAACTGCTGAGCTGAGGTTCCCTGAACTGGAAGCTGAAGTAGAGAGTGGGTCTGGGGTCCCTTTCCAGCCATTCAGGGAGTGACACCTATCACACCTAAGGCAGTGAATGGGAAGACTACCTAGGGCTGCTGAAGGAAAGGCTGATATACACTGGAAGGGAGGGAAGAGGGGGAATGATGAGTGACCTGGCCAGCAGACTGAGTCATGAAGAGGATGCTGCAGTTCCTGGGAAGAGAAAGATGCTGCCGACCAGAGAGAGAGAGAGAGAGAGAGAGAGAAAAATGGTGTGCAACTACAAGAATGGGCACTGACCTGGTGAGCTAATCCCCAGAGCAGCCATGAGGAGGCAGCAAACTAGTGGAGAGTGGTGCGCTGTATCACATCCACCCAGAAGAAGAGGAGGGTGGACAAGGACTGAACTAGCGTTTGAGAAAATTGAGTTTTGTTTCAGGTTCTGTAACCAACTTCCTGTGTGAACTTGGGCAACTCTCTTAATCTTTCTGCGCCTGTATCAAAATACAAATGCAAAATGTAGAGTGAGGACTAATGGCTGCCCTACCATGAGTTGTGCTGAAGGAAAAGAACAATCTTGTGTTGCTTTTAAAAACATATTAGTAATTTAAGCAAAAGTATCTTTGGCATGTTGTACATGTCATTTCCAATGCAAGTTATCAGATGCTTGGCAAATGTCTGCAGAATATCCACTTTGTTCATTGCATAAATTTGCAATGAATTAGCTAATAATTTCCTGATGAGGAAACCTGGGAGCAGTTGTGCTTACTTAAGCTGTTTGGGGCTGATCAACTCCCTGTGCGAATAATAGCAGTACCATACGTAGACAAAACAGAATGTAGCCTCTTTTCCTGTTCATGATACTAATACTTTGCATTTAGGCATATTGTTTCAAAATGCTTTACAATGAAAGGCAAGTGTTCTAAGTATACAGATGCAGCAGATGAGGTACAGAAAAGACAAACATTTTTATAAGAAGTTGCCAGTTTGGGGCATCTTTGTTTTTGGGGAATGCATCATGAGGTACTTCAGGTCTCATTTTCAGAGGTGCTCAGGGCTCCATCACTCCACTTCAATGGGAAGGGACATTCACTACCTGTGAAGATCAGGCTCTAAAACTGAACAATTGAATAAAAGCCTCCTAAATGAGCTGTCACCTTTGAAAACTTTGCCCTAAGTAACTTGCCACAGATCCCATAGCAACTCAGAAGCAGGGATTAGAGTAGAAACCAGTGGCTCAATTCTCTGCATGTATAAACTTATTTTGGCTTCTTCCATAATAGCTAGTATAGCATAACCGTGCATCACAAAATCATCACATTCAAGTGAAATGTATTTAATAACTATTTGATATTTCCATCGCCATTACTTTAAGATGTCCAGTTGTTCCCACCACATCCCAGCCAGCTTCCTTGCTTTTAATATCACCATGACACACATCAATATGGAGCAGACAATGTTTCTGTGCTGGCACCCGATTCCTTTGCTAATTCACTTCTTAATGGAATTGCAGTGCAGGGTCTGAAACTCGCAGGTGTCTTTTGTTGCAGTAAAATGTGAAAGTGCCTGGAGCAAATTCTTAATATACTTTCACCTGTCCACAAATCCAAATTAATGCAAATGCTTCATCTAGACAATTTTCATCTGGGAAAAAGATAAAGGGTATATTCCCTAATTCTTTGAAATTAGATATTCAGCTAGTGTATTGGAAAGAGATGTTTGCAGCCTGTCTGTCAAAGTTCTGAAATGTAATTTTCAGAGCTTGATGGAAATGGGAGTAAGATGTTAGAAAGTTTCCCATCTGACTGGCGAGAATGGGAAGAGCAGCACAGCCACCTATGATTCTCAAAAACATATCAACTCTGCCATTCAAACACCAGAACCCAGAGCACCAGGGGTCTTGAGCTCCAACTAGTGCAGTATCCCCAAACTTTTGTCACCCCTCCCCCCATTACCCATAATGTAATCTGTCTGCCACTCCTACCCTCTACCCCTACCCCAGGAGTAGAGCCACAGCTAGAATCAAGGTTGGGACTGGAGCGGACCTGGGGGCAGAGTGGGGATCACAGAATCATAGAACACTAGAACGGGAAGAACCTTGAGAGATCATCATCTCCAGTCCCCTGCCCTCACAGAAACACCAAGCACTGTCTATCTAGATCAGTGTTTCTCAACCTTTTATATATATATATATATATATATATATATATATATATATATATAAATATATATATATATATAAAAATAAATAAAGTACCGTATTTTCCGGCGTATAAGGCTACTGGGCGTATAAGACGACCCTCTAATTTTTTAGTTAAAAGATAGGGTTTCGTCTTATACCCCAGCGCCCCTCCGCCTCCCCGGCTTTGCTCCCGGTGTCCCTGGTCTGCTGGAGACGGTCCCCAGCAGACCAGAGGCACGGGGAGCAAAGCCGCAGCAGCGGCGGGGTCCCGCGCCTCTGAGGCTTTGCCAGAGCAAAGCCTCAGAAGCGTGGCACCCTGCCGCCGCTTCGGCTTTGCTCCCGGTGCCTCTGGTCTGCTGGGGACCATCTCCAGCAGACCAGGGCCACCGGGAGCAAAGCCTCTGAGGACGCCCCGGCAGCGGGACAGCCCCAGCGCGCCTGGGCTGCCCCGCCACCGGAGTCCCTCCGCGGCTTTGCAAAGCCTCGGGGGAAGCCGGCGGCAGGGCAGCCCAGGCGCACCTGGGATGCCCCGCCGCCGGCTTCCCCCGAGGCTTTGCAAAGCCGCAAAGCAGTATACCCAGCGTATAAGACGACCCCCGATTTTTGGGGGATGTTTTTTAACATCAAAATTCATCTTATATGCTGGAAAATACGGTACCCCTTTTAAAAATATATAAGTACCCCTAGTACCTACAGTTTTCAGAGAAACAAAAAATTTTCTAGCATTGCAACACATTTGTTTAAACAACTTAATTGTAGCCAGGCAGGCGATGAAATTTTTGGGTGTAAAAAGTACAAAAATAAAGCGCTGGAAAACTTAAAACAAAAATTCAGTTTTCTGCAAATTTCAGTTGTGTTGACATACCCTCCCAGACTTCTCTCAAGTACCCGTAAGCGTACTCGTACCACTGGTTGAGAAAAGTTGGTTTAGAGCATCCCTGAATGATGGATGTTGTTCCCTTCATGGCCCTCCCCCCATTGAGAAACATTGTAATCAATTCAAATTTTTCCCACAAAGCTTTCAATAAAATACATACAAATAACAGGAATGTATTCACTACATTTGCAAAAAGTTCTTTATGGAAGCTTCATGCACAGAAATAAAACAACTTCCTCCTAGTAGAGAAAGGAGATTTGTTATTTATTAGAAGTGCTCACTATTCGTAAAATCTTTTGACACTATTCCACCAGGAAACAAAACAAGCAGCAAAGAACAAGCCTACTGAGCTAAAGACGAAAGGTATTCATGTTTGTTTATGATTCCATTAAAATTTATGGGGAGGGGGGTTCAACTAATGCTAGCTATTCACCTGAAAAAGATGCATAGAAATACTTTTTTGTTCTAGAAACCTGTAAATCTTAAGTGCAAATTGTTAAGGACTGTGATTAAAATATAAATATTTATACAGTAACTCTAACTTCTCCTTTTCCCTCTGCTTTTGTACTGTCTGCAACACAGCTGCGTTAATCCCGTTTTCAATGCTCTGAATTTTGACCTCCTTAACAACCCCCATGATAGGATGTTAAAACACTTTAATCTATAAATAATTTATTCCTCTCATCTAGCAATGGATTATTGTTCCATAAAACTCACTAAAACATGCGGCAGTGTGTATAGCTTCAGAAAATAATATGAAGAGAGACATTTTAAGAGACAAAATTAAGAGACTCGCCATTTGCAATTAAATGTTTTACTGATGGACTCAGATTTATTTTTATAGTTGGACTTTTACCTTAATTTTTTTAATAAACTGGTATTCCATTCCAATAAGTCTTTTTTGTTTGTTTGTTTTTGCTTTATTAGTTTCTGCAGTACAGTAAAGAACCACTACACAGATTAATCAGTCAGGACACTAGGGGCCCTCAGTTGTAAGGTGCTGAGTTTTCTCCACACATCAGGGTACATGACGCTTCTCAGAGGAGTAAGCATTATGAGCCTGATCCTTCTCCCACCAAAGCCAATGGCAAAATTCCCATTTGACTTCACTACTGCCCCACTGAGGCCTACATTTCTGATCCTGCCCCCATTGAAGACAATTGAAGCTTTATCATGAATATCAATGGGGGGGTGGGAGGGAGGAAATCAAGTCATAGACCCAATAGCAAGTGCTTGCAGGGTCCAGTTCTAAATCAGTGGCATACCAGTTTTTTTATACTAGCTGTTCTGAAAAATAAAGCTTTTCCTCCTCAAAGCAAGATTTTCCACTTATAACAGATGTGCAGCCTTTAAAGAATACATTTTAATTTGCAACTGTAACTAAGCAAGCCACACTTTTACATTGAGTTTCTTTGCATGATTTACCATGATTAGCATAGCAATTTTCCACGAATTTTGATAAAAGGCTGATCAGTTTTCGTTCAAAATGGATTGAAAAAACCACCCACACAAAATGCTCCCACCATTCAAAAATGCTAATCACGTGAAAGTTTAAATCAACTCTGGAATGGGAAAATAATGTCAAAAATTAATATCTGCCTTGACAACAGGTTTCTGGTGTGTTAAATGAAATGTCAAAGGTGATATATTTAAAGGAGCTAAAGTGTGACTAACCTCGATCAAAAATGTGTGCTTTGTTTGCATGAGGAAAATGAACGATTGCTGACAAAGAGTGCAACTGAACCTGTTCTGCATCCAATTTAGCTACAAGATAGTTCATGTCCATCAGCAGATCTGAAATGATGGTTGACTTTTCTGACAGTACCAAACACAGTGGTTCTGGTCTACACTTGTGTCGGACCCTTTTTCACACATGTACAGTTGCATCCACTGCTGACACCCATTGTCAGCAATGTAGCTTCCACTGCCTTTATAGACAACCTATGATAAGTTTGGTTATTATTTACAACAACTCAGGGGGACAGGATTCTGTACTCATGTCTGTCCTCAAAAAAAAAAAAAACCCCCCAGAATTAAGCACTTTAAATTTAAAAATAGTAACTGAAATGTAAGATAACTCTGTATGTAACAATGGAAATAACCAGAAATAGGAGCATAACAGCATGGAAGAGCTTTAAGTAGCCCTGATTTCAGCAATATTATGAAACATTTTACAAGTGAGAACTCATCAAAACTAAGTACATTTGCATTTCTTTAAAAGTACCAAAGTACTGCCTTTGAAATGCTCAAATTTTCAGTGCTTTGCACAATCTAACAGGGCTTAATTCAAGTTGAAATCTTTCGCAAGGTTCATTGTAAACAATTAAAGAACATGGCAACCTGTAATTACTGAAAATAAAGCCATACTGCTGGAGAAAGGATGCATCTTTAATTAGTAACACGATCCATTCCTACGTTCTCACTTTTAGGGAATCTAGCTATCAAATGTATCTATCAAATATGTAATACTGCCATTAAATTAATTTGGTTTTAAAGTGCCTAAATTTTTTTTAAATGTATGTTTGTTTTTCTTCTGCTACTTCCTTAGAGAGCAGCCTTAAACCCTTTGAAAAGGAAAGAAAGCACTCAAAGGTTTATTTAGCATGAATTAAAAAAAAAAACCTCTCTCCTCCTGTGAAAAGAGGCAGCCTTAAAGAAGCTAGAGGTTCCAGAACACATGGCATTTTAGACAACAATGCCACACTTTGCAAAGGTGTTTTACATAGAAATTACATCCCTGAAATTCAGACTATCAGAACAATTAAAGCAAGAAGGGTTTTTTTTAAAGTAACTTACCATTCATCAGTAGCTCAAACATTTTCTCCTGTTGCGTTTCACAAGCTCTTACAGCCTTGTAACAGAAATGAGGAAGCGTCAGTGTTTCATTCCGCTTCTGGCTCAGAGTGGGTGTAACTTGTTAAGTTTCATGCCAAGATGAGAAGGATCAACTGGGTGTGTTTGAAGGTTTGGTTTTCACCTCCCTTCTTCCTTCCCCCTTCCTACATTCTCCTTACCCAGTTTAATGTTCCATTTGGTATTCTTCAAACAAAAAACTCGAGCTGGTGGGAAGTTCTGTCATTCAATGACTTAACCCAATAGCGGATTTAGAATTAGTAGGGGCTTGTGCTCATCTTCATTTTTGGGGACCCAGCCAAGAAAAAGAACATTAACTCTTCCTGCTCCCCTCCCATTTTTCATTCTTTTTTCTTCAGCCTCCTCCTATATTATAAATAATAAGTAAATAAAAATAAAGTGAGGTACTTTGTTTTTGTAGTCTAACTTTCTTTTTTCCCCACAGACCACTTGAAAATTGCTGAGGGTCTTGGTGGATCACTTAATGATCTTTCCAAATATTGTTTGTACCATTAGCTAATTATTGAATAAGAGCACTTCATTAAAAAGATATTAACCTTTCCTCAGTCCACCTGAATGGAGTTCTTGGAGCACACTTTGAGAACTTCTGGTCTAGATGAAAGCTTGTATTTGCATTAAGTTAACATGAAAAATATGTAAAAATAAAATGCAGAGATGACGCAAGAATGGAAAATTAAAATAAACTTCCTCTGGAGAAACTTACACAATTTGAAAAAGAATATGTATTCAGATAGTTTTCTTTCTACACTTTTTCTTTATAAAATCATCAAGTAAGTCATCGTAAGTAATATTTCATAAAGAGGCACTTTCAGTTGTCAATATTGCCGAACTTGTCAAATGGTCCTGACTCATCGTATTTCACAAATAATTTTTAACTTGTTTCAATACAGAAAAAGAACATTTACCAGAAGCATTTGACACAGGTATTGTGAAAAATATTTTCAGAATGGTTTCTACACTTGGAAAGGAGGCTTGCAAACCATTATATATGAGTCTATACAAATCAACTGGTGATCTTGAAGCGCGGACCACATCATTTTCCATAAAATGAATGAACTGTTTCACTTCATCTTCAAAAAGATTTGTATCTATGTCCTCTCAGTAGAATTTAATTTCTTACTGTAGTGGTGTTTAGCATCTTCATTCATACTTCTGTCAAAAAACGTTCAAAATAGATCAACAGTTTTCTTTAGAGATTCACCTCTACTCTGCAATTGCAATATTATTGTGTGTCAAATAATACTGACAGTCTTAAATATGATTTTCATTTTCCCTTTTAAATTGATTTTATTGTCTCTAGTTTCATTGAAAAATAACTTCCTGAGTTTTTTACACTTCTCATCAGATATATCAGAGGAATCTATATTTTCTGTTAATGTTAGTGACTCTCCTTCCATGGACCTATAGTCATTTGGAGCTTCCATGACAAAACTAGTAACTGAGGCTAACAATTGTGCAGCATTCAATACATTTATATCAACTTTTTGCAGTGACTTCATGACAGAATTCTTTGAAGTAAACGGTTCGTCAAAATAGTAAAAACAGCAATATCATACTTTTCTGCTAAGGATTTTGCTTCAGTTTTCACAAGTGGTTTTTCAGAATTTGATGTGGCTATTAAGGATGTAAGGCTAGTCAA
The DNA here is from genome assembly GCF_052426305.1 of Pelodiscus sinensis. NCBI lineage: Eukaryota > Metazoa > Chordata > Testudines > Trionychidae > Pelodiscus > Pelodiscus sinensis. Next base: position 186,928,898 of record NC_143052.1, read on the forward strand.
CTATCGGATAAGCATTTGCTCATCGGACAGTATTTTGACTAGTCAACTAGTCGATATCCCCCCCCTCCCCTCCCCTTAGCTGCCTCTGTGACACTGTGCGCTGCCACTTTGAAACCCCCAGGCTGCTTTTCAAACAGGCAGCTGCTGCACAGCTGATCCGCGAATCTGCTGTGCGGCAGCTGCCCCTTTAAAATGCCGCCTGTGCGCCTTTCAAAGGGGCAGCACGGGTTCTGGGGAAATGACGCAGGGAGCCCGGGATCAGCTGGGGAGTCCCTAGCTGACTCCGGGCTCTATGGCTGCCCCTATGAAAGGCACAGAGGCTGATCTGCCGCATCAGCTGTACAGTGGCTTTCCCTTTGAAACTGCCACCTACACCCGTTTTAAAGGGGCAGTAGAGCCAGGGGTTAGCTGGGGACTCCCCAGCTGATCCCGGATTCCAGGGAAATGCCTAGGGGAGCCTGGGGAGTCCCCAGCTGACCCTGAGCTCCACCGCTGCCCCTTTAAAATTATGCCTCTGTGGCAATTCAAAGGGGCAGCTGCCATGGAGCCCCGGGGTCAGCTGGAAACTCTCCAGCTTACACTGGGGCTCCTAGAGACATGCAGTGTAGCATGGAGCCCGGGGACAGTGGGGGACTGCGAGTCCCCGGCTGACCCCAGGCTCCATGGTTTTGAAATGCACAAGAGCCCTCACTGTGGACTCTTGTGCATTTCAAAGCAGGCACCTGCATGCAGCCTGGAATCAGTGGGACTTCCCACTGGCCCCGCGCTGTATGCGGAGTTCCGCATTCCTCCTCTGAAATGTACAAGAGCCCCAATAGGGGCTCTTGTACATTTCAGAGGAGGAATGAGGAAGTGCCTGTCGACTAGTCAATTAACCGCATTTTAACATCCTTAGTGGCTATGTTAATAACATTATCTTTAATTTTCAAAGCCAAAACAACATCTGCACAACGAGATCACCTGGTGTCACAAATTCATTTGATTGTCAAATGTTCTTCATTTGCCTGCTCCAACCATGATTGTAGCATACTCCACCAATGTGTGGAAACCGAAATAAAAGCATATGTGTTTTGAATAAATTCCAAAAAATGTGTAACTCCCTAACAAAATGAGGCTGCATCACTGCACATTACATTTAAGAATGGCTGGACCATAGTATGAATAAAGCAGAGGGATTTGCATTGTTCAGTCTTGTCTGTAGACCTGAATATTTTCCTGCCATATTTGCAGCATCAAAGCTCTGCCCATGACAATTTTTGATGTCCAATCCTAAATTTGCAATGATTTCCAAAACCGTAGTCTCTAGACATTCAGAAGTGTGGGATTTTAGTGGGACAAAACAAATAAATCGTTCTACAACTTCACCATTGTTGGTCACTTATCTTAAAATTAATGTTAACTGGTCTACATGACTCACGGCTGGTGTTGAATCAACTATTATGGAATAGTACTTGGCATCCTTTACTTCTTCAGTGAATTGGTTTCTGATTTGCTCTGCCATTATAGTAATGAATTCATTGTAGGTTTGGTGCCTTAAAGTTGATCTTCTCTGAGCCACAATACTGATAATTTGTCAATGTTCATTGAGAAAATTGTCAAATTCACCAAGATATTCAAGGCAGGTTAAAAAAAATTACCTTTTCTATTTGACACTGATGACTCACGATGTCCTCTTAGAGGCAGTCCCAAAAACTACAGTAGTTTCACCGTGGCAACAACACATCTCAGCACTTTCCTCCAATAAGAATACTCCTTTTAAAGCAGACCTGATAACGCAAAATCAGTTCTTCCAGATAATTTCCCTCTTTGAACAAACTTACATGTAGCATTAACATGAGTTTTGGAAGTTTCGTGATCAGCAATATCTCTTGCAACATTTCTCCAGTTAGACTACATGTTGACAAATGTTTGTTTTCCTTTACGATGGTCAGGGAATAATTTGCAAACATGAAACTAGACTGCCTTGGTGGTCCAAAAATCAACCAATTTCTCGTTTCTGTGGTCCCATTTTTCTTCATCCTCAGAAAACAGAACTCCTGAAGACCTCTAAATTGCTTTTGTCCTCCAACTTCATACTCTTCTCTCAAATGTTCCATATTATCTATATTTTTGGTTTATTTAATAAGAAATATTGTATCATATCCAATGAAATAGATTTCAGGCATAATACAACGTCTTCAGGGTAGGTTTCTTCCCTTACTTTGACAAAATTACCAATATTTTGTAGTTCCATTGCCAATTCAGAGTCCACTTGTTCAACTTTTGCAGTCGCCATGGTATCCTCACAACTCAGCAAGTGATCAGATAACTGAGATCTTTCCTTGCCTCAGCAAGTGATCAGATAATTGAGGTATTTTTTATGAACGTCCTCTATTCAATACATCAAGATTTTTAAAATAAGATGACAAACTGTCTTTTTTACTTAGCTTCGTCTTTTTTGCCCCTCTTTTTTTTAATTTTTTGTTTTGTTTTGCGTTTTTGACTGCCAAACATATAGTATCACTTCATTATAGCTAAAAAACTGACCTTAATTTTTAGGCAGATTAAATGTCTGAAAGAGCAGAGCAGGCCATGGTCTGGACAACCCATTGTCCAATTAGCTTTAACACTAGTGGCACGGGAATGTTTTTAGTAGTGGGGTGTTAAAAGCCAGCCTCTATCTTTCTTAAGCCCAGGTCCACAACTGGGTGCAGGCCACAGGCACAGGAACTAAGGGCTGCTGAAAGAATGGCCAGGCCTCCAGGCACGGTGTGGGAAAATAGATCTAGGATACCAGAAGGGAGAGGCCTCAGATGGAAGGGCCAGAACTGAGGGCCCAGCATAGGAGCAGAACCACCATGGTGGGGCTAGAGACTGACAGAGGAGATACAAACATCTCCACGGCCGTGGAGGACAGCTTCAGGTGCCACAGATGGTCCTATGCTGGTTGGCCCAATGAAGTGGGCAGAGACCCACATGTATGCCACCTGAAGGTAAGGGGGGGACACAGTTACACCGGCCACCTCTGCACCCCAGGCACTCCATCCTCTGGTGACTCTCTGTAGCCAGACATGAACCCCATCTTGTTTCTTCCCCTCCCCCCCAGAGAGCAAGAGAAAGGCAGTCAGCCTTTGATGCCCTGGGAACACAGGTGTGCTGCCTGTCCCTGACTCTACCATAAACAGAAACCAGACAGTAAATGGGATAGCTGACAACTGGGAGGCCTCCCACCGCCCTGGCTAGTACCAGTAGTTGACATGCCTGCACTGTCCCAGGAGAGGAATCTTCGCCCATCACATACCAAAGGTGCCCATTGTCTGCGTTTTCCCAGGTGTGAATTATGCTTTGCACCCTTTGTGGGAAACTTGGCGTTCAAAACCATTTTTCCTAATTAGCCACTTGAGACCAGGAAGAAGCCTATGTGACCCAAGGGGTATAAAGAGGGGTTTAGTAGCCCTTACCATTTGAACTCCAATCATCTATACCTGCTGGCAGGTATTGATTGTTTCCCGAGGTTTGTGGGACGCCCAACCTCGCCCTACTTCTTCCCAAAGGATTGAGAGAAAGACGCTGGCCACGCCAAGTCTGGAATGCAGGGGTGAGAATATATACCTGCTAGGTGTCTATTTTGCATGCATTTAATAAGAGCTCAGAGAACCAAAAGAGTTTCATGGTACCTGTAAGTGACTTATTAGTGTAATTTCTGTCCTGTCCTTTGTAGTGGCTGTGTTATCTGTAACACAGTAGTAGCATTTAACAGCTAAGTTTACCCTGTAACAATAAACCTGTAACTGTTTAAGCTTTAACCTGACTCCTTCAGTTTCTGTAACAGAAACAAGCACAATTTAAAAGAACTTCAGCCCGTCATAAGGGACAGGTATAGAAAGAGCTTGGGCGTTTTGGATCGTATCACTCCCAGGTGACAGATCTGTTGGGGCATCTCTCAGTCTTCCCTAGACTGCCCGCTGTGAAGGGATCCTGTATCCTAGCAGCTGAAATCTGAGGTGTAATAAGCTCTCCCTATAAAATTCTTTGGGCGCCTGTCAACCTTCTCCAGGTTGCCCGCTGCGAAGGGACACCGGTCTCAGCAGTTGAAGTTTCGGGTGTATAACACACACACACACACACACACACACACACACACACCACTCACTGCCCTGACCATTGGCTGACACTCTCCCACTCACCCGCAGGCCACAGCCACTCACCAGGTGGAAGCCAACAGTAGTACAACATGATGGAGGCTGGAGGACTCAGGGAAAAGGGGCAACGCAGCCACACAGCCAGCAAGAAGTGACACTTCCCTGCTTCAAAGTGCCAGCTGTGCAGCTTGCAGGCTCTCCATGCCCTAGCTACCCCCCTTACCTGCCATGGGCAGATGTGGCCGGCCGCCCTTCTCACCCCTTGGGCAGTCACCACTCACCAGGTGGCATCCAGCAGCACAAACAGACACTGGAAGGCTTCAGAGGAGCACTGCCAGTGACCGGAAAGAAGTGGCACTTTCCTGCTTCAAAGCGGCGCTTTTCTCCAACTGGCTGTTGGCTGTCCTGTGCTCTCCTGAAGCCTTCCAGCCTGTGTTCACACAGGTCGCCACTTCCTGCTGGCTCTCCTGAGGCTCCCTTCTCACCTGCCCTCCACACAACCCTCTTTGCAGAGGGACTGCATGGGGGAGGAGGGGAGGAGTGCTGGACTACCTAGCCCTGGGGGACTTGTGTCATTGGGGTGATCCCCTGCCAGGCCATGGTATATTTCATTGTAAATCTGCCTGTTTCAACCCCTTCCCCATGGTTCCTCAGAAAATTTGAATTCAAAGCTGTGAGAGAAGCTACCTAATACAGTAAAACCTGTGTTATCCGGCACGCTCATGGATTAGGAAGTTCCGGTTATCTAAAAAGTCCAGTTATCTGAGGGTCCCCATCAATCTAGGAAAAACCAATGGACAATAATAGTAAAACTTAAGTTTTTAATATTGGTAGTTTTGTAGAGTGAGGCAGTTGGTCTCACATTTCTATTTTGAGTTAAAGATTATTAGTACTCCTTAAATCAAAAATTGTTAAGCCAATCATGGTAAACCAAGCCAGGCCTGTGCGCTTGAAGATGTGACAGTATTGTGGCTGGAGGCAATGCCGGTTAACAAAGTTTTCTGGTTAACAGTGTGCCGGATAACAAAGGTTTCATTGTAGTTGAATTATCAAATCTACTGTTACAACATGGTAGACTTTCAGAGTGACTTATTAACATCTGAAATGGCAAGTTGGCTATTTTGTTGCATTGTCAGAGTGTCTCTACATACAGGAAAATAGGTGCGGTGTAGCTATTTCAACCCTAATTAGCATTTCACCTGGGCTGAATTTGATCATCATTAGCTTTATATTGCTCAACTCAATGTTTTCTTTCTTTCATGCTTTTCAGGGAAGCATGTGCTAATAAGACATTAATCAAGATGAGATGTATTCTGACCTATTCTGCATTTCATGTTCTCCGATGGAGAATGATATATGACATATAAATAGTGCTTTCCATCATGAAAGATTCCAAAATACTGTATATTTAGGTCTGTGGTTCTCAATCTGCAGCCAATCGGCACTGAGCTGTGACCCATGTGACATCCTGACTACCATACAGATAGTGTTGGATGCAGCCCACAAAGATAAAAGAATTGAGAACTGCCGTTTTAGTCCCTGAGCATACAAACATGCACATAATTTTGAGACTAGTCTTAATTGTCAAAAAGTTGCTCATGTGTGTAAGAGCTTGAAAGATCAGCACCTTAAATTGGTACACAGCAATTACTTCACTGACCACTGAAATGCAGCCAATGCTGGGATGAAATGCAACAACTTTTATAACTGAACAGAAACACTACACAACATAACCATTAAAGACTGGATATAAACAGCTTATCCATTTGAATGTGAGGAAAAATTCAGGTAAGCAAATTTATAGAAAGTCCTCCAGAATCTAGTTAAGTACTGTTATTGTAGTGAAATTTAAAAACAAAATCTACCAATAACTACTGTTTAATCACCTTGCACTATTTTGATTCTATACACATCTACACATCAGAGCAAACATTAGGTACATGATTTTCTCAGAACTAAACTGACATCATGGATAATATTTTGACAAGCGAAAAGGTATACAATTATTTAATGGATTAATATGTATAGCCTTGTATACAACTGAACATACATAGCTAAGTGTATTCTTGTTATTTTGTTTCTTTTTTACTCAAATGTATGTTTACCAGACGCAAAACACACCAAAACAATTAAGGACAAGTCATTATTTGTTTCTAGTAGAGCATTGTAAGTAATGGATAATAATAAAACAAAATCTGTAATTAAAATGAGTTAAAATGGTCTTTCAGTGTTGTTTTCTTGTTGAACTGATAGTGATTAAATTACTTTTTCTTCTAGATTGCAGTGGAAAATACTTAAACAATTATCCCCTTGCCTTCTGAATAGGGATATTTGAAACCAAGCAAGTATAGTATACTTTTAGTCCTCCTTCTAAAAGGTCTCAAATCAACTGTATGGATGATATTTGAATCAGTGGGACTGATTTAGGAATCAGAACGTCCCTCTTTCTTCCGTAATAACTTTGGTGCTAAGTCTCCTTAACGTATACAAGACAAAGCATGTCTGGTTCATTTACAGATCACAGTGGGCATTTCACAGACATCAACCTGCGGTGATCTGGAAAGGTGTATGATGCACATATCTTCAGGATCACTGACCTGTACAGAAAACTGAAAGTGGGGGCTTTCTTTTCAGACAACTAGATTACAGTGGGGTACGTGGAAATGCCAATTGTAATCCTGGGAGATCCAGTTCACTCCTTACAACTCTGGCTCTTGAAACCATACACAGGGCACCTGCACAGCAGTAAGGAACGTTTCACCAACAGGCTGAGCAAGGTGCTGCGTGGTGATCAAATGCACCCCGGGAGACTGAAGGCCGGATAGAGGTGTCTAGCCTGCCCCAGAGACCTGACTGAGAATAACATCCCCATGGTTACTGCGGCTGGTTACACTTTAGACAATTTGTGTGAAAGGAGGAATTATTTGCTCGGGCGTGGGGCAGTGAGGCACAGTGCTTGGCTGCAGCCAGACACTGGGGCTGTCAGAGGAGCTCAAAGGGCTGCTGTTAACATCTGGGAAGCTGTCAGGGTGCACTTTGAAAATGAGGGTCCCCGAAATAAACCTTATATAGAGTGATAGTTGCTTTCAGGCTCCCTTCACTTCCCCCTTCAATGCAACACATAGCCAGGAAAATACCTTCAAAGCCTGCCCTGGGATCATAGTGACTGGTCTGTGTAGGGTTGCCAGGTGTCTGGTTTTGAACCGGACAGTTTGGTATTTGAGCTTTCAGTCCGGGAAACAAATTGAGAAAATACCAGAAATATAAATATTTTCTAATTAAGTAAGTTTTATTATTATCACGAGTATCAGTACGTAGTTGCGTACTGCCTGGCTGGTAGACACTGCGAGAGTGTGTCTACCAGCCAGGCAGTATGCAACTACACAGTAGAGAGGAGGGAGATGGGGCCGGGGCGGGATGGAATCCCCAGGGCCGGACTCTTCCATGTGCCCCGCCGGGACCGGGCGCGGGACAGGAAGCACCCAGCGATCTGCGTGCGCCCGGGCCAGCCCCACTCCCCACAGGCCGGTTCCCTCCCCGCTGATCCCTCCCAACCCCAGCTTCCCACCAGCCAATCTCCCCCGGCCATCCCTGCTCCCCCCGACCTCCTCCCAGCCATCCCTGCTTCTCTCCCGGCCAGTTCCTCCCCCCTCTCTCTCCAGCCCCGCATCTGAGATCAAGTGTGCCCAGTATTTTTTTGAAACCATCTGGTAACCCTAGGTCTGTGAGATTGTTAAACTATAATAATAAGCATTAGAACCATCTAAAAAGTGTGCCTTTCTTCATCAGAAGACAGTGCATTGAACCACAATAAAGCACCCTCAACAACTGGTAAAGGAAGTGCTGGCAAAGGCTTACAACTCACAAGTGTGTGTCAGTCCAGGTATCATAATGGAAGTTGGGCAAGGAGATGGAGTGCATGAGAAAATGAGGGTCTCCCAGAGAGGGAAAGGGAATGTGAGGGCATGGGAGTGAGGGGTGATAGCGGGACATAGAATTTTGAATCTGTTGCAAGAGGGGGCTTGACTAAACACTTGAGGGTTTCAGGCTGAAAAAGAAGTCCCTCATGGAGCTGTAACATTTTTGTCAATAAACATAGCCATTTTCCTGACAAAAGGTGCATTGCAGTGTGATTGCTCATGCAGTTTTGTCACCAAAAGGCACCTTACCTTGACAAAACTTGCCAGTGTAAACAAATCCCCAAGGTAAACAGTGTTCCTGCTGACAAAGCAAATGCCACTCTCAGGGCATTTCTGGCAACTTTTTGGTTGCCAAAAGTGCAGACAAAGTCTTTACAATGCTTGACTTTTAGCAATATGGCAGTGTTATTAAAAGCTGTGCAGCGTAGAGTAGGGATGTTAAAAAATTAACCAGTGAACATATGCCTTACGGGCATGCTTACTGTCTAACCGGAGCTTCGCTCCCCACAGAAGCCCAGCCAGCAGGACCCCAGCTGTAGTGGACAGCAGGGCTGGAGCAGCTCCCACTATCCGCAACGGCAGAGAGCCGGAGCAGCCCCCCGGCCTCCTGCCGGTTAAACAAAATGTTTAACCAGTTAACTATTCTGGACAGTTTTTACATCCCTAGTGTAGACATACTCTGTGTGATTACAGAATGATCTGTTTGAAATTAGAACTGCACTGTCCTTGAAGAAGCACTAGGCAGCATGATTCAGTGTTGTGCATAAACTCTGGCATTTACTAGAATACTGCATGGCTGCTTACCACACGGAAGCAGGCATTTTTCAGTGTAGTAAAGTGCAATAGGAAGTTACAAACAATTTTAATGTCAATCTGTGTTGGAAATGCGGTCTCAGAAAATTGTAATAATGAAAAGGATATTCTAGTTCTAGATTCCTTGAAGCATTTCAATCATGCCTCAGCAGAAGCTCTGTCATGCGGGCAGAAGTCCCACGTGGATCTATCTATTGTAGATTAATAAATTCACTTCCAATACAAGTTTAACCATAGGTGTAAACAGGTCTCAGATCTCAAGGAGAGAAGTTAATATATTTATCCAAAAGGCACCATATATTAATATTATTGTTAATACATAAGCTTTTTAGTAGGTTATCTGAAATGCATACTTAATTTGCATGCTATAGTTGCAGGAATGGGTATGCAAATTAGGGATGTTAAATGCTGATTGACTAATTGAATAGTCGATACAATTTGCATCGTCTATTTGATTAGTCAATAAGGGTGCCTCCGCCTTTGAAGTGTAGAAACAGCCCAGGGGCTGCTGCTACTCTTCGAAGGCAAAAGTGCTGTGGGTAGCATGGGGCCAGCGAGGCAGCCCCCCACTGGCCCCGTGCTCCCCATGGCGTTTCAAAACAGCAGCGCCATATGGAGACCGGGGTCAGCTGGGAACTGACCCCGGGCTCCATGCGGTGCTGCTGCTTTGAAATGCTGCGGGGAGCCCAGCATCAGGTTCTACACGGCATTTCAAAGTGGCAGTGCCGCATGGAGCCCAGGGTCAGTGGGGGAATCCCCAGCTGACCACAGGCTCCACGTGGTGCTGCCGCTTTGAAACACCATCTGCAGCCTGGGGACTCCCCAGCAGGCTCCAGGCTCCATGTGGTGCTTCAAAGCAGCATCGCAGCGTGAGGCCTGGGGTCTGGCCTCGGGCTCCAGCCTCAGGCTCCAAGCAGTGCTGTTGCTTGGAAGCACCCCATCCTCTTCTCCCATCCCCGCTTGCTGCTTCTTTCTGAGAGAGACAGCAAAAGGGGGTGGATGACTAGTTTGTTGACTACTCAACTAGTTGTTCACATCCCTAATGCAAATTCAGTAAATCTATAAATGGTCATTTGGGGGCAAATTCAGAGATTGGATGTATATGAAATTTAATATATTTTAATGTGTTAGTTATCCTACCCTCTCTCAGATGTCACCAGGCTTCCATGCTGATTCAATCTTTTCAATGGTTAGGATTTGATGTCCCGTTTTAGCAGGAGGAATGAACCACAAAATCATGGCCCAGTATAGAAGACACCCTTTCTAATCCATTGGGAAAGAAAAACAAAGGTATGCTCTAGAATCAGCTCAAGTGAAAAACAGAAAATGAGCAAGACTAACAGACAATATCATTGGATCCATCACTGGACACAAATTAGAGGAAGAATGAGAAGAAGGCATGAGCTAGATTGACCAATTCCTACAGAATTTGTAATTAATGTAACTAATACACTCCTAGTAAATGAGCAGGTTTGGCAAGTTGAGAGTGATTCAGAAGACGACGGGACAGTTCTTACCTGGGTTTGGGTTCACCAGCACACAGCTAACATTTGCGCCCTCCTAGGATTGTAGGAAGCGTGTGCGTATTCAGATGCTAAACCCAGATTAAGCCAATGAATCCAGAACTGTGTGTCACTTTGGGGTTTTACTTACTAATGTCCAAAATGCAAACACCAAATGTTTACACAAACACACCAATTACATATTACTCCTAAAGCAGAAACATTTTCACTGAGGACAACAGATTGAAAGCGATTGTTTAACCTTTATCGTCAGTGGTTTTCAAGATTAAACAAGACACACCTTATCACTGGAAGCACTCTGTTAATTTGCATTCTGTCACAACAATTTGCGACATCTTATCCTGCTGGCCTACTGTTAGCTAAGTGATTAAATCCTCGGCTTACCCAAGATTCCTATAAAAATATTAATGATTGGAAGCTCCCTTAGAACTGCCTTTTTCAGAAAGCTTCAAACAACAAAAAAATACAATGTAAGTCATATGTCAATTTGACCTTTGGTTAAGTTTAAATGAGTGGAGAGGAAAGCCGTGATTTAACCTTTCTACGGTGACCTATGATATTAAATCAAAAGCAGCAAATAATAAAGAAAAGCCAGGCATCTGAAGAGGGAAAACTGGAAAAGCCCCAGATGCAATCATATAACTTAGATACATGTATGCTGATTCAGAACGTAATCATATTTGGCAAAAGCCAAGCCCAATTGTGACTTATGAGGAGAAATACAAAATCTTTTTTCTTGGTCATCATGAATCTTAGGCCTGACTGTCACTAGCCTACCTCTTCCCTAAGATTTTTGCGACACAATGCACAGTTCTGCCTTCAGTTAATCTGAGTAGGGTAGGTGATTTATATGGATGACATGTTACAATCTGACCACTGTGTTCCAAGAGAATGTGACGCATACCAGCTGGGGAGAGTTCATAAAAGCTGACTGGCAACACCCTTGAAGTTAGCCCTTCTAGACAAAACCATGGCTTGCCAGTTCTTGTCCGCCTCCTTTCAGAGAACAGGCTTTTCCAGGCTCTGGATCATACTATTGTCAACCAGCTACGTTGAGGCACTTTGATACACGCCTCGATATGGGTATGTTATGACACATGTGAGCAAGCACATAAACTTTTACTTTCTTTGCCACATAAGTACTTGGACATAGGTGATATGTGCTACATTTTTCAAGCTTGAGGTGTATCTCCCTGCACTGCCGTGTATTTGCAAGGTGTTGAGAGGAAAAATGGTCTTGTAGCTAAATTGCAGGGCAGGTAATCAGATGATCTGTGTTTGGTTCCCCTCTCTGCCACTGACTTTGTCTGTGACCTTGGGCACCTCTCTAATGGACATATTTTTAAAATAGCTCAGCATCTGGTAGCTTCCACTGAGAACATTTTGGAGTTAAACTCATGTGCGGAAGGGGCTGAAATCCCCCAACTTACGTCCTCAGCCCCGCATTTACAACAGCATACAACGCCTGTTGTAAATGAGGGCTCGAGTTATGACACTCCCGACATGCGACGGTATCCCTGGAACCGATCGTGTTGCAAGTCAGAGGCAGCCTATACTACTACTTCTACCAGAAAATCAATGCAGTATAAAACATGTTCTCCTCTAATCCTCACTCCTTTGTTGGTTAGCTCTTCCTTTTCTCAATGGCTTTGGTGTCTGTTCACCGTCACAGAATCTAGATCATAAGTGTAGAGAAAAAAAACTCGTGTGTTGTTCACAAAAATATTAAAATTTGATAAAAAGATACCAAGAATATCAATCCTCTTATGCAGCCTCTTAAATACCTGTCAAGGGGGGCAAGGGAAGAGTCTCCTTTTAATTCCTTTGGTCCAACATGAACAAAATACCGTTTATGGAACAATGCCCCTCAAAATTGTCATTATACACTAACAATTTGCAAAGATCCTGAGAGGAGTTTGGCATGCTTTTCCAAAAACCCAGATGTACTTAGGGCTTCTAACAAGTGGATTTACCTTCAGAAAGCTAGAAGGACAATCTCCCAACATGGCTTTGTCCATGACAGGCTGAGGAACAAATTACTGTACCAATAATCAGGGGTGGATATAGGGCAGGGCGTACAGGGCGGCCGCCCCAGGCCCCGCGCTTCAGAAAGCCCCACGCATACGCCGTGGCGCCGCCGCGCATGCGCATGGCGTCACTGCACATGCGCCATGGCAAAGGGGGGGCCCCGCGGAATTATGCTGCCCGGGGCCCCGCAAAACGGTCATCTGCCCCTGCCAATAATTTCCCCATCTGTGAAAATGGCCATGATGGTCTCCACATAGAGACAAGCCAAAACTGAACCGAGGATTCACTTACCCTAAACCCCTGCTAATTAGCTTGCCTAAATTATCATCGTTAGCATCATGTTGCCATTATGCCTCTGGAGTTT